>NC_058524.1:415397382-415700403 GCF_904849725.1 Hordeum vulgare subsp. vulgare
CATCACTTCCCATAAGATCACTACATGGTCTTTCATGCTTTTGTTCTTTTCTCAACCTTTTGATCATGGTAAGAGGCAAGGCCCTTCAACTAAGACACTCTTTATTATATGGCTCATGAGCTCGAATACATCGGGGGTGACACAAAGCAAAACTCAAGGCTAAAACACCAAGACTTTTATTCTACTAGAGAAAGAGAAAGCTGAAAAGGAACAAACTAAAACAAAGGTAAAGGCAAAAGATGTGACGGTGATACGATACCGGGGCAACTCCCCCAAGCTTGGCACGAGCCAAGGGGATTGCCCATACCCATGCTTAGTTGTCTTCCTTTGGAGGTGATGGTGGTGGAGTTGTTGCAGCATGGGTTGATCCTCCGTCTTCCAAGGCATAGGTGCTCCCTCATGAAAAGATGAACGAGTCTGCGGAATCCTCAAATCTGCAGCCAACCGTATTGATTTAAATCTATACTCATACTCATAGTTTTGGTTCTGCAGGTCATAGTTCTGGGCCTGGAGGTGATCAATCCTGTCATAGAGCCTGGAGAGGTGCTTCCCAATGTCATTGGCATCAATCCTATGCTTGTTTGTGAACTCCGTGATCTTCATGTGGTTGGCGTTGAGTCCACGCTCCACCATCCCTTGGCACTTGAAGACCTATTGCTCCATTGCTTCGAGCCTCGCCTCCACGCTTCCGGTCTTCTTGGGCCCCTCAACATCACGGATGTGCAACATCCCCTCACGCATCTCGATAGATTGAGGGTGTTGCAGCACTACCGTGAGGTAAGGATTGATGACCTTCTCGAAGATCTTGTCCTTCAGAGCTTTTGGGGACGTCATAGCGATCTAGATCTGCAGCAGAAACAAGCTCGAAACGAAAACAGAGGAAATTTGCGTGATACGAGGGTCAGATCTTTCGGGAGAAAATATAATGATTTTTTCCAGACTAGAAGGAGTACTCCGCATGAAAACAGAGTCCGGGAGGCGCCCGAGGTGGCCACAAGCCCCCCCAGGCGCGGCCAGGGGGTGGGCCCGCGCCTGGCAGGCTTGTCGCCTCCTCGCGCGCTTTCTGGACTGCTTCCAATTTTTCTATTTTTTCAAATAATCCAAAATGGAGAAAAAATCCTATTGGAAAAGTTTTGGAGTCTGTTTTCTTACCGAATCACATACCTCTTCGTTTTTGGAGTCTGAAATAGGCTGATAAATGTCCCTTAGGTATTCTTCTAGAGTTATGGTATTGATAATATTGCTTTCAACATTTATGGGAGTACCTGAGATATAATGTTTGATTATCTGCCCATTTACCACTCTCGGACAATTACCTTCCGTGTTGTTGATCTTGATAGCACCGGAATGATATACTTCCTCAACAATATAGGGACCTTCCCATTTAGAGAGAAGCTTGCTTGCAAAAAATCTTAAACGAGAATTATAAAGCAAGACATAATCACGTACATTGAACTCACGCTTTTGTATCCTCTTATCATGCCACCTCTTAACCTTTTCTTTGAACAACTTGGCATTCTCATATGCCTGAGTTCTCCATTCATCAAGCGAGTTAATGTCAAATAACCTCTTCTCACCAGCAAGTTTGAAATCAAAGTTGAGCTATTTGATTGCCCAATAAGCTTTATGCTCTAGCTCAAGAGGTAAGTGACATGCTTTACCATACACCATTTTGTACGGAGACATGCCCATGGGATTCTTATAGGCGGTTTTATAAGCCCACAGTGCATCATCGAGCTTCTTAGACCAAATCTTTCTAGACCTATTGACAGTCTTTTGCAGAATCAGTTTAATCTCTCTATTGCTTAGCTCTACTTGATCACTGGACTGAGGGTGATAGGGAGACACAATTCTATGGTTGACATCATACTTAGCAAGCGTCTTACGGGAAGCACCATGAATGAAGTGTGAACCACCGTCGGTCATTAGATATCTAGGGACTCCAAATCTAGGGAAAATAACTTCTTTAAGCATCCTCATAGAGGTGTTGTGATCAGCACTACTAGTGGGGATAGCTTCTACCCACTTAGTGACGTAATCAACAGCAACTAGGATATGAGTATACCCGTTGGATTTTGGAAAAGGTCCCACATAATCAAAGCCCGAAACATCAAATGGTTCAATGGCAAGTGAATAGTTCGTAGGCATTTCCTGACGTTTGCTAATATTACCTATTCTTTGACATTCGTCACAAGACAAGACAAACTTACGGGCATCCTTGAAGAGAGTGGGCCAATAGAAACCTGATTGCAATACCTTGTGTGCAGTTCTATCTCCCGCATGGTGTCCTCCGTAGGCCTCGGAGTGACACTTATGTAGGATCTGTCCTTGTTCATGTTCAGGTACACAACGTCTAATAACACCATCTACTCCTTCCTTATAAAGGTGAGGATCATCCCAAAAGTAATGTCTCAAGTCAAAGAAGAATTTCTTCTTTTGCTGGTATGTGAAACTTGGTGGTATATATTTGGCAACGATATAGTTTGCATAATCAGCATACCACGGTGCACTACGTGAAGCATTGATGACATTAAATTGCTCATTGGGAAAGCTATCATCAATAGGTTGTGGGTCATCAAGGACGTTCTCCAACCTAGACAAGTTATCTGCTACTGGGTTATCAACACCCTTCCTGTCGACAACGTGCAAATCAAATTCTTGTAGCAAGAGAACCCATCTAATAAGTCTAAGTTTAGCGTCTTTCTTCTCCATGAGGTACTTAATAGCAGCATGATCAGTGTGAATAGTGACTTTGGAATCAACTATGTAAGACCTGAACTTTTCACATGCAAACACAACTGATAAAAATTCCTTTTCAGTAGTAGCATAGTTTCTTTGGGCACTGTCTAGAGTTTTACTAGCATAGTGAATAACATTCAACTTCTTATCAACTCTTTGCCCTAGGACAACACCAACAACATAATGTCTAGCACCACACATGATTTCAAAAGGTAAGTTCCAATCAGGTGGTTGAACAATAGGTGCGGTTATCAAAGCCTTCTTAAGTATTTCGAAGGCTTCCTCACAATCGTCGTCAAAAACAAAAAGGAATATCCTTTTGCAAGAGATTGGTAAGAGGCCTAGAAATCTTAGAGAAGTCTTTAATGAACCTCCTATAGAAACCAGCATGACCAAGGAAACTTCTTATACCTTTGATATCTGTGGGGTATAGCATTTTCTCGATTGCATCAACCTTAGCCTTATCGACTTCAATACAAAGACGATAATGCCTTCATTAACCATAAAGTGGCACTTCTCCCAATTCAAGACAAGATTGGTATCTTTACATCTCTGCAAGACTCGATCAAGGTTGCTGAGGCAATCGTCAAAAGAAGACCCGTAAATGGAGAAGTCATCCATGAAAACCTCAACAATCTTTTCACAAAAGTCAGAAAATATAGCCATCATACATCTTTGAAAGGTGGCAGGTGCATTGCATAAGCCAAAAGGCATACCTCTATAAGCAAAGGTACCGAAAGGGCAAGTGAAAGTGGTTTTCTCCTGATCAGATTGTGCAACTGGTATTTGGGAGAAACCAGAATAACCGTCTAGAAAGAAGAAGTGTGTGTGTTTAGACAGTCTTTCTAGCATTTGTTCGATAAAAGGCAAAGGGTAATGATCTTTCCTAGTGGCTTTATTCAATTTCCTAAAATCGATCAGCATCCTATAGCCAGTAATAATCCTCTGTGGGATCAATTCATCCTTATCATTAGGGACAATGGTAATGCCTCCCTTCTTAGGGACACAATGCACCGGACTCACCCAATCACTATGAGCAACAGGATAGATAATACTTGCCTCCAGGAGCTTTAGTATTTCTTTTCTTACTACCTCTTTCATCTTAGGATTTAATCTCCTTTGATGGTCAGCAACTGGTTTGCAATCAGGATCAGTTTTAAACTTGTGCTGGCATAGAGTGGGACTAATGCCCTTAAGATCATCAAGAGTATATCCAATAGCAGCACGGTGCTTCCTCAGAGTTTTTAATAACTTCTTTTCTTCATGCTCTGAGAGGCTAGCACTAATTATAACATGATATATCTCTTTTTCATCAAGATAAGCATACTTAAGAGTATCAGGCAACTGGTTAAGCTCGAACACAGGATCACCCTTTGGTGGGGGTGGATCCCCAAGCAGTTCAACAAGCAGATTATTCTTAAGGATAGGATATTGTTCTAAGACAACTCTATCTATTTCATCCCTTTCATCCATATGCATATCATTTTCATGATCAAGCAAGTATTGCTCTAAGGGATCAGTAGGAGGCACGGCAATAGAAGTTAAGGCAATAGTTTCATCCCTACTAGGCAACTCTTTTTCATGAGGTTGTCTACCAAACTTGGAGAAATTGAACTCATGTGACACACCTTCAAAGCCAACAGTGAAAGTTTGCTTCTTAGAGTCAATATGAACATTGACAGTATTGAGAAAAGGTCTACCAAATATGATGGGACAAAAGCTATCTTGAGCGGTAGCAAGAACGAGGAAATCAGCAGGATACTTCGTTTTACCACACAAGACTTCAACATCCCTAACAATTCCCACAGGGCAGATAGTATCTCTATTGGCAAGCTGAATAGTGACATCAATAGGTTCTATCTCAATACGTGCAATCTCGTCTTTGATTTCATCATATAAGGATTGAGGTATTGCACTAACACTAGCACAAACGTCACATAAACCATGATAACAATGATCTCCTATCTTAACAGAAACAACAGGCGTGCCAACAACAGGCCTATGTTTGTCTCTAGCATGAGGTTTAGCAATTCTAGCAGCATCTTCACAGAAGTGAATATTATGTCCCTCAACAACGTCGGACAGAAGATCTTTGATAATAGCTGATACATCTCCATCGTATCTACTTTTCCAAACTCATTTGCCCTTGTCTTGGACTCTAATTTGCATGATTTGAATGGAACTAAACTGGACTGACGCTGTTTTCAGTAGAATTGCCTTGGTGTTATTTTTGTGCAGAAATCAAAGTTCTCCAAATGTCCTAAAAATTTACGGGAAGCATTTTTGGAAAATATGAAAAATATATGCGCCAAGTTCCACCTGAGGGGGTGGGCCAGTGGGCCACAAGTCGTGGCTCCGCCACCCCCTGGTGGCGGTAGGCAGGCTTGTGGGGCCCACACAGCTCTGCCGCCCCCAACCTCAGGTCTATAAGTTCACTTTCATCCCAGAAAAAATAAAAAGAGAAGATTTCATCGCGTTTGCGATACGGAGGCGCCGCCACAACCTGTTCTTCATCTAGAGGGCAGATCTGGAGTCCGTCTTGGGCTCCGGAGAGGGGAAATCGTCGCCATCGTCATCATCAGCCTTCTTCCCTTTCCAATTCCATGAAGCTCTTCGTCGTTCGTGAGTAATCTATTCGTAGGCTCGCTGGGCGGTGATGAGTAGGATGAGATCTATCATGTAATTGAGTTAGTTTTGATGGGGATTGATCCCTAGTATCCACTATGTTCTGAGATTGATGTTGCTACTACTTTGCCATGCTTAATGCTTGTCACTAGGGCCCGAGTGCCATGATTTCAGATCTGAAATTATTATAATGTCACCAATATATGTGTGTTTTCGATCCGATCTTGCAAGTTGTAGTTACCTACTATGTGTCATGATCTGGCAACCCTGGAGTGACAAGAACCGGAACCACTCCCTGTGATGATCATAGTTTGAGGAGTTCATGTGTTCACCAAGTGCTAATGCGTTGGTCCGGTTCTTTATTAAAAGGAGAACCTTAATATCACGTACTTTCCTTTTGGACCCCGCTGCCACGGGACGGATGGACAATAGATGTCATGCAAGTTCTTTTCCCTAAGCACGTATGACGACACACGGAATGCATGCCTACATCACATTGACGAACGGGAGCTAGCCACATATCTCTCCGTGTTATAGCTGTTGCATGATGAATATCATCCAAACAAATCACCGACCCATTGCCTACGAGTTTGTCCTACTGTTGCTGCTGTTGTTACTTGTTTTGCTCTGCTGCTGTTACTACTGTTGCTGCTGTTTTTACTTGTCTTGCTCTGCTGCTACTGTTGCTACTTGCTACTGCTGTCACTACTGCTGTTCCTTGCCACTGCCGTTACTCGCTACTTTGTTGTTACTACTTTGCTTGCAGATGCTAATCTTTCAGGTGTGGTTGAATCTGACATATTCAACTGCTAATACTTGAGAGTATCCTCCCACCTCCTGTCTGGCGAACCAACAAATTTGGGTCGAATACTCTACCCTCGAAAACTGCTACGATCCCACGCGCTAGTGGGCCGTCAACAACATTCTTCTAGTTTCGATTGCCGGAGAGTGCTAGTAGCATTCTTCTCGTGCCGTTGCACGGGAAGGTCTGCTGTTACGGAGTCAGCATTTTTGGGCTTCGTTGCCGGGGAAGCATAGCTGACATCAAGCATTTTTTGGCGCCGTTGCCGGGGAAGCACAGCTGACATCAAGCATTTTTCTGGCGTCGTTGCCGGGGAGGTATTGCTATATTCTCTGAGTTACTTGGGTTTTATATCTGCTGATCACTATGAAGAATCTGAAGGATCCAAAAACCAAAGTCTTGCCCTCAACTACGAGGGGAGGTAAGTGTTAGAGCATATATCTCCATATGTGGTTTTGGTAATTGATGACAATTCCTATGGACTAATGGTTGCTTTAAGTTATATTTATAGAATTTGTCCATAGGCACTTCTTGAAGTTCATCTGTTGGGTTCAAGGAGTTTATATGATGACCAAGATGGTATTCAAGGTATTATCCAAAGAATGGTCATAGAGACACAAGGTTGATCAAGATCTCAGACAAAGAGTAAATCAAGATGATCAACACACAAAGCATACAAGATGTACCGAGAGGGATCAAGTGATCCCATGGTATGGTAAGCATTGTCCATTATGTGTTTGTGTACTAACCCATGGTCTTTGTGAGAGTTCTATGTGGGGGTTAGGTGTGCTTCTATGGGCTTGCGTCAAATGGAAGATCTCATACAACCCATGAAGGATGACGTCAAGTGGTGATCGTCATCAAGATTGCGGTGTGCAAGTTCAAGTGGATCAACATGAATATGTCATGCTTGATTCTTGCCTTCCATTGTGGTGGCAATGGACTTGTGAAGATATGCTGAAGAGCGGCTCACCCATAGTGTGTATGAGGGAGCAATCAACTAGTCTTCATCAAGCCAACGCAATCAAGAAAGGTGGTCCATCTTGTGGAAGCCAAGATCATCATCATCTAGCTCAAGAGGACGAGGTGCAAGGTATAGGTTTGCCCTTGATAGGTTTTCTGTTTTAGGATAGATTGTCATACTATCAAGGGAGGCTCTCAAGTGAGTAGCTTGATCGTATCGTTCGTTGAGAGCTCAAACCATTTTCATCCTTGCATCATACTTCTTGGTTCTTGTTTGGTGTTTCTCTTTGTGAGTTTTAGAGCTTATGTTCATCTTCATGACAAGCTCGAGTTCATCGAAAACGGAGTCCATATGCATCTTCTATGATGTTTTCGATGTTGGGAGTTTTTACCGGTCTTATTCCAAGAAGGGTTCTCACCATTTTCTTATGCGACTTTTCTCACTTGCTTATTATTTATATTTATACCAAGATTTCGTTAGCCCATGTCGTTAGCTTTCCAACAAACTTGGTTTCGTTGAATTCGGAGTCCGTATGCGAAAGTTACAGCGGTTTCAGTATCCAGCGGTAGTACCGCTCCTGGTGTCACCGGTAGTACCGCCCCAGGAGAGGTAGTACCGCCCCCGGAGCGGTAGTAATTTTTTACTACCGCTCCGTTGGGCTGTTTTTTGCATCCTTGGCATGGTTGGTGAACCTACCGAGCGGTAGTACCGCTCTGTGCGGGTTGTGAGGCTTAACGGTTGGATTTTTCTCCACCTATAAAAGGGGGTCTTCTTCCCCATCGAACCTTATCTCTTTAGCTCATGTTCTTCCCCCATTGTTGACCTTCTTCGAGCTTGCTAACTCTCAATCCCTCCAATAATTCTTGCTAGTTCTTGAGGGAAAAGAGAGAGAAGATCTAGATCCACATTTCCACCAATCACTTTCTCCTCTAAGTGAGGGGAACCCCTTGGGTCTAGATCTTGGAGTTCTTCGTGTTCTTCTTCGTTCTTCCTCTCATTTTCCTCCCTAGAATTAGTTGCTTTGGTGGGATTTGGGAGAGAAGGACTTGGGTACTCCGTGTGCCCTTGCCATTGCATTAGTTGCATCGTTTGAGTTCTCCATGGTGATATGTGGAAGTGAAGTTTGAGAAGCTTATTACCTTTGGTACTTAGTACCCTAGATATTGTTCTTCGTGGATGCTTTGGCATCCTAGAAGCTTGTGGTTTAAAGCTCTGGCCAAGCGTCGGGGTCTCCAATTAGGTTGTGGAGATTGCCCCGAGCAATTTGTACGGGTATCGGTGACTGCCCCCAAGGTTTGCCATTTGTACGGGTTCGGTGACCGCCCTCAAGAGTCCCTTAGTGGAATCATGGCATCTTGCATTGTGCGAGAGCGTGAGGAGATTACGGTGGCCTTAGTGGCATCTTGGGGAGCATTGTGCCTCCACACCGCTCCAACGGAGATTAGCATCCGCAAGGGTGTGAACTTCGGGATACATCATCGTCTCCGCGTGCCTCGGTTATCTCTTACCCGAACCCTTTACTTATGCACTTTATTTTGTGATAGCCATATTGTTTATTGTCATATATCTTGCTATCACTTAGTTGTTTATCTTGCTTAGCATAAGTTGTTTGTGCACATAGGTGAGCCTAGTTGTTGTAGGTTTTGTGCTTGACAAATTAAACGTTAGTTTTCTTCCGCATTTGTTCAAGCCTGAACCGTGATTATTTTAAAGCGCCTATACACCCCCCCTCTAGGCGACATCCACGTCCTTTCAATTGGTATCAGAGCTAGGTCTCTCTTTATTAGGTTTAACCACCTAGAGAGTAAGGATGTCGACTAGGGGTTTAGGATTCACTTCCACTCTTAGTTTCGATGGCACAAATTTTGATGGTTGGGTAATTCGCATGCTTAATCACTTTCGGGTCTTGGACCCAAATTTAGAGCGAATTGTAGATATGGGTTTTTCTCCTCCAAAGGATTCTCAAAATATATCTTTAGAGGACGATAAAAACTCTTATCTCAATGCTCAAGCTTCTAATGTGCTTTTTGATGCTTTGAGCAATGTAGTTATATTTCAACTCATGCCATTCCGGGATGCTCATGAGTTGTGGACAAAGATTCAAGATAAATATGGTATGTCCAAGATTTGTGGGAATGATTGTTCTCCCTCCACCTCCGATCGTGTGGTCTTCTCAACTTCAGCTACTTCACCTACATGTGGATTGCCACAAGGTAATGATATGGTGAGTCGTGGTGATCATTGCAACGATGATAGTGGGTTTATTGTTGATGATACTTCATCACTATATTATTGCAATGCTTCATCTTTGGGCATTAACACTTCGAGAACTCTAAATGTTTTACATGCTTGTGTTGATAGTCCTTGCATACCATGTAAAAACTGCTTGACTAAATCTCATGATGATATGCTTCCTATATCTTGTTGCCATGATAAAAATGTATATATTTCCTCGAGTTGTTGTGCTAACAATGTAGAGGAAATTCATCACTCCATGGAACAAGATGTGGCCTTGAATGATGCTTCAAGGGATCCTACATCATCATCTATTGTGACACACTTTTGCCTTATGGCTAAGGCTTCAAAGGTATCTCCTACTTTGAATCCCAATATATCTCATGATGATGATGTTGATGATAATGGGGATGAGAATAATGATGAAGAGAGTGATAATATTGCATCCTTGAAAATTAAGGGTGAAATTATTTTTAAATCTCTTTATAAGAATAAACTTGCTTGTTCCAACTTCTTGGAAATCATGTCTATTGCTACTGAGGGCAAGAAATACATTGAGGAGTTGGAAGCTCATCTCGAGGAGCATGAGGCCACCATTGAGACAATGGAAGGTCATGAGCGTGAATACGCTAAAGAGATCGCGGAGCTATCTCAAGCTCGTGAAAATGAACAAACCACCAAGGAATCTCTTGTGGAAACCTTTGCTATAGAATTATCTAGATTAAAGGAATCCCATGATAGATCTCTCGAGGTGGCTAATGATTTTAGAACTAAAAATGATAAGCTTGAAGTTGCACATGCTAAACTCGTTGAGGACTATGAGCACCTCGAAAATGGCTCAAAGGGTATTAAGAGTTCGCTCACCGAACTCAACGAGTCTCATGCTCAACTTGAAGCTTCATATGCTAAAGAGCTTGCCAAGTTGCCCTCTCCTCTTATTGTTAATAATGATGCTTGTGCTACTAATTCTACTTCTTGTGAAGCATCCATTTTAAAGGAGAATGTTGAGCTAAGGTCTCAACTCGAGTTGCTATCTAGCAATTATGGGAAATTGGAAGAAAGTCATGTAATGCTCACAAGCTCTCATGATGATCTTCTAGTATCCCATAATGTGCTAAAATTAGCTCATGACGCTATTACTACCAAGGTAACATCGAGTGAGCCTCATATGGACATTAGCACTACTTCTAGTCAAAAAGCTATATTGCCATGTGCTAGTCCTCGTAATTCATCTACTCACAATGTTGCTACATCTTGTGATGAATTACTTTCCATGCCTTGTGTCTCTAACAATGAAGCTTATACTTCCTCTAGTACTTGTGTTGACACTAACCATGTAGAGGAAATCAAAGAGCTCAAGGCCCAAGTCACTTCCTTGAAGAAAGACTTGGAAAAGAGTCACGAAGGAATGTCCACACTCAACAATGTCTTGTGTGGGCAAAAATCCCCAAATGACAAATATGGACTTGGATTCAACTCCAACAAGAAGAATAAGTCCAAAAACTTCAAGAAGAAGGGTCAAGAACAAGTCAAGAATTCGGCCAAGAATATTTGCTTCAAGTGCAAAATTGAAGGGCACCATGTTAGATCTTGCCCACTAAAGAAGAAGCCCCAAAGTCACAAGCAACAAGGGAAGAGGCCACAAGTGCACTCACATACTCAACTACAAGTTGAAGAAAGGCCCCTTCCCAAGAAGAACCAAGCCAACACTCCTCATGTTGAGAAATCAATAGGGAAGAAATTAAAGGGTAGATGTTGCTACTTATGTCGTGAGAAGGGTCACTTCGCTTCTTCTTGCACGAGAGTTAATTTATCCAACCCAATCATTATTGATGATATATATTCACTTGGGAAGGATAAGGTTGGCAATGTGTTTGCCAAGTTTGTTGGTACTCAAAGTGGTGTCCAGAAAAGTACCATTTGGGTTGCCAAGCCTATTGTGACTAACCTCTTAGGACCCAACGTGGTTGGGGACCAACAAGATCAAACTTGATCAATAGGTGTTTGTGGAGGACATTAGAGACTTGGATATATAATGAATAAATAAGGGGTCTTCATCATTCATATTTTCTCAAGCCAAGTCATTTGGATTATCGAGTTTCTATCTTATATCCAATGTGCCTCCTTACGGTAACTTGTACTTAAACTGTTTACATTGTTAGTTGCTTGCCCCTTTACATGTTGTGGTTTTGTACCTTGCATGTGTTTGTACATGTTGTGCTTCCAACTTGCTTATGTTGAGTAATCGAGTATGTGTATGTTGGTTTGCATATCATGTACATGTGAGTCTTGTATTGAGCCTTTTTGCATCTTGTTTGTATCTTTGTTGGCTCTTGTGAGAGATTAATGGATTATCCCATTGTGGGGGAGTGATGTGCTTTGCACACCTCACAATCCTATAAATGTGTATACATGGGGAATACCACTTAGGATTGATATTTCAAGATTATCTAGTTTCTATGTGGTATGTCTTACTCATGAGAAATTCAAATTCTATATGGTCCATTAATTATCTCTTGTTGGTTTTCATTTGCCACTTGCTAATATTGTTGGGTTATCACATTATGGGGGAGTAATATGCTATGTGCATATTACAAGCCTAGAGAATGTGTACATTTGAGGTATTGCCACTTAGTGTTGATATTGTAAATTATCTTGTTCCTAGGTGGCATGTTTCCTCTACAAGTGTCATTTGCTTGCGTTTTATGGGTAAAGATGATCTTGGATATATTTGTGATCTACCAATGAGTAACATTTCCAAAATACTTCTTGTCCTTGACAATTGGTATTCCCATCATGTGGTAGGAATTTCTAATCTGTGACGCCCTCGGCTTAATCGTACGCTAACCATACACGCAAATGCGTACGATCAAACCCAAGGACTCACGGGAAGATATCACAACACAACACTAGACACACACAAAAATAACATCAGCTTCATATTACAAGCTAGGGGCCTCGAGGGCTAGAATACGAAAGCTCGATAAACACACAAGTCAGCGGAAGCAACAAATATCTGAGTACAGACATAAAACATGGGGTGCCTTAGAGAAGGCTAGCACAAAAGATACAACGATCGAACGAGGCGAGGCCTCCTGCCTGGGAACCTCCTAACTACTCCTGATCATCAGCGGCCTCCACGTAGTAGTAGGCACCGTCGGGGTAGCAGTCGTCGGCGGCGGGGATCTCCATCTACTGGGCTCCATCATCTGGTCGCAGCAAACGGATCAAGGGAACAAGGGGGGAGCAAAGCAGCGATGAGTACTCATCCAAAGTACTCGCAAGTCTTACATCAGAACTATTCTAATTATGCATCATTATCAAAGAAGGGGGGTGTATATGTGGACTGACTGCAGCAATGCGAGAATAGAGAGAGAAGGCCTAGTCCTATCGAAGACTAGCATCTTCAGGGTCTTGCAGCAATAGACGAGAGTAGAACAGGGGTAAAACATTAATAGTCATATTGTTGCAGCAATATTAAAGTGAGGTCACGCCTAAAGATCCTCCCTCGACTCCCTGCGAGGAAGCAATCCCGAGGCAAACTAATTCCAGTTAAGTAACAATTGTAGTTGTAAAAGATCGGGGCACAACTCCAAGTCGTCCTGTAACCGTGGACACGGCTATCCGAATAGTTAAATTTTCATCCCTGCAGGGGTGCACCACATGTCCCGTCACGCTCGATAACACTCTGGCCGGACATACTTTTCTGGGTCCTGCCCGGCCTCGGAATATCGACACGTCGCAGCCCCACCTAAGACTAATCAGAGAGGCCAGCCCGCCGGTCTAAAACCTAAGCACAAAGGGTTCATGGGCCCAGTTCCCTTTCACGCTCCTGCACGTGGCGTGGGCGGCCGACGTCACTCCTAGCATCCCTTAATCACAAGCGCGATGCATCTCGGGACCACTCGGGCGCGCGCCGCTACACTGCTGGCATCTGAAAAGCTTCGGCTGATACCGCGACGCCGAGTACCCATAATTCTTCCCGCGTAGCCGGTTAGTGCAAAAAGGTCTCCGACCAACCCAGATCAAATACCCAAATCCATTAGCATTTTAATTAGGCCAACACCACAGTCTCACGGGAATCCACCCGGCTTACAACTAAACACCAATGATCCCAGTAACATGGTCGAGTAACTGTGTGGTTGTAACATCGGGGGGAATCCGAGATATCACCCTCGTTGGATTCCGAACGATGTACCCGTCAAGGTGGGCTTAGAGGAATCACCCTCGGGGGTCCCACACTCGCGGGGTGGCACGACAGAGACGTCATCGGGAATGGTGAAAGAGGAATCACCCTCGATAACCACGACCGACTAGCTATACTACAGAGATATCATCAGGAGTACTTAGTGAGGTGTCACCCTCGGTACCCGATAGTATCTCTGTAGCGTCGTACAATGAAGGGGGGGGGGGTGAATGTGCTGTGTCGGGTCTGGCTCGTCGATCAGAGATCGAGATTTGAAAACAAGCGGGGCAACTGATCTACGGGGTCAGAGGGGATGACTGCTCCACCTATACTAAGCATATTTAAAGTACATGACTGAAAGTAGCAGTTCATCAAAAACAGGCTATGCATCAGATATAGGAGCTAACTACAACAGTAGCAAAATACTAATGCAAGCAGTAGAAAGAAAGACATAGGCGATATAGGAATGATCAAGGGGAATTTGCTTGCCTTGCTGCTCTGCGGCAAAGGAATGATCGGCAGGGTCGTAGATGTACCCGGCAGCAGCGTCAGTCTCGGGGTCTACCGGTAAGAAGAGGGGGAAGAAACAATAAATAATAGCACCGATGCAACACAAAGCATGACAAGGAAAGATGCAGGCTAGACATGAGCTAACGCAGCAACATCCATCATAGACGGGTCGGAAGAATATCTGACGATATTTTCCAGGTCTCGGGCTACTACCGGTTATACTGGAAACGATGGAAAAGTTCCATGTTTGCTATGCTAGGGACGCGTGACAGACGAACGGGCCGTGTATCCGGGTTCGTCTCGATCTGCTGATCAACTATCATGTTGAAATTATTTTGATCTGACTTACGGATTATTTAATATTATTTTTCAAAGTTTTATTAATTATTTAGGAATTAAAAACAGATTTAAAAGATTTAATAAAATCCTATTATGACATCATCGCGATGTCATGCTCACATCAGCAGTTGACTGGTCAACTGACCAGCGGGTCCCGAACGTCATAGGCACAAGTTTTTATTAAGATTAATTATTATTTAATCAGATTAATTTAGTGGGGGACCCGCGTGTCATACTCTAATTATGTTAATTAATTATTTTAACTAATATATCTATTTATTTATTTAATAAAAACATTATTTTTATTTATTATTTTTAATTATCGCGTGGGGCCTCCCTGTCATAGACAACGGGTGCATTGGCCCCACCGGTAAGTGACCCTAGGCCAAATACACATTTTAATCACAAATAAATAAACATACAAATGTCGTATCTCTCCACATGCCTATATACGCAAATACATACATAATACGGGTATCGAATACATACATACATACATACGGAATACAACATTTGTTTTTATTTCTTTTCTCTCAAAACTCTCATCTCCCTCTCTGCTAACAGAGAGACAGAGAACTCTCTCTGCTCCAACTCAACCTAAAGGAACCAAATATTCAAACCTTCCTACAGGAGTCTACCGTCGACGGATCGAGGCCCCGTTTGCCGGAACGGAACCGGGGCGGTGAGGAAATCGACATGGTGGGAGGAGCCCGAGGAGGGGCTCACCGACGGTGACGAGACGGGCCGGTGAAGCCGGAGTTCGCGGGAAGGGGCGGAGGAGACGGCGTGGTTCCGGTGGTGAAGGGGACGGTGATGATGGTGGTGACGTGCCGGCGAGGGGGAGCCGGCCGGATCCGGCGAGGTGATGACGTCTCCCTGCCCGGTCCCTCCCGGACCGAGCGGGAGAAGGCCGACGGGGGGGGGGGGTGGTAGGCCGGCGAGGTGGAGGCCTAGGCAGCCGGGGCCCCCTGCCAGCGGGGTGGAGGCCGAGGGGGGGCTGCTGGCCGGCGCGATGGAGGGGTGGCTCGCCGGCCGGGAGAGGGGAGGGGCCGCCGGGGGAGGAAGAGGCCGTGTAGGGGGGGCGTCGGGGTAGGAGGAGGCCGTGAGGGGGGGCCGCCGGGGGAGGATAGGCCGCCGGCAGGAGGAGGAGGTGGTGGAGAGGAGGGAGGAGGAGGTGGATCTGGCGTGGGGGAGAGAGAGGTCTCGTGGCGTGGGGGGGGGCAGAGGAATCACGAGAGAGAGAGAGGGAGTTACGGGAGATGGGGTGGGGGAGTCTCGGTGGGGGGACCGAGAGGGAGGGAATGGGGGGACGTGGGGCTCCTGTCGGTGGGGTGGGGTGGAAGTCACGGGAGAGAGAGGGGCAACATGAGGGGGGGGGGGGGTGGCGGCGCCCAAGGGGGAGGGAGTAGCGAGGGGGGAGGGAGAGGTGGCGGCTCCCTCGCCACGGGGGCTAGGGTTTGGATCAGGGGGGCGCGGGGGCCTGGCCAGTTGGGCCTTTTGGCCCAGCTCGGCCAGGGGGGGTGGGGGTTGCCCTTTTTTTTATATATATATATTTTTTTTCTTTTTCTTTCTTTTATTATTTATTTTACTATTTGATTTTTTTTCTTTTTAAACACTTTCGTTTATTATACTTTCTTTTACAATTTATTATACATACCTTTAATTCTCTCTTTCATATACATATTCTTTTAATACTTAACATGAATTTATAAAATACTTTTCTTTTGTTTTCAAATTTTGGATCCGGACAGACTCGAATCAACGCGGGTCTGAGATGGGAATTCGATGACGTGGCATCATTAGCGGTTGATCACTGTAGCTTAATTACAATAATTACTGTTGCAAAAGTCGAGGATGTCACAATTCTCCCCTACTAACAAGAATTCTCGTCCCGAGAATTAAGAGGTAGAGGGAAAGAGCCCGGGGTATTCATCACGAAGATGATCCTCGCGTTCCCAAGTGGCTTCATCTTCAGAGTGATTTGACCACTGCACCTTAAGGAACTTGGTGACCTTGCGACGAGTCTTACGTTCAGCTTGGTCGAGAATGCGGACCGGATGCTCTTTATAAGAGAGGTCTTGTTGTAGCTCAAGCATATCGTGATCCACTGCTCGAATAGGGTCCTTGAAGCAGCGATGGAGCTGAGAAACATGGAAGACATCGTGAACCTGAGAAAGGTTCGCCGGCAGTTCCAATTGATAAGCCACTCTTCCACGCCTTTCGAGAACAGCGAAAGGACCAATATAACGAGGAGCTAACTTGCCCTTGATTCCGAAACGGTGTGCACCTCTCATTGGTGTGACACGAAGATAAGCCTTTTCGCCAGGTTGATAGACCATATCTTGATGATGACGGTCATACTGACTCTTCTGACGAGACTGAGCAGCCTTCAGATTCTCATCAATACTGTGAACTTGATCTTCAACATGTTGGGCAACATCTGGACCACAGAGTGATCGGTACTTTGAACGGTGGCTCGGGAATTTCATACGAAGCCAAGTATAAGGGATACCTTGGAATCAAAGATGTACAGGAGAGTCAGGTTTCAATCCTGTGGAACTTTGGGTTATGGGTCCACCATGTGGCCCGAAAGTAGGCCGAGGGATGACATACTATACGGTCTTGGTAGCAAGACATGTCAGAGGCTAACCTGTCAGTAATGTTGGTAACAACGTCAGTACCAAGGGCGGGGAACGAATAGAACCATTTTCTTGCTCGTTGAAACGAGGCGGACCAATAGGCAAGGCTCTCGTCCACCGGTGGCTACCGGAATGTTATCCATAATAGTAGCAGGGTCTTACCGATAGAGTCGTAAACCAAGAATTTTACCTAAGCAGGGAATTAACACTGCTTAGATAAGTTATGCCACAATAAAAATCAAACAGACCAATGGGAGGGAAAATGTGTTCACACACACACAAGTATTAGAGTATACCATTCCCGAGGAAATCATAGAGTATGGTATACATGATAGGTCATCCAGCACATAACCATCTTGGTAAAGAGACAAGAAGAATCAACATGTTTATCCATACCATGCGGTTTGGATAATTGATCAGGAACAATTTAGCATCGCGCTTCCAATGTTCCTGTTGAAATTTAAATTACCACATCCATGCTTTGGGGTAGTATCGACCTGGTCATCAGATAAAGGTTGGACTTATGGGTATACAAGAGGAACCAGGAGGGACAACTTATAAAGCGAAGTCATACAATTTCCTCATGGTAGAATGGAGAACCTTACATATGGAAGGATTTATAACAATAGGTCCTCCGACCCAGTGTGCCAGACAAGACATCACTGTACCGGTTTTCCTAAAGACCAAAGTTATAATTACTGGGAAATGTTCCAACCATCATATCTGGCAGAGAATTAGATCTGATTGGTGCCGGGACACCTCACACTCAAGATGACTGAGAAGAAAAATGAAGACGCAAGGTTCTCATGATATGAACTACACAAGCAATTCTTGAATCAAGAGTTTGATTTAATACATATGAACACAATGTCAAGACATTCGTGCCCACATAGAATTTGTACGTCAAAATGTAACTGGGTTCTCATTTGGACACCATCATCGAGGATAACAAGGCTCCATGTGTAAGTATGGATTAGCTCTTATGAAAGAACTTCTTTTCCTCGATCAAATCAGTCAGTAGCTTGACGTGCTAAGAGAAATTATATGGAGTGAGGATAGCAAATCTTCAAAACATATAACACTTCGCACATGCGTGAATGATTTGGTATTTTACGAGAGGAAGCGAAACAAAACTTTCCATATTCACGGCGGAAAGAGTGCACGTGAACTTTGGGAAATACACTCCTACTATCCACATATTCTTCATGAGCTAGGCACAAGGATAATGATTTCAAGAGCTTCATCGTGGTACATAGGGGAGTTGAGGGTGTGGCTGATAGGCTCAACAGCAATCCCTTAAGGTTTTACCAGTGTTGAACTTCCAAAATTTATAATATTAAGGAGATAGCATTTGTCAAATCAAATGGTATGATGTCGTATGCTCGAGGGAACAACAACAATTAAACATTGGTCGAAGGGTGCACTCGGAAATACGGGTTGAGTAACACAACCAATGCTAAAATGATGAGTCAACACCCAACACACCAAGAAGGAAACAATCAGTTGTTAACCTCAAGGGGATAGGGTTGACAAAAGTATGGGAACCACACATCAGAGTTCATTTGTCGGTATACCGGTTAGAAACAACACGGGACCAAGAAATGAATGGTGATGGCAAGAAGTATTACTATATCAAGAATTCTTAATACGCGTGCAATTTTCACGACATTCTTGACATACCAGATAGTAATACTCCAAGGTAGAAGGTAACATAAGCTGGATAGTGAGTAACACAAAGGACAACACAAAACATGAACACGTTTGTGTTGGAGGGAAAGCAACATGGGTGTCGATGATAATACAAATCATCGAGGGAAAGGGATGGTATTTCTCAACATGCATTCAATTGTTACCCTCCAAGAGCTCCGAATGCTGATGGTGATCACGACACATTTGTCGAGAAATTTCATGAAGATGTAATCGTTTAGCGACGACATCAAGCAAGGGAATGATGAAGCAAGAGGTTGTCGGAAACACAGATAAGACTGCTCGCTTAGAATTGAGATTGCCTTTCAAGACAACCAACATGAGGTGGAAAGCTCGATGCAAGCTTAACGCACAGTTGGAATTGTGTTCGAGGGATGAAGGTTATAGATAGCATGATCGAGCTCCAACATGACGATGATGACATAGCTTAACAGCTTGGAATGACAAGATCGAGTACAAACTCGTAAACAAGGAAGATTACTAAAAATTGTTGAATCGCAATGCGTATTCGATTCAGATATCGATGTACTCGCGTGTCCAACAACTCAAACACGAGGCAACTGGAATTAAGGAAAATATCATAGTTGATGAGGATCTCACAAGAAGTTCCATAGCTCCGCGATATCCTCGAGCTACAAGGAATTATACTCGAAGGTAGATCAACTTTACGGTTTGGACCGGCGTGTCGATCTGAAGAAGACAAGTACTTTAACTCCTCCGAGAATGAAATCAAGGTACGACAACATGGTCGGAACCACGACTGCAAAGGACAAGATCACAGATCCCATATTTGAACTACAGAATGAATTGATTATTTATACGAGAAGTTTCTATGATAGGATCAACGTCGTTTCCATGGGCATGAACACAATGTTCAAGGTCGACTCCCAGTTCATCAATGCATCACCTGCCATTTATTCCTCGCCTTTGATCAAGTTGTAGCTTTGAAAGAACATTTGGCAAAACACCAGAAGAGCAAGACTTGTGAAAACTCTTCAGGTCATATTGATTAAGGAAGGCACATGTCCAACCCATCGGGGCATCTTAGGAACATATACCACAAACTTCAAGAGTAACTAACACATGCTTGAAGGGCATGGCTGACAATTCATATGGTACAACTTATCAAAGGGAGAAGACACAATTTACCAATGGCATCATGTGTCAGGGGAAGCAATCACAAGAATTTTCTAAAGCAAAGGATGCCGTCGGATAATAACTCAAATGAGTCTGACAATCCACAAATGATCTGATGTGAGTAACGTACTCAATCAGAGGGATATAGGATGCAATGCATCGTGTTAATAGAACATCTGAAAAATATCGATACTTAACTACCAAAGGAATTAAGATTTCTAGATTGGTGTATCATAATCAGATGCTCCGGTCAAATACAAGTAAGCTAAATGGATTTAGATGGACAACCACCACAGTTGATTTGTCGAGAACCAGCTCTGACTGGAAGGACATATGCGTCGGAAGATAATTCAAGAGTATCTGCAGATGATTGTGTGCATTCATACAAAAGTAGAATCGATAAGATCAGAGGAAATTCACAAAGGAATTTAATGAATGCGGCTAGACATATGGATTTAACCCTAACACAAGCAGGTGAAAAAGGTCAAAAGCAATAGGTTACAGGGGATTCCGAAAGATCAATTAGTAATTCGAAGAACTCTCGAAACCCCAGACAACTAATGATGGACGAATCCCCGATAAGAAAATTCATTGCCTCTCGTAAAGTAAGAGTAATTGGAGAAGAAGGTATGAAGGACATTTGTATGTAGTCATCCATAGTGGTTGACGAAGGAAGGGAAATCGCAAGAGCGATGGGCACAAGTTCTAGAGAGAAAGCATCGGAGAATATCACCGGAGTCTCCTCACGAATTGAGTCATTATCAGGAGTGGGGACTCTTCGGACAGAAGTATTTACGAGAACCTAATGTTAGAGTTAGTAAAATCTTTGACCCGAAATAGAAGAGAGAGTAGAGCCCAGAGTATAGGAAAGGAGTAAAAGATACTAATACCACCCAATTGAGATGTGGGCCCGTAAGCCACAACATCAGTGTTAGTAAAGTTTTTCAAACACTAGACTCAACTTCGGCCAAGGAGTTGAAAAGGGGGCTACCTACAGGCAGTCGGCTCTGATACCAACTTGTGTAGGGGGGGCGCCGGGGTAGGAGGAGGCCGTGAGGGGGGGCGCCGGGGGAGGATAGGCCGCCGACGGGAGGAGGAGGCGGTGGAGAGGAGGGAGGAGGAGGTGGATCTGGCGTGGGGGAGAGAGAGGTCTCGTGGCGTGGGGGGGCAGAGGAATCACGAGAGAGAGAGAGGGAGTTACGGGAGATGGGGTGGGGGAGTCTCGGTGGGGGGACCGAGAGGGAGGGAATGGGGGGACGTGGGGCTCCTGTCGGTGGGGTGGGGCGGAAGTCACGGGAGAGAGAGGGGCAGCGTGAGGGGGGGTGGCGGCGCCCAGGGGGGGAGGGAGTAGCGAGGGGGGAGGGAGAGGTGGCGGCTCCCTCGCCAGGGGGGCTAGGGTTTGGATCAGGGGGCGCGGGGGCCTGGCCAGTTGGGCCTTTTGGCCCAGCTCGGCCAGGGGGGTGGGGGTTGCCCTTTTTTTATATATATATATTTTTTTTTTCTTTTTCTTTCTTTTATTATTTATTTTACTATTTGATTTTTTTCTTTTTAAACACTTTCGTTTATTATACTTTCTTTTACAATTTATTATACATACCTTTAATTCTCTCTTTCATATACATATTCTTTTAATACTTAACATGAATTTATAAAATACTTTTCTTTTGTTTTCAAATTTTGGATCCGGACAGACTCGAATCAACGCGGGTCTGAGATGGGAATTCGATGACGTGGCATCATTAGCGGTTGATCACTGTAGCTTAATTACAATAATTACTGTTGCAAAAGTCGAGGATGTCACATAATCGTCTTTACATTGGATTTTGTGTTTCGTTTGTCTTCCTTGCCTCTTGTGGATCTATTTTAACATGTCTAGTGTTTTTATATAGAGAGAGAAAGTGATGATCCCATCTTGTGCATTTTGTATTTAAATGCAAATTCTATATAATGCACATCCCTTGGGGGAGCTATCCTATTTTCTTTAGAACACTCTCTTTATTCGCCCATCATAAAATCTTTTGATCCCCATCAAGTGTGTGTTGATGGGAGACAAGTCTTGCTCTTTATGATGCTTTGTGCCATCATGAAAATTTGTCGAGGGTTTGGTTTGTTGGAACCTAGCTCTCTTTTGGAAACTAGATACCTCGTGTTTGTTTTCCTTCAATTGGTATCTTGTTTCCTTTTATTTGGCATGTGTAAATGGATATCTCATTCCTTGAGGTATCTTTTAATTGATATCCTTCAAGTGATAGTTTTTTGTTTGGTATCTTATTATCACTTGATACCTTGTATTTTGGTGTATTATCAACTTTGTGTTGAGTTGATTATTGAAAGCCTTGAGCATGCATATTTACTATATATAGCTTCTTTTGCTTGCTTTCTTTCTTTGACCCAATATATACGGGAAACTCCACCTTGTCATAAATTGGCTAAAGTGTGCATGAAATTAAAATTCATATATATGTGCACATATTTATGTGGAGTTTGTCCTATGTATTGTTGGTTTTCTAACTCTTTGGTCCCAATGAGCTTGGGCACCATTTTGTTTGTTTTGTTGTTACAGGAACAATTGGAGATGCGTTGGATGCTCGGCTCACCTATAAGGAAGGTGTTTAGACTATGTGGTTATTGGAGCCAAGTTAGGATGATCAACGAACAACTATCTACTACATCAATCCAATGTTGTCTCGGTAACAAGTATCTACTTCATGCATTCATTTCTTGCAAAGGCCCAAACCTGTCTTTTCTTTTCGAGGTTGCATCATGGCATGAATCTCTTGATTCGTTCTTGTAGTACTTGTTTCCTTTCTCAAAGCAGCCGAACGTATGTTGGAAGTTCATATTGTACAATAAGAAAATATTAGGCCATGTGCTATGCTTCCAAGCAAAGATCTTATTGATATATTTATGACTTCCTTTTGGATATCTTGTTTGTTCCTTCTTGTAACCATTTCGTGTGTGCATCCTTCTTTGTGGATATATATCATCATGATTGTCTTATACTTAGAATCTTTTACACATGAGAGAAGTTACATCTCTAATTGATATCCTATTTTCTTTTACGTCCACCATTGCATTTCCTTTTTCAGTTTTTGGTGGCTTCGTGAAAGGATTTGTCTTGAGTGCGTATCTTATTTTCCTACATCTTGATGCACTCTTTGGTCGTGAAGATTATTTTTCCTCATGCTTGTCTAGATGAGGGTTTTGCCATTTCGATTGGTATCCCTCCTCTTGACAAGGTTCTTATTTCCTATCTTCACCATGGGTTGTCACAAGCGTTGGTTCTTATTTTTTTTATTAGTAAGCTTGTGAACCCATTTTCTAATATGTGTGTGTGGAAATGATATGTCTTGCACTTTGTGTCTCATTTCATCAAGACTATGTTGCTGAGTAATGCTCATCCTTATCTTAGTCTTCTCAAGTGCTTTGCCATGACTCACACACATTATTTTGGTTGAGCCTATTCTTAAGTTGCTTCTTTTACATGTTGCTCAACCATTTGTTTTGTGCAATTGATATGTTTATTGTCTCATCTATCTTCTTGCACTCGTTGCGTGTTTTTATTAATTTTGGGGGAGCAACGATTCTATTTGTGCACTTGTATCAAATACAAAAATCTCGTATTAGTGCACAAATCATGGGGAGCTTCTCTAGTTTTGATAAAACACTCTTTTGCCTTTACCATAATATCTTTTATTCATGTGGTTCCAAGGACCATATGATTGTTTGTTCCATCTGGTATCTTTTGATTGCTTGCCTCTATTTTTTGTATGTCTTTGTGGCATACGATCCTTTTATTTGCAATCTTTGTGTCCTCAATATAGTTTGTTTTCCTCCAACTACTTATCATTGTATTTGTGTATTTATTTGCACTCATTTGCTGAGAAGTACACACTTTTTGGAGAACCACCTACTATATTGGCTTTCTAAACTTTTCGTCCATTTTGGCAATCGATGCCAATGGGGGAGAAGTTTAGAGAGTTTACTTTGGATATGTTTAGAGGGTTTTGCTTTTATTGCGTAAGCATTTACATCTTGCACGCATGCATTATTGCTTTGTATGTGTGCGCTTGGTTATGCTTATTTCCTTATATAAACTCTCTTGAAGTGGTTGTCATCAATTACCAAAATGGGGGAGATTGTTAGAGCATATATCTCCATATGTGGTTTTGTTAATTGATGACAATATCTATGGACTAATGGTTGCCTTAAGTTATATTTATAGAATTTGTCCATAGGCACTTCTTCAAGTACATCTGTTGGGTTCAAGGAGTTTATATGATGACCAAGTTGGTATTCAAGGTATTATCCAAAGAATGGTCATAGAGACACAAGGTTGATCAAGATCTCAGACAAAGAGTAAATCAAGATGATCAACACACAAAGCATACAAGATGTACCTAGAGGGATCAAGTGATCCCATGGTATGGTAAGCATTGTCCATTACGTGTTTGTGTACTAACCCAGGGTCTTTGTGAGAGTTCTATGTGGGGGTTAGGTGTGCTTCCATGGGCTTGCGTCCAAAGGAAGATCTCATACAACCCATGAAGGATGACGTCAAGTGGTGATCGTCATCAAGATTGCGGTGTGCAAGTTCAAGTGGATCAGCACGAATATATCATGCTTGATGCTTGCCGTCCATTGTGGTGGCAATGGACTTGTGTAGATATGCTAAAGAGCGGCTCATCCATAGTGTGTATGAGGGAGCAATCAACTAGTCTTCATCAAGCCAAAGCAATCAAGAAAGGTGGTCCATCTTGAGGAAGCCAAGATCATCGTCATCTAGCTCAAGAGGACGAGGTGCAAGGTATAGGTTTGCCCTTGATAGGTTTTCTGTTTTAGGATAGATTGTCGTACTGTCAAGGGGGGCTCTCAAGTGAGTAGCTTGATCGTATCGTTCATTGAGAGCTCAAACCATTTGCATCCTTGCATCATACTTCTTGGTTCTTGTTTGGTGTTTCTATTTGTGATTTTTAGATCTTATGTTCATCTTCATGACAAGCTCGAGTTCATCGAAAACGGAGTCCATATGCATCTTCTATGATGTTTTCGATGTTGGGAGTTTTTACCGGTCTTATTCCAAGAAGGGTTCTCACCATTTTCTTATGGTACTTTTCTCACTTGCTTATTATTGATATTTATATCAAGATTGTGTTAGACCATGTCGTTATCTTTCCAACAAACTTGCTTTCGTTGAATTCGGAGTCCGTATGCGAAAGTTACAGTGGTTTCAGTATCCAGCGGTAGTACCGCTCCTGGTGCCACCGGTAGTACCGCCCCCGGAGCGGTAGTAATTTTTTACTACCGCTCCAGGAGCGGTAGTACCGCTCCGTCGGGCTGTATTTTGCATCCTCGGCATGGTTGGTGAACCTACCGAGCGGTAGTACCGCTCCCATGAGCGGTAGTACCGCTCTGAGCGGGCTGTGAGGCTTAACGGTTGGATTTTCCCCACCTATAAAAGGGGATCTTCTTCCCCATCGAACCTTATCTCTTTAGCTCGTGTTCTCCCCCCATTGTTGACCTTCTTTGAGCTTTCTAACTCTCAATCCCTCCAATGATTCTTGCTAGTTCTTGAGGGAAAAGAGAGAGGAGATCTAGATCCACATTTCCACCAATCACTTTCTCCTCTAAGTGAGGGGAACCCCTTGGGTCTAGATCTTGGAGTTCTTCGTGTTCTTCTTTGTTCTTCCTCTCATTTTCCTCCCTATCATTAGTTGCTTTGGTGGGATTTGGGAGAGAAGGACTTGGGTACTCCGTGTGCCCTTGCCATTGCATTAGTTGCATCGTTTGAGTTCTCCACGGTGATACGTGGAAGTGAAGTTTGAGAAGCTTATTACCTTTGGTAGTTAGTACCCTAGATATTGTTCTTCGTGGATGCTTTGACGTCCTAGAATCTTGGTGGTGTCTCGGAGCTCAATCATTGTGGTGTAAAGCTCCGGGCAAGCGTCGGGGTCTCCAATTAGGTTGTGGAGATTGCCCCGAGCAATTTGTACGGGTATCAGTGACTGCCCCCAAGGTTTGGCATTTGTACGGGTTCGGTAACCGCCCTCAAGGGTATCAGTGACTGCCCCCAAGGTTTGGCATCTTGCATTGTGCGAGAGCGTGAGGAGATTACGGTGGCCTTAGTGGCATCTTGGGGAGCATTGTGCCTCCACACCGCTCCAACGGAGATTAGCATCCGCAAGGGTGTGAACTTCGGGATACATCATCGTCTCCGCGTGCCTGGGTTATCTCTTACCCGAACCCTTTACTTATGCACTTTACTTTGTGATAGCCATATTGTTTATTGTCATATATCTTGCTATCACTTAGTTGTTTATCTTGCTTAGCATAAGTTGTTGGTGCACATAGGTGAGCCTAGTTGTTGTAGGTTTTGTGCTTGACAAGTTAAACGTTAGTTTTATTCTGCATTTGTTCAAGCCTAAATCGTAATTATTTTAAAGCGCCTATTCACCCCCCTCTAGGCAACATCCACGTTCTTTCAGTAAGGAATTGCCATCTAGCTCTGCACTTGATTCACCTTCAGTTATGAGTAAGTTTGCGACATCACCTCCTGCTAGAAATCTTGATACTATGCCTGATGCTATGCCTGATATTGCTAGAAATGCTATGCTCGATACTGCTAGAGATGCTATGCCTGATACCGCTTTGCCTGATGATGCTAGAGATGCTATTTTGCCTGATGATGCTATGCTTGATACTGCTAGAGATGCTACTTTGCATGATGTTCCACTAGGAGTATTCCTTGATGCTCATATTGCTAGAGTTACTGCCAATGCTCGTGATGCTTGTGAAACTGCCGATACTATTGAGTTAGAACCTGCTTTTTCTCCTGCTAGATCTAGCTCTCCTAGATATGATTTGCCTGATATACCTGAGGGTTACGTTATGGAGGGAGAGATAGCTGAGGATTTTCTTGCATGTAAGGATGCCTATGACACTGAGAAATTACTTGTCAAGTGGAAGGAAAAATCTTTGAAAGCTAGGATGAAATACGACCCGAAGTTTGCTACTTCACCTATCTTTATCACCGATAAAGATTATGAATTCTCTGTCAATCCTGAGATAATCTGTCTAGTCGAATGTGATCCTTTTCACGGTTATGAATCTGAGACGGTCGTAGCCCATCTTGCCAAACTACACGATATAGCCACCCTTTTCACTAATGAGGAGAAGATCAGTCACTACTATAGCCTTAAGCTGTTTCCTTTCTCTCTAAAGGATGACGCTAAAGCCTGGTTCCCCTCTCTTGCTCCTTGATGTGTGAGTAGTCCCCAGGATATGGTCTATTACTTCTGTGAGAAATATTTCCCTGCCCATAAGAAGCAAGCTGCCTTGCAGGAAATATACAACTTTGCTTAACTCCAAGAAGAGAGTCTCCCACAAGCTTGGGGGAGGCTCGTCTAGCTACAAAATGCTTTGTCTGATCACCCTCTTAAGAAGAACAAGATACTTGATATCCTCTATAACGGACTTATCGATGCCTCTAGAGACCACCTAGATAGTTGTGTCGGTTGCGTTTTTAGGGAACGAACTGTAGAACAAGCTGAGACCCTAATGAATAACATCTTGATCAACGATAATGCTTGGACTATTCCCGAACCACTTCCTAAGCCAACTCCTAAGGAAAGAGGTATTCTATTCCTCAGCCCCGAAGATATGCAATAAGCCAAGAAATCTATGCAAGAGAAAGGCATTAGACCTGAAGATGTCAAAAATCTACCACCTATCGAAGAGATCCATGGTCTCGATAACCCGATACAGGTAGTATTAGTGAATTCTCTGCGTAGGTTTGACGAGAGTGATATTCCTTTTGACAAACCTGCTAGCTTATGCTTTGATGAATTTGACAACTTTGTTGCCAAAAAACCTAGTTTCAATGATTATGTTAGCAGACACTTCGAACAAAGTACTCGTATGCTTAGCCATTTAAGTGCTTGTGTAGACAGAAATGTCAATGATTTGAAGCTTCTGAGTAAACATGCCTCTATGATTACTACTCAGGTAGAACAAGTACTTAAAGCTCAGATTGACTTGCTCAATGAATTAAATGACAACTCTGTCAGAGTCATTACTAGAGGAGGCAAAATGACTCAGGAACCTTTGTATCCCGAAGGTCATCCTAAGAGAATTGACCAAGATTCTCAAGGAATTAATGCCGATACACCCAGTCGTCCTAAGGAGAAGAAGAAGGATGATAGAAACCTACATGCCAGTTCACCAAATACTGTCACAACTGAAGAACCTAATGATATTTCTGCGTGTGATGCAGAAACACAATCTGGTGATGAACATGAACCTGGTGACAATATGGACAGTGATGTTCATAACAATGCTCAACCTAGCAATGATGAGGATGTGGACATTGAACCTACGGTTAATCATGATAACCCACAACCTAAGAGATATGATAAGAATGACTTCACTGCTAGGAAGCATGGTAAAGAAAGGGAGTCATGTGTTCAGAGATCTATGCCCTTTCCTCCTAAGCCATCCAAGAAAAAGGATGATGAGGATTTTGAGTGCTTCGTTGAGATGATAAAACCCATCTTTCTGCAGATGCGGTTAACTGATATGCTCAAAATGTCTCCATATGCCAAGTACATGAAAGATATCGTGACTAATAAATGGAAGATACCGGATCTTGAGATCTCCACCATGCTGGCCAACTACACTTTTAAAGGTGGAACTCCTAAGAAACTTGGTGATCCCGGAGTGCCCACTATACCTTGCTCCATTAAAGGAAATTACGTAAGAATTGCCTTATGTGACCTTGGAGCCGGTGTTAGTGTTATGCCGCTCTCTCTTTATCATAGACTTGAATTGGATAAGTTGACACCCACTGAAATTTCTCTGCAAATGGCCGACAAATCAACTGCTTTCCCTATCGGCATTTGCGAGGATGTGCCTGTTGTGGTTGCTAACATCACTATCTTAACAGACTTTGTTATCTTGGATATTCCCGAGGGCGATGCCATGGCTGTCATCCTCGGAAGACCCTTTTCAAACACTGCAGGGGCTGTTATAGATTGCAACAAAGGCAATGTCACTTTCCATGTCAACGGTAATGAACACACAGTGCACTTTCCGAAGAAACAATATCAAGTACATTGCATCAATGCTATGAAAAGACTTCATCGATTCTTATAGGGAGCTTTGAATGCCCTATTCCTCGTGTCAAGATGAAGTGTGATTTGCTTGTTGGGGAGATACATATCCCCATTGAGGTGACTTAGTGGCTATTTGAAAATTCTCCGTTCTCTCTTGCGATTCGAGAAGGTTTTGTCATGAGGACTTGATCAACCCCATTGACGGATTTCTTTTGATGACCATGAAATGGATGAATCAAAGAGTCAAATACCTCTGTTTTGAGATTTCATTTTATTTTGCTTAGAAGAAAAATGATAGAATTAGTTTAGTTTTTCCTGTTTTCTGTTTTAGCGCCCCGGACAAACATACCTCAGAAATAAAAGTTCTCCGATGGTCCTGAAAATCTAGTATGATTTCTTCTGGAATTTTTGAAAATTACTAGGCCTGAGAGCTGGCCTGGGGGACAGACCAGTGGGCCACAAGCCCTCTCTACGCCACCCCCCTGGTGGCGGTGGGCAAGATTGTGGGGCCCACAGGGACCCCCTCCACTCATTCCAACTCCCAGCCTCTTCTTCGATCTCCAGAAAAAATTGTTTCGCAGCTCAAACCCGTGTTCTTGCTCATTTGGCTGTGATTTTCGATCTCCTTGCTCAAAGCACCATTCTCCGAACCGTTTTGGGGAAATTACTCCTTGGTAAGTGACTCCTGCATTGGTCCAATTAGTTTTTGCTCTAGTGCTTTATCCTTCGCGTATTCTTGCTACCTTGGTGACCTTGTTCTTGAGCTAGAAATGATGATTTTAGCTGGTCCCAAGTAGTTTTAGCGCGTGATACGGTCTCTAGGCACTAGTAGGAGTAGTTGCTAGAAGGTGTGGTGGGTCTTCATTCACTTTTCTCTTGAACTTCAAAAATTTCAGCAAAAGGAAATTATGTTCAGGAGGAAGTTTCATGGTGGTTCCTCAAGTAAGAAGGGTCCTCGTCTTTCTTTTCGGGAGCCCGAACCTTTTCAACTAAGGGACGCACCAGTACAACCATGTGGATGGCCTTCCGATGAGTTCATGATCGAAGCAGGTTTCAAGGATGAGTTTGATACACTTGTCCGCAATGCCGGGTTAGAAGAGTTCCTCTCAGATAAATGTGAACAGTGTGCTATGCTCACTGCCAATTTCGTGCGTAGATTTAAATTTTCAGTTGGCCGTGACTCATCCATACTGTTTGATCTGTACGATAAATCCTATACCGTGGATTTGGAGGATTTCAATAGGATTTGTAAGATACCCGATGGGGGTAGTATTAATGATCCTTCTAAGTCTTCGGTCAGAGACTTTGTCTCCAGTATAACTGTTGGAGAAACCAGAGATATCACGCAAGCCACCATAGGAAGCATCCATTTCCCTGCCTTGCACTACTTTGCCCTCTTCATAGGTAGGTGCATTAACGGCAAGGGTGCACATTGTCACCTATGCGCTTCTGACCTTAGTATCCTTAAGAGCGCAGTAACAGGTGACATGAGCTTCAATATGGGAGCTATAATAGCAAGGAGGCTGAATAAAAATGCCAGTGAGGAGGATTTCTTTGGTGGAGTTTATGCTACACGCTTAGCAAATTTTCTTGGAGTATCCATCCATCCAGAAGACCCTCCTCTCCGTACAGCCTACCTTGATCATGTCGCTCTAACACGCTACCAGTTCCTTGAGAGAGATCATGGATCCCTCATATACCGCTTGATATTTAACCGGCAGCGTGTTTTCCATATTACCCTTCCTGCTCCTGCTTTCTTTGACTTTCAGGTAAAACGAAGATACTACATAACCATAGGAGAGGCAGAGGAGTATGAGAGGGAGGCGATAACACCCATTATGATTTTGGGTTTCGCCAGGACCATCCATGGGAGTAGACCAAGCTAGGCCAAAAGCCTAAGCTTGGGGGAGTACGTGTTCTCACCGACTTTACGTTCATGCTTATGCTTTCGCTTTGTTAGCCGGTGTTTACACTTTGCCACTGTATTATCCATGCTAGTTTATTTTCGTTTTCTTGTTTTCTTGTTTTGTGTCCTTTTGAGAAAACCCAAAAAGATTTTTCTTTCTTCTTTTGCTTGTTGGGAGCTTTCCCGTGTAAATAGTTTTCTTTTTCTTTGGGTCAAGGTAGAAGATATTGGTTTCAATGTTTAGTGGTTCTTGCATGCTTACCTGTTTAGCTTTCAAAGAGCCATATTACTTTGTCTTCTCCTTTGTGTTTGCGTGCAGATTCAGCTTAGTCCAATGCACGAGCACTCTTATTATTGTTCACATCGTTCGATCGTGCAAGTGAAAGGCAATAATGATGATATATGATGAAGTGACTGAGACTGAAAAGCTAGTATGAACTCTATCTATTTTGTTTTTGTAAATATGACTAGCTTGTCGACCTAGATTCAACTTTGTTGTGAGAGAACCATGTTTGCAATGACAACTTAGAGATCATAGTTTCTGATGCCATGCTTATTTAGCTGAGAGTTTATAATGGTTTGTCTTGAATGCCAACATAGATTTTGAAATGACTATGATGTAGTATGATAGGATGGTATTCTCCTTTGAATGTTTCAAGTGGCTTGACTTGGCGCATGTTCATGCATGTAGTTGAAACAAAATCAACATAGCCTCTATGATGTTCGTGTTCATGGTGATTTATATCATGTTCATGCTTGCATTCAATGTTAGTCAAACACATTGCATCTTGATGACTGTTGTCGCTCTCTAGTTGGTCGCTTCCCAGTCTTCTGCTAGCCTTCACTTGTACTAAGCGGAATACTGCTTGTGCATCCACCTTCATAAACCCAAAAGTTTTTCCATGAGAGTCCACTATACCTACCTATTTGCGGTATCTACCTGCCGTTCCAAGTAAATTTGCATGTGCCACTCTCTAAACCTTCAAGAAATAATCTGTTTTGCATGCCCGAACCGCTCATGTGGTGACAGGGGGCTATTGGTATCTTCCATGCTAGGAGTGTTATCCTCGACATGTGTTTATTCACTGTCATTCACGAGAAAGGGGTCGGTAATTGGAATGCCCAGTTCCACGCTTAACTCAAAAACATAACTGTAAAACAAGACTCCCCCTGGATTGATGTTAGTATGGACGGTACCCGAGGACTCGGCTAGCCGTGGAGTGTGATTGATTGGTGGTGGGGGAGTTAAAACTTTACTTTTCTGTTTGGGAACCGCCTATAGCATGAGTAGCATGGAAGATATTGAGAACTCTTGGTCATTGCATTGACAATGAAAGCATGCCACACAAAATTATTATCTCTGTTTTCAAAGCTTGAGCTATGGCACCTCTGCAAATCAATGCTTTCCTCTGCGAAGGGCCTGGCTATTTATTTTCCTGTTGAGTCATCCTCTTCGTTTACGAGCACCAATTAGAGAGCACCTCTATCATTTTTATGCTTTGCTTTTGATTGATATTGAGTATGACTATGACTGGATCTTCGTTGCTATGAATTACAATGTTTAGTCAACCCTTGATCTTTGAAAGTGCTCTGCATTTATGTTTTGCGGTCTCAGAAAGAGCTAGTGAGATACCACCTATTCATATTGCTTCATGCTTGTTTTGATTGAAGTGTTGGTATTTGAAACTCATTATTATTTGCTCGTTAGCTGATTATGCCATTGATATTAGTTTACCGTGAGACCTTTGTGTCATTTGCTTATGTGGTTAACTTGTGATCTTGCTGAAATTCTGGTTATGAGTTAGACATAGTTGCAACAACAAGATCAAACAGAGTTTGTCAAAGTTTTTCTTTCCCTCTCAGTTTGTCAACTGAGTTGCTTGAGGACAAGCAAGGTTTTAAGCTTGGGGGAGTTGATACGTCTCCATCGTATCTACTTTTCCAAACTCTTTTGCCCTTGTTTTAGACTCTAATTTGCATGATTTGAATGGAACTAACCTGGACTGGCGCTGTTTTTAGCAAAATTGCCTTGGTGTTATTTTTGTGCAGAAATCAAAGTTCTCCAAACGTCCTGAAAATTTACGGGGAGCATTTTTGGAAAATATGAAAAATATATGCGCCAAGTTCCACCTGAGGGGGTGGGCCAGTGGGCCACAAGCCCTGGCGCCGCCACCCCCTGGTGGCGGTGGGCAGGCTTGTGGGGCCCACACAGCTCTTCCGCCCCCAACCTCAGGTCTATGAGTTCACTTTTGTCCCAGAAAAAAAATAAAAAGAGAAGATTTCGTCGCGTTTGTGATACGGAGGCTCCGCCACAACCTGTTCTTCATCTAGAGGGCAGATCTGGAGTCCGTCTTGGGCTCCGGAGAGGGGAAATCGTCGCCATCGTCATCATCAACCTTCTTCCCTCTCCAATTCCATGAAGCTCTTCGTCGTTCGTGAGTAATCTATTTGTAGGCTCGCTGGGCGGTGATGAGTAGGATGAGATCTATCATGTAATCGAGTTAGTTTTGATGGAGATTGATCCGTAGTATCCACTATGTTCTGAGATTGATGTTGCTACTACTTTGCCATGCTTAATGCTTGTCACTAGGGCCCGAGTGCCATGATTTCAGATCTGAAATTATTATGTTGTCATCAATATATGTGTGTTTTAGATCCGATCTTGCAAGTTGTAGTTACCTACTATATGTTATGATCCGGCAACCCCGGAGTGACAATAACCGGAACCACTCCCGGTGATGATCATAGTTCGAGGAGTTCATGTGTTCACTAAGTCCTAATGCGTTGGTCCGATTCTTTATTAAAAGGAGAACCTTAATATCCCGTAGTTTCCTTTTGGACCCCGCTGCCACAAGAGGGATGGACAATAGATGTCATGCAAGTTCTTTTCCCTAAGCACGTATGACGACACACGGAATGCATGCCTACATCACATTGACGAACGGGAGCTAGCCACATATCTCTCCGTGTTATAACTGTTGCATGATGAATATCATCCAAACAAATCACCGACCCATTGCCTACGAGTTTGTCCTACTGTTGCTGCTGCTATTACTTGTTTTTCTCTGCTTCTGTTACTACAGTTGCTGCTGATGTTACTTGTCTTGCTCTGCTGGTACTGTTGCTACTTGCTACTGCTGTCACTATTGCTGTTCCTTGCCACTGCCGTTACTCGCTACTTTGCTATTACTACTTTGCTTGCAGATACTAATCTTTTAGGTGTGGTTGAATCTGACATATTCAACTGCTAATACTTGAGAGTATCCTCTCACCTCCTGTTTGGCGAACCAACAAATTTAGGTCGAATACTCTACCCTCAAAAACTGCTACGACCCCACGCGCTGGTGGGTCGTCAACAACATTCTTCTAGTTTCGATTGCCGGAGAGTGCTAGTAGCATTCTTCTGGTGTCGTTGCAAGGGAAGGTCTGCTGTTACGGAGTTAGCATTTTTCTGGCGCCGTTGCCGGGGAAGCACAGCTGACATCAATAGCAATGCTAGGTTCAACTCTAATTTGCTCAGGGGGTGCAGGTGTTCTAATGTAGCCTCTACATATCACAGTTGAAGCTTTAGAATGATCCTTTATCCTAACAGGGATTTGCTCAGGGGGTGTAGGTGTTCTAATGTAGCATCTATGTATCACAGTTGAAGCATTAGAATGATCCTTTATCCTAACAGCGAAAGGTGGTTTCTCAATGTAAGCACTGGGAACAATAGGATCATTACAGGCAATGACTTTCACTTCAACTGCATTGGGTTTAACTACATTGACTTCTAAAGGAGGATGATATTTAAACCACTTCTCTTTGGAGAGATCAATATGAGCAGCAAATGATTCACACAGTCAAGTCCATACTTAGCGCTAAAGTCACAAAAAGTATTTGTTTCAACAAAGGATTGACGCAATCAAACTTGAAATTCATACCTGACTCCTTACCTTCTTCAAGATCCCAATCTTCAGAGTTCCGTTTAATTCTCTCCAATAAATTCCATTTGAAGTCAATATCTCTCTTCATAAAAGAACCGGTACAAGAAGTGTCAAGCATGGTGCGATCATCATGAGAAAGCCGAGCATAGAAGTTCTGAATGATAATTTCTCTCGAGAGCTCATGATTGGGGCATGAATATAACATTGATTTAAGCCTCCCCCAAGCTTGAGCAATGCTTTCTCTGTCACGAGGCCAAAAATTATAAATATAATTCCGACCACGATGTACTACATGCATAGGATAAAACTTTTGATGAAATTCCAATTTCAACCGATTGTAGTCGCATGATCCAGTATCATCACATAGCCTATACCATGTCAACGCCTTATCCTTCAAAGATAAAGGAAAGACCTTCTTCTTGACCTCATCCTCGGGCAAACCTGCAAGCTTAAATAAACCACAAACTTCATCTACATAGATTAGATGCAAGTGTGGATGTGATGTTCCATCTCCTGTAAAAGGATTAGCCAACAGTTTCTCAAGCATACCCGAAGGAAATTCAAAGCAAATATTTTCAGTAGGTGCAGAAGGTTGAGGAGCAACTCTTTGTGCTTCCGTTCAAGGTGAAAATACCCCAAACAAGCCCATCAAAGGATTAGTTTCCATAGTGCTAAGTGACAATAAATTTCAGCACACTATATGAATGTTTCCTTACCAAGTTCCACTTACCAAAGGCGCTTCACTCCCCGGCAACGGCGCCAGAAAAGAGTCTTGATGACCCACAAGTATAGGGGATCAATCGTAGTCCTTTCGATAAGTAAGACTGTCGAACCCAACGAGGAGCAGAAGGATCTGGCAAGTGGTTTTCAGCAAGGTAATATCTGCAAGCACTGAAATTATCGGTAACAAGTGATTGTGTGGTGAGATGATTCGTAGCAAGCAACAAGTAAAAAAAGTAGCAACGGTGCAGCAAAGTGGACCAATCCCTTTTGTAGCAAGGGACAAGCCTGGACAAAGTCTTATAGGAGGAAAAACGCTCCCGAGGACACACGTGAATTTCTGTCATGCTAGTTTTCATCATGTTTGTATGATTCGCGTTCGCTACTTTGCTAGTTTGATATGTGGGTGGACCGGCGCTTGGGTACTGCCCTTACTTGTACACACATCCCACTTATGATTAACCCCTCTCGCAAGCATCCGCAACTACGAAAGAAGAATTAAGACAAAGTCTAACCATAGCATTAAACTAGTGGATCCAAATCAGCCCCTTACGAAGCAACGCATAAACTAGGGTTTAAGCTTCTGTCAATCTAGCAACCCATCATCTACTTACTACTTCCCAATGCCTTCCTCTAGGCCAAAATAATGGTGAAGTGTTATGTAGTCGACGTTCACATAACACCACTAGAGGAAAAACAACATACAACACATCAAAATATCGTACGAATACCAAATTCACATGACTACTTATAGCATGACTTATCCCATGTCCTCAGGAACAAAAGTTACTACTCACAAAGCATAATCATATTCATGACCAGAGAGGTAATGAGTAGCATCAAAGGTCTGAACATATAATCTTCCACCAAGTAATCCAACTAGCATCAACTACAAAGAGTAATTAACACTACTAGCAACCTTACAAGTACCAATCGGAGTCGCGAGACGGAGATTGGTTACAAGAGATGAACTAGGGTTTGGAGATGAGATGGTGTTGATGACGATGTTGATGGTGACGAGTCCCCTCCGATGAGAGGAGCGTTGGTGATCACGATGACGACGATTTCCCCCTCCGGGAGGGAAGTTTCCCCGGGAGGATCGTCCTGCCGGAGCTCTAGAATGGTTCTGCTCAAGTTCCGCCTCATGGCGGCGACGAATCCATGAAAAAGCCTCCTCTTGATTTTTTCCAAGACGAAACCCTTCTTGTAGCAAAAGCGGGCAGAGGGCCAGCTGGGTGCCCACAAGGTCCCTAGGCGCGGCCAGGGGGTGGCCGCGCCTAGCAGGCTTATGGCCACCTGCTGGCGCCCCTCTAGCACTTCTTTGACCCAGTATTTTTTATAAATCCCGAAAAAAATCCTCGTTGATTTTTACGGCGTTTGGAGTTGCGCAGAATAGGTATCTCAAACTTGCTCCTTTTTCAGGCCAGAAGTCCAGCTGCCGACATTCTCCCTCTTCAAGTAAACCTTGCAAAATAAGAGAGAAAGGGCATAAGTATTGTACCCTGAAGTGAAATAACAGCCCAAAAAGCGATAAATATCAACATGAAAGCAAGATGCAAAATGGACATATCACCGACGTCATCAGCCTCGACACCTTCGTGGAGCCGGCCAGTCCAGGTGAGCCGTGAGAAAGTCGCTCACTCGTTAGAAAAACATTTATTTGCCTCGGTATGCCGAGTGGTTCTGTAAACACTTAAAACTTCGTTCGGTAATAACCCGAGTGCTTTTGTCCTGCGCGGATAACCTTGATCTGCGTCGGGCATAATTGATGTGCTCGTTTCGACTGATTTTGAGTTTATCTTTGTCGAATGAACTTTTCTTTTTGGGGATGCTCTTGGCATTTGGGCGGGGTTTCGACACTTAGGCGAATCTGGTTCACGACTAAGTCCCCGAGTGAGAGGGTAGCTCTTCACTAGTAGAAGTTTTTTAACTTAGGCAAATCTGGTTCGCGGCTAAGCCCCCAAGTGAGAGGGTAACTCTTCACTCGGAGAAGTTTTTTAACTTAGGTGAATTTGCTTCGCGGCTAAGCCCCCGAGTGAGAGGGTAGCTCTTCACTCGGAGAAGTTTTCTAACTTAGGCGAATCTGGATCGCGGCTAAGCCCCCGAGTGAGAGGATAATCTCTTCACTCGGAGAAGTTTTTTAACTTAGGCGAATCTGGTTCGCGACTAAGTCCCCGAGTGGGAGGGTAGCTCTTCACTCAGAGAAGTTTTTTAACTTAGGCGAATCTGCTTCGCGGCTAAGCCCCCGAGTGAGAGGGTAGCTCTTCACTCGGAGAAGTTTTCTAACTTAGGTGAGTCTAGATCGCGGCTAAGCCCCCGAGTGAGAGGATAACTCTTCACTCGGAGAAGTTTTTCAACTTAGGCGAATCTGGTTCGCGGCTAAGCCCCGAGTGAGAGGGTAGCTTTTCACTCGAGGAAGCTTTTTAACTTAGGCGAATCTGGATCACGGCTAAGCCCCCGAGTGAGAGGGTAGCTCTTCACTCAGAGAAGTTTTTAACTTAGGCGAATCTGATTCGCGACTAAGCCCCCGAGTGAGAGGGTAGCTCTTCACTCGAAGAAGTTTTTTAACTTAGGAGAATATGATTCGCGGCTAAGCCCCCGAGTGAGAGGGTAGCTCTTCACTCGGAGAAGTTTTTTAACTTAGGCGAATCTGACTCGCGGCTAAGCCCCCGAGTGAGAGGGTAGCTCTTCCCTGAGAGAAGTTTTTTAACTTAGGCGAATCTGGTTCGCGGCTAAGCCCCCGAGTGAGAGGGTAGCTCTTCACTCAGAGAAGTTTTTTAACTTAGGCGAATCTGATTTGCGGCTAAGCCCCCCCGAGTGAGAGGGTAGCTCTTCACTCGGAGAAGTGTTTTAACTTAGGCGAATCTGGTTCGCGGCTAAGCCCCCGAGTGAGAGGGTAGCTCTTCACTCGGAGAGGTTTTCTAGACCGGAGTCGATAAACATATTGCGGTAATCAAAACTTCTGGCAAGTAAATTGCTTTAGGGAATCTTGTTCGTTACATCAAAACAGTCGCTAATCAGGCATAAAAATGCTTAAGTAGATCTCCGTTCGATGCTAGCGGCTCGTCGATCCTCTTCTCCAAATTGTAGAGTCTGTATGCTCCGTTGTTCAGCACCTTGGAGACGATGAAGGATCCTTCCCAGGCGGGGGCCAACTTGTGTGGTCTCCACTGATGCACTCGGAGCACCAAATCGCCTGCTTGGAACGTCCGACTCCTGACGTGTCTTGAATGGAACCGCTGCAAGTCTTGTTGGTAGATCGTCGATCGAATCAGGGCCATCTTGCACTCCTCCTCCAAGAGATCAACTCTGTCCTGTCGTGCTTGTTCAGCTTCGGTTTCTGAGAAGAGTTCAACTCGGGGGGAATTGTGAAGCAAATCACTCAGAAGGACAGCTTCTGCTCCATACACGAGAAAGAACGGAGACCGCCCAGTCAACCTGTTCGGGGTCGTTTTGAGTCCCCAGAGCACAGAAGGTAGCTCGGTGACCCAAGCGGGTGCAGCGTGTCCAATTTCTCGCATGAGATGAGATTTTAATCCTTGAAGTATGAGTCCAATCGCCCGTTTAGCCTGGCCGTTTGTTTGAGGGTGAGCAACGGATGCGTAATCCACTCGGGTTCCTTGATTGGAGCAAAAACTCTTGAATTCATCTGAGTCGAAGTTCGATCCATTGTCCGTGATGATGCTTTGTGGAACCCCAAATCTGAAAGTGATTTCTCTGATGAACTTGATTGCAGTACATGCATCTAGCTTTTTGATTGGCTTGGCCTCTATCCACTTGGTGAATTTGTCAACTGCAACTAGCAAATGAGTGAATTCGCCGTGTCCTGTGCGGAAGGGTCCGACCATGTCCAAGCCCCACACGGCAAACAACAATATGAGGGGAATTGTCTTTAGAGCAGATGACGCTTGTGTGATTTGTTGGAGTAGAATTGACAGCCTTCGCAGTGATCTACAAGCTCCTTGGCCATTTCAATCGCACGTGGCCAGAAGAATCCGGCTTGGAATGCTTTGGTAACGATGGCTCTGGAGGATGCATGATGACCACATGTTCCCGAGTGAATTTCCTCCAAAATCAGTCGGCCTTCCTCAGGGGAAATGCACTGCTGAGCTACGTCAGTCACACTTTCCTTATAGAGCTGATATCTCATGACTGTGAAGGCTTTTGACCTACGGACGATCTGTCTAGGTTCGTCTTCATCTTGGGTAGTTCTTGCCTCGGGATATATGCAATATACGACACTGTCCACTCGGGTGTGGCCACTCGAATCTCCATGATCGGATCGACAACTGCTGGGATTTCAACTTCGGTCGGATCAGACGCACTTGTAGGCTGAGGAGGTTCTTCGGTGAACGGATCTTCCTGGATCAAAAGGGTGTGTATGTGCTCCAAACAAACATCACTGGGCAAAATTTTCTGAGTTGATCCGATTTTTGCAAACTCATCAGCAGCTTGATTCTTCAATCGAGGAACGTGATGAAGTTCCAAACCTTGAAACCTTTTCTCAAGCTTTCTTACTGCGTTGCAGTACCCAGTCATGGCAGGATTTCTCACATCCCACTCTTTCATTACTTGATTAACCACTAGATCTGAGTCACCGTATACCATCAAGCGTCGGACACCGAGTGAGATGGTCATACGCAACCCGTAAAGGAGAGCCTCATACTCAGCCTCATTGTTAGAGGAATCAAGGTGAATCTGCAATACGTAACTGAGCTTGTCGCCCTTCGGGGATATAAGAACTACGCCTGCACCAGAACCACTCAGCATCTTCGAGCCGTCAAAGAACATAGTCCAATGTGCCGAGTGAGTAGGGGCTGGTTGTTGTTGCTCCACCCATTCAGCCATGAAATCTGCCAGAGCTTGAGATTTGATGGCTTTCTTGGCTTCGAACTTTATGTCACAATATAATAGTTCCATTGCCCATTTCGCCACTCGGCCCGATGCATCCCGATTGTGAAGGATTTCTGACAATGGGGCATCGCTGACAACATACACCGAGTGGTCTTGAAAATAATGAGCTACCTTCTTTGCAGTCATGTAAATTCCATAGAGAAGCTTTTGATAGTTGGGATATCTCTGCTTGGAAGGAGTCAATACCTCAGAAACATAATACACTGGACGATGAATCTTATAAGCCTTGCCTTCCTCCTCCCGCTCGATTGTCAGTACTGTGCTGACGACTTGATTTGTAGCCGCGATGTATAAGAGGAGTGGCTCTTTGTTGTACGGAGCAGCAAGAATCGGCTGGGTGGATAGCAGAGTCTTTAACTCGAAGAATGCAGCTTCTGCTTCGGGGGTCACTTGAAGGTATCTGACTTCTTCATGAGTCGGTATAATGGTAAGTCTTTCTCTCCGAGTCGAGATATGAATCTGCTTAATGCTGCCAAACATCCTGTAAGCTTCTGGACGTCGCACAGGGTTTTCATTTGGACGATTGCCCCGATCTTTTCGGGGTTAACATCGATTCCTCGTTCGGAAACAAGAAAACCGAGTAATTTGTCGCTGGGGGACTCCGAATGTGCACTTGGCTAGGTTGAGCTTGTTGTCGTACCTTCAAAGGTTGGCGAACATTTCAGCCAAGTCAGTCAACAGGTTGGAACCTTTGCGTGACTTGACTACGATATCGTCCATGTATGCCTCCACGTTCCGACTGGTCTGGTCGAGGAGGCATTTCTGAATCATGCGCATAAAAGTAGCTCCTGCATTTTTAGACCGAATGGCATAGTGATGTAGCAGAAGCACCCAAATAGGGTGATGAAGGTTGTTTCTATTTCATTTGGGCCATATAGACGGATTTGGTGGTCCCTGGAGTAAGCATCTAAAAAAGACAATCGCTCACATCCCGCAGTCGAGTCAACAATCTGATCTATGCGGGGGAGCGGGAAGTGATCTTTCGGGCAGACCCGATTGATATGCTTGAAGTCGATGCACATTCAGGGTGACTTGTCCTTCTTAGGCACCATGACAACATTCGCGAGCCACTCGGAGTGGTAAACCTCGCGAATGAACTTGGCCTCTAGGAGCTTAGGCACTTCCTCGCCGATTGCTTTCCTTTTCTGCGTGGCGGACCGACACAGATGTTCCTTGAGAGGTCGAGCTTTGGGGTTGACCCTCAATCGATGCTCAGCCAGTTCCTTGGGCACACCAGGAATGTCAGCGAGCTTCCATGCAAAGATGTTCCAGTTCTCACAGAGGAACTAGATGAGCTCGGCTTCCTATTTAGGGTCAAGAGTTGTTGAGATGTTGGTCGGGGCAGCGGTGGGATCCGTCGGGTGAATGCTGACTTTCTTGATTTCACCTGCCGACTGGAATGCAGACTCTGAAGCTGGCTTCTTCGAGCGCATCTGTTCGGCGGGGTCTGCTGTCTATCGGTACTCATCGAGCTCCGCCATTGCCAGCTACTGGTCGACGATCCTGGAGCCCTGCTGCAAACATTCTTCTGCCCTCTGCCGATCGCCGATGATGGTGATGACTCCCTTCGGCCCTGGCATCTTCATCTTCAAATAAACGTAACATGGTCAGGCCATGAAACGTACATATGGTGGACGACCAAGTATGGCGTGGTAGGCACTCTGGAAGTCCACCACCTCGAACGTGAGTTTCTCCTTGCGGAAGTTCTTGTCAGAGACGAATACGACGTCTAACGTGATCTGGCCGAGTGACTTGGCCTTCTTCCGTGGGATCACTCCGTGAAACTGCATATTGTTGTCGCTGAGTTTGGACATCGGAATGCCCATCCCCTTGAGAGTGTCGGCGTACATGATGTTCAAACCACTCCCTCCGTCCATCAACACCTTGCAGAGTTGAACTCCTTCTACCACCGGGTCGACAACAAGAGCCTGACGTCCCGGAGTGGGGACATGGGTCGGGTGATCTCACTGGTCGAAGGTGATGGCAGTCTGTGACCACTTGAGATACGTTGGGGCGGAAGGAGCTGCCATGTTGACCTCTCGGTTGACCACTTTCAGTCGACTCTTGCTTTCGACATCAGCAAAGATCATCAGAGTGGCATGGACCTTTGGAAAGGGGTCTTCTTGTTCTTCGTCCTCCTTCTCTTGGTCCTTTTCACTCGACTGATCCTCCCCGAATTTATGGATCAATGGCCTGCACTGTCGAGTGGTATGCTTAGGCACTATGGTGTTGTCTTCTTCATCTATTTTCGTGTGGATTTCACACGGCTGATCAAGGATATCTGGTCCTGACTGCTTCTTGAATTTCTTGGGGGGAATTGGCTCTTGGCCTTTCCCTTGAACTTTCCCGCTCCCAGAGCGGCTGCTTCTTCCGGCTGTGTGCGCTCCACCTTTTGCTTCTGCTTTTGGTTGGAATTGGCATCTCCGTCGACTGCTTTGCCTTTGCCGCCGCAGAGGCGGTCTTCTTCTTCTCCATTGGCATAACGGGTTGCTATCTCCATCATCATGCTCATAGACATATCTCTTGTCCGACTGAACTTCAAGTACAACTCTCGGTACCTCACGCCTGCTTTGAAAGCGCAGACTGCCTGATGCTCGGTGACGTTCTCCACCGTGTGGTGGAGAGTGGTCCAGCGCTGGATGAAATCGCACAAAGACTCACTCGGCTTCTAGATACAATGTTGTAGCTCGGAGAGACCAGCAGGGCGCTTGCAGGTGCCCTTGAAGGTCTTGATGAACACTCGGGCCAAGTCTGCCCAGCAGTATATGCTTGATGGAGCTAGTTGATTCAGCCAAGCACGGGCCAAACCATCCAGCATCACGGGCAAGTGCTTCATTGCGACGTTGTCATTGCCGCCGCCGATCTGAACTGTCACTCGGTAATCATCTAGCCATGTTTCTGGCTTCGATTCTCCGGTGAACTTGCTTATTCCAGCCGCCAAGCTGAAGTTGGGGGGAATATCAACGGAGCAGATTGCTCGGCTGAAACACTCGGGGCCGGAGATGACAGAGTCACTTCCACTCGGACGATCACCGTCGTATCCATCATGATGGGCTCGGCCTCTATCAACTCTCTTCTGAGTGAGATAATCCCTTATATTACGCCTTTGGTCGTGGTCATTGCCCACCGATCGCCTTTCGTCGTTGCGCTAGGGCGCGTACGAACCACTCTGCGGAGGAGAGCGTGAACGATGGGATCCTCGTGATTGAACCGGGGGGAAGCGGATTCCGCCCCTTGTCTTTATGCCGATCTTCTTGGCAATCTCCTCCCGTGCGATGCTGGGGAGAACCTGGGTTGTAAACCGACCGAACTGTGTCTGCTCCGACGGAATTATTGTGCAGTCTGTTGTGAGACTCGGAAACAGCAGAATTCTATTGCTGCGCCGCCTGTAACAGGGCATGGATCTGCTGCACACCTCTTCCCGCTTCTGAATTTGATGGCTGGATGGAGTCTGCAATCCTTGCGGCCACAGCCAAGTTGAGGATGGGTGTGCGGAATACATCGATGTTGTCATGATGAGAACGCCGACCGGACGCTGCAGGGCGCGGATGATGACGTGCACCCGAAGTCTCTCTGGTTTCCCGCTTATCCCGATTTGTCCTTGGCGGGCTCTCATGTGAGTCGGCCATGAAGATCTCTGCCACGGTGCTGCAGCTCTCACACTCGGAAGAAGAGCCAGACGGATCTGACACCGAGTGGGAGGCAGCACACGGAGGTGTAGCAGGTTCGATGGCCGCCACCTGTGGCGAAGATGCTTGACGAGCGAGTGCATGACGCACCCAGCGATGGAGCCGCGAGCGACCAGATCGCTTGTTGCGACGTGCGATGGGGAGCACAGTCGACGGCGGAGTCGATGGTTGACGAAGAAGAACTCTGCAAGAACTAGTGCAGAAGAATGTTGCTCCGCGAACTGGAAGCGCCTCGACGTCGAGAGGCGCCTCCCGAAGCCATGCCGAATCGTCAGCGACGAAAACGAGTGTGCCGAAAACGATCTCGTGACCCAAGCACAAATCGCCGCCGGAAGACAAGGTGAAGGAGAAAAAACGCAAACTTGCCGGAAGTCGCCTAGACACGTGCCCCACGGTGGGCGCCAACTGTCGTGGGTATAAGCCTGACGGTAGATGTGTAGGGTACGAAAGTAGAGGGCAGAGTCCTAGCTATGGCAAGGTTGTATGAGTTCAGGCCCCTCTGCGATGGAGGTAACAACCCTACGTCTCAGTGCTCTGGAGCTTTTGTGTTGAGTGGAATACAGGTGTTACAGAATGCGAACCCTTATGCCACAGAGGAGGGGTGGCTTATATAGAGTGTGTTGCCCCTCATAAGTGTCCAGCCTTCAAGGGTGCAATAAGTGAGATTGAATGCATACGTTACAAGTAACGTATGCCATAAATGACAATAACTACAGTAGTCTAACGTATGACCGTTAGCCTCGCTTAGGTGGCTTCTGGCCTTCTATGTCGACTGGCTTCTGGTATTAACCAAGTGGAATCCAGTCGTCGAGTACAAGATGATCTCCGAGTGATTTTCTACCGAGTGGACAAGAGGATGTCTTAATCCAGTCGGTAGGTATATTTTGACCTTTAAGCTAATAATGATGTGCCCTTGTGTAGGACTTATAGGTCAGGCCAATGACCCTACCCTAGGGCTATAACCCCATCACCGCTTGAGCACAACTTGTGGGCATAATGGTTGGATTCGGGGGAACCTATTTAAGGGGGCCTTCTTCCCCAATGGTCTCTATCTGTTGAGATCGTGTTTGCCCCCCATTGTTGACCTTATTTGAGCTTGCTAACTCTCAGTCCCTCCAATAATTCTTACTAGTTCTTTAGGGCAAAGAGAAAGGACATCTAGATCCACCTTTCCACCAATCACTTTCTTCTCTATGTGACAGAAACCCCTTGGATCTAGATCTTGGAGTTCTTCGTGTTCTTCTTCGTTCTTCCTCTCATTTTATTCCATAGCATTAGTTGTTGTGGAGGGATTTGGGAGAGAAGGACTTGGACACTCCGTGTGCCCTTGCCATTGCATTTGGAGCATCGATTTGAGTTCTCCACGGTGATACGTGGAAGTGATGTTTGAGAAGCTTATTACTCTTGGGTGCTTGGTACCTTAGATCTTGTTCTTCTTGGGTGCTTTGGCGTCCTAGAAGCTTGGCGGTTACCTTGAAGCCATATTTCATTGTGGTGAAGCTTCGTGGTGTTGTTGGAAGCCTCCAATTAAGTAGTGGAGATTTCCCCAACCTTGTTTCTACGGGTTCGGTGACCGCCCTCAAGAGTCCCTTAGTGTAATCGCGGCATCTTGCATTGTGCGAGGGCGTGAGGAGATTACGGTGGCCTTAGTGGCATCTTGGGGAGCATTGTGCCTCCACACCGCTCCAAACGGAGATTGGCATCCGCAAGGGTGTGAACTTCGGGATACATCATCGTCTCCGCATGCCTCGATTATCTCTTACCCGAGCCCTTTACTTATGCACTTTACTTTGTGATAGTCATATTGTTTCTTGTTATATATCTTGCTATCACTTAGTTGTTTATCTTGCTTTGCATAAGTTGTTGGTGCACATAGGTGAGCTTAGTTGTTTTAGGTTTTGTGCTTGACAAATTAAACGTTAGTTTTATTACACATTTGTTCAAGCCTAAACCATAATTATTTTAAATCGCCTATTCCCTCCCCCCTTTAGGCGACATCCACGTCCTTTTACCAAGTCTAAATGGCGCCCTGATGGTTGTATATATGGGGGAATAGAGGAGGAATTTCATGACCCCTTGGAGGAGGGGTCCGAAACCGACCCTAACTCAGTTTCCCCCACGCATACGGACTCTAAAAATAACCTATAATATAGTATTTCGAAATTACATGGGTCTGGCCCAAAAATAAGGTGGTGCGGCACCTATAATAGCCTATGGACGAAATTTATTGCGACGTCTTGAATATTTCGTCCAAGTCTTCAGGCTCTCCTTATGGTGGCTTCAAAGTGCAAAAATCACCAGTGCAAGCTCCATTATTCTTTCCCGCACGTGCACCTTCTTCTCCATGCTTGATCCCGCTCCAACATATATCCTTCTTGTCAATGCTAGGTCCTTTGTTCATAAGTAAAACAAAAGTATCTAACTTAGGCAATATCATATGTTCATGAACATTCGAAGAATTTCCAAGAAACGAAAGTATCTGGTAGTTCAATTGGCGTGCGCGAGCTCTAGTAACTGGTCCAGTATGTATAGCAGCTGGGGCTGTGAGTGTAACGATGGTATTGATGTCCTCATCGGGATGACCCAACACTTGTCACAGTCCAAGAGGGAGGATTTTTAATCTTGTCGTCGTTTGTGGCAAGGTCATGAGTTTGTATTATGTGTTTATGATTTTGTGTTGCCCTTGCCACTCTTCGATGATAATGGTTAAATCTATATTATTTATTGTTGCTATTATGCCTATGTGTGCATTGGGTGGTATGCCTATGTATGCGTTGGGTGTTATGCCTACTGTGTGTTGCTAACCTCATCACTAGAAAAAGTAGAGACCACACCACACTTGGCAGCACATAATCAAAACACCAGCACATTGCGTCTGAGGAACATACTTGCAAGCAAATGTTATGCTTCCGTTGCTACTATCATGTTGTCCGGGACTTTGTGAACAACCAAAGGAAGTACTTAACATGATTTAGAGCTTGTATTTGCTCAACCAAACTCTACAACCACAAATGCAGTAGACCCAAAATCAATGCATGCAACCAATCACACCTTAAAGGAAGCAAGTGTACAAGAGCATTTCTAGCCGAACCCTGAAAATTTAAATCCTCAAACACCTCCTCAAAGCTTAACTCCTCAAATTTGAGGAGTTAAAAGAATGCGAACCTAACCAAACTATCAAACTTAACTCCTCAAACAAACTAGACACTACATGAAAGATCTCTCCCTCTTCTTCTTCCTTCTTTCTTTCTCTTCTTCCATGCGGCCAACGACGACTTAACACAACTAGATGACGTCCATAAGCAAGTTAAGACCTAGGATAGATGATCTGCAGAAGTAATTTGATAGTGGCTCACCGTGCGCGACGTAAGCATGTGACAAAGTATTCTAGAAAGTAGGAAAAGTTTGTTCTCCATAGGGCATTGTCTTGGGGTGCTTCTTCGTGTGAAAGGTTTTTTCCCTCGTCCTTCTCCTAGTGGCGTGACGGCATGGTCCGGAATGCAAGGTTCGTCAGAAGCGGCCGACGGGCACTTTTCTTCGTCTAGGTGAGTTTTTCGTTCCTTCACGCTGCATCACCTCATGACCCTGACCCCTCCCCCCCCCCCCCCCCGAACCCCTCTTGCGTCGCCCCCGTAGGCGACAGGGAGGGAACCCTAGCCCCCGCAGGCCTCCTCCCCTCCTCCCGCTCCCTTCCTCCCCCGCCGCCGCCACAGTGCGCGCCCAGGCAAAGCCCGACCTGCGCCGCCGGCGGCGGGCCTACCCGTCCCCTCGCGTGTGGCGCCGGTGCGGGTCGTTTCCACGGGCCAGGGCGCCGCAATTGATGGGTCACGACGGTTCAGCGGGTCCCTTCCATCGACAGCGATTGATGGCATTCGTGGCGTGTCGGTCTACTTGCTAGTGGGCGTGCCTGCTGCTGTCTGCGCCAGATCTGGCGCTGGAAGCTGTGGGCGGCACGGGGCCGGCGGCCGCTGCGGGTCCGGGACGACGGTGGCGGACGACCATGGTGGTCCGGCGATGCTTGGTGGCGTACGACGACTCTTAGGGGGTCGTCTGCGGCTGCTCGGGCGTGGGCCTCCCATCGCCTTTGGCGACTGTCCATGATCGGATCCATGGGGCTCGGGCCCGAATCTATGGGATGCAGGTGGCTGCAGGGCGGTGGAGGTGGTGCGGCGTGGCTGGGGTGCCGTGTGCGCGCGCGGGGTTGCGTTGGGGCGGCACGGACTCTCGCCCTGTGCAGATGTGGTGCGCGAGGTGCGCGGCTGATCTACGGCCCGGGCCGACGGCTGTGGGGGGTGGCACGGCCTCGCCGGTGGCCTGCCTTTTTTGGCGGTGCCTCCGGTCTTAACAGCGGCGTGGCTCAACAGTGGGGGGTTGCGCGGGTGATGCTTCTGGTGAAAGCCATGTGCTGATTTCGGTCAGCACCGGCGACAACGTGGCCTTCTGGCGTCGGATCCCTCCTTGGAGGTGTCGTTGTGTGATGCATTGGTTTCACGCCTATTCTGTTCATTCTCTAGGCGAAAGCCTTCGATTCAGCTTCTGGATCGGACGACCGCGTCGTCTTTGACATCGTTTTACCATAGTGATGGCGCTGCTTGCCTGAGGTTCGGGATGGTGGTTGGCTAGTCTGAGATGGGTGGTCGTTGGTGGTGGTGCGGCCGGTCTAGGGTTGACGGTGGTGTGTGTCGTGCTCGAGTGCTCCTGGTGCGTCTCTGCTCGGCGGTCCCTGCGGCTACTGCGGCTACTCTGTTGGCACACACGTATCGTGGCGTCGTCTCGGGCTCGCATTACCGTTTGAATGCACCCCCGACACAGATTGTGTTGCGGCGTTGTGCGATCTTGGTTTGTGAGGTGCCGTTGGATTGTGTCGACGATGCAGTGCTACAGCTTATTTTGCTTGGCGATGCCTCTGACTATGTCGTTGGCACACATGTGTCATGGCGTCGTCTCGGCCTTGCGAGGCCTTCGACTGTGCCTTGCAATGCAGGTCACGTGTCGCGGCGTTGTGCAGTCTTGACTTGTGAGGTGTTGTTGGATTGCATCGACGGTGAAGTGTCGTGGTTCGGTCCGGCTGGCCAATGTTGCATGTCTTCTCCTACGGTGCTGTCGCGAGGGTGAACATTCAAAACAAAGATGGAAAAGGGACGGAAATAAGTTTGCCGGATTCTCGTCAGAGTATGTCACTCGAAAGTTGGTGGGGTTGCGGGGTGGTCGCTGGAGCAAGGAAAACGGCAGGGACGACGTTGCCGTGGAGGCGGTCAAGCAAGAGAGAGAGGTGGCCGCGCGAGGAGGGAACCTGCCGAGAACTCCTTTCAGCCGCTCAAAATTAAGAGTCGGCGGAGGGCTAAAATTTTGAGCAGCTCAAGCAAATAGGAGTATTCGGCTACAGAGGCTCTAACGCTGTTCCGTGCCTGCAAGGAGCAGCGCAAGTTGTGAAGGTAACGCACATCGTCGTTTATGATAGATACAACTCAAGAAGTCATGAGCATTTGATGTGAGCGCATCTATGATCGTGCTGGACATCTCAGTTCGGTACGAAGCCCCAACGGAAAGTCATTTCAGTTCAGACCTCGACGTGGACCTGCCGGTGCTCATGCCCTTGGTGTCACCATTGGCGCTGGCCCCGTGTAGCCGCTCGTCGTTGACGACCGCGTCACGGTGGACGCCGACAACCCTGAAGACGACGACTGCCCGTCCCACGGGGCCATCGGGGGAGCGTACGTGGGCACGGGCATCTTGGCCGGCAGCATGGGCGGCTGTTTGGCATCCTTGGACTGCAGCGTGGCCATAGCCGTCCTGATGGACGGCCGCGCGCTCGGGTCCGGGTGCGCGCACCAGAGCCCGACAGCCATCACACGCTCCACCTCCGCTTCGTCGTAGTGGCCGTTCAGCCGCTCGTCGACCGCCTCAAGAACGCCTCCCTGGCCGTACAGGTTCCAGACCCATTCGGTCAGCCGGGAGACGCCCTGCTTGTTAGCGGATGTGCTCATCGGCCTCTTCCCGCATGCCACCTCCAGCAGGACCACGCCGAAGCTGTACACGTCCGACTCAGAGCTTGCGCGGCCGGTGATCAGGCACTGGGGGTCCATGTAGCCCGGCGTACCGGAAACTATGGTCATCGTCTGCATCCCGACGGAGTGGTCGATGAGCCTCGCGAGCCCGAAGTCGCCTAGCTTGGCGCAGAAGGACTCATCCAGCATCACGTTGCTGGGCTTGATGTCCCGGTGCACCACGCATTGCTCCCATTCCTCATGGAGGTAGAGCAGCGCAGAGCCAAGCTCGAGGACTATCTTCATCCTGTTGCAATGGACATCCGTTCATGAGCTCCAAGAGATGCCAAATTCACGTTAAGATGAACACCGTGCAACTAAGACGTTACCTCATCGCCCATGTCAAGAAGGTGCCCTTGCCGTGGAGATGGATGTCGAGGCTACGGTTGGGCATGAGCTCGTAAACCAGCAGGAGCTCATCATGGTTGTGGCACCAGCCGACAAGCTGCACCAGATTCCGGTGGCGCAGCCGGCTGATCACGTTGATCTCCGACATGTACTCCTTCCTCCCTTGCATGGATGACTCCTTGGAGAATCGCTTTATGGCCACGTCGAGGCCAAGCTCTCTCAGGTGGCCTCTGTACACCGCACCGAAGCCACCTTGCCCGAGCTTCTCCTCCGCTGCAAAGTTCCTTGTCGCGTTGGTGAGTTGCCGATACGGGAACCTCCTTGCCCCCGTCCCGAACTCCATCTCCATGATCATCTCGTCTTCCGAGTCCATTTCCTCCTTTGCCTCCCTCTTCTTCTTGTTATGACGACGACGTAGCAAGATGGCTGACATGGAGAAGAACACCACCAGGAACAGCGATGCCCCAGCAACGGCTCCCGCTACGACTCCGGAACTGGAAGTTCTCGAGGAGGGTGGTGGTAGTACCGGCGGCGCTACTACTGTTGCTGTCTTGCCCTGCAACGATGAGTTGAAGTGCCAAGAAAGCAATTGATGCAGCTCAAAGGATTTGCCCGTCGACGCCGAGAAGCCAACGGCAACCAGCTCCGGCAATGCGCTCTTGAGATCAACCTTGGAGCTAAGGCTGTAACTCGGGCCATGGTCATCACCAAGCCATAGTGTCACAGACATGATACTTGAAATGTTGTCATACTGGATTGCGGCAGTCATGTTTCCAATGAGGCTGAAGTTCGGCAAGGGCAATGTTTTCACCGATTTTAACGAGTTGATGTTGATGCCAACGTGGTGTTGGGATCTGATACCTCGGTCTCATTGGAGGTGTCGAATTCCACCGCCACGAACCGGTTGTCACCGGGCGCCATAGTGCCATCTTTTTGGTTCGTGAGACCGAGGTTGTAGTAACCTGCTGACCCAGTCGGTAAGCTCGACGGGTAGCTGGCAAGGAAGAAAGCCATGCCAGCCCCCCTGGTGCTGTTGAACTTGGGCTTGATGATGAAGGAGAAAGTGGTGGTGAAGCTGGCCACCTCCCCTGTGTGCCCATCCCAGAGCAACATTGGCTGGGCATTGTATGATGCCCGCCCCTGGCTCTTACGGACATCCCAGTTGTTGGCGCTAATGTCGATGTGCCCGACACTGAAGGAAGCGTTGCCTTCTATCCTGATGGCCTTCTGGTCATCCGAGCCAAAAGTCGGGTAGTCGAAGGACAAGGACACAGCAAGAGGAGGCAGGAAGCAAGCGAAGGAGAAGAAGATGAAGAAAGCATATGTGGCTGTTGCTGTGATCTTGGCCATCACCGGTGCCGGAGCACACTACTGGTAGACTAGTTGGCAAATGCAAGAACTGGAAGATAGCACGTAAAGATAAGAGAATGCATCAGCTCACTTCTTAAGTAGTACCGCCTCCTTGCTTCTCCAATTGGGGAAATTTGGACGGATTATTGATTCGATGTGAGGGGACAGGTAGGCCGGCAAAGTAACAGGTAACTATATAGGACAAACATAAGCCAGCCAAACAGAAAATAATATACCTGATGCAGTCTGCTAACTTAACTAATCATAATCACTGGATAATAATGGCAAGCCGGCCGAAAAAATAACCTGGTCCGTCAGCATGAGATTTTTATTTTTAGGAAAATAACAAAGAGTCAGGTGGCCGCGTGATCAGGATGAAGAAGAGACTTCACCATTTGTCTTCATGAAGAACGAAACTCATGTTCAGATTAGGCACGAGATAACAGTTGATACAGAGAAAAGGACATTTCAGCCACCAGGAAACCCTACTAGTTAAAGAACGCACCCGAACACCGAGTCACCAACCAAAGTTCAGTATCTCTGCAGCCATGGACTCACCAAGCCGGGCATCTAACAGGGAAACAAGATCCATCCTGAGTGCTGTTCCTAGTAGGATGCCCACCTCTTCAGCCTTCGTCACCGAGGAAGAGCAAAGTCTAATCCGTTGTATCAAAACAAAACAACAAAGCTCAATGAGAGGAGAAGAAGAAAAAGAGAAGGCTCCTTACTGAATATCAGAAAGCAAAATGAAGAACAACAAATAAACAAAAGGAATTGTAAAAAATGATCACCGCTGTAGGATTTTGACCTGGGCTTTTCAATTTGTAGGAGTTTTTGTCTTTGTAGGAACGGCACACATAAGATGAATTTAAAACACCCAAATGACCCGCCAATATACACGCAAGACTGGAAAACGACAAACAACGTAATGCCACCCAGTGTTAAAATTCAAGGTGTCCACAAAACAAACATTACGTCAAGGACCTGCGGTAACTCTGTTATTGCATAGATTGAAATTAAACGATAGTTGTGAACGAGTCACCAACAGATTAGGTTGCAACTTTTTCAATAAAATTCGATTAATGTACACTGACATATCATATTCTTCAGAGAAGAAAGAAAATATCTTGAAAATGACACAGGAGCAAGTGATCCATGCTCTTCAACATTACACTCCTAGCCATTATCAGATGCGCTTGATCAAACCTACCAGGATGATTACCAAAACAGAAATGAGAATGTAAGTAAACAACAAGTGTGAAATTAATGTATTATATACTGAAAGTTACTTCCTCTATTCTTTTTTAAATGATGTAACATACTTTCACTTTTCACAGTTCTGAGACACATTTTTGTTCATTATACAGCATATACATTAGTATAAGTTATAAGATTATTGAAAACTTTAAGAAACTAGTGATATAGTTTTCATATAGTCAAACTGAATAGCTTTAAATATGCCGAGGATGAATTTTGGAAACTGACTCCTCGGATTAGAAAACACCATTAACGAAGAAGAAAAATGGGCACAATAATTCTGGAACCTTGTCATCTCCAAGATACAATGAAAATCTGTGCATATCTAGTTAAAACCCTTATGCAAGAAGAAGCACAACTAGACAATAAACAGATATACATATCCAGCTAAAGGCAACATACCGAGAAATTTATCATTTGCTCTTACTTGCTAACAAACAATAGTGCTTAGCTTGCCAAGTACATAAACATAACATATACAGGCATAGAGACAGAAATATTCACATCTTATTTATAATTTACCATGGATAAGCATGGGAATGCTCTTCAAGGCTAACTGGAATCCATAAAGCAGCCCCATACATGAACTGATAAATCCATCAGCTTTACACACGATCGCACCAATGCAATGAACTAATGATAGATCTTATGCGCACACGCTAAAACAAATTGCGCAGAAATATCATATCCTAGAACTTAACACATCTCAACTGACTAGTCCCTCCGTAAACAAAGCATTGCAATTCCAGCATTACATAGTAGAAAATCCTCAATACAAGCACGACTAATCAAACTAGCACGACTTAACATTCAATTGTAACAGAAATACAAGGAACTGGATGCAGGGGGTTGTCTTCACCTTGGGAGAGGTAGCTCCAGCAGGAGGAGTCGGCGGCGATGCACGACCGTAGCCGCGCGCCAGCCACCGCGCTGTGGAGCGGCATAAGCGACTCCGCGCCCGCCAGCATCTTCACCGCGGACCTGAGAGAAGGAGCAGCAGGATTGGAAAACTCTCGGGTTTAGCGGTGAGACGACACAAGGGTTGAGGATTTCAGGAATGACCTGCGGAGGCGAGGAGCGGCGGCAACGGGAGACCTCGTCGCCGGGAACGGGCTCGCGATCCGGGACTTGGACCGGAGCGCAGCCGACCTGGCCGCGGCGGCGGCGGAGCGGCAGAAAGACGCCATCGTGGTCGTTTCCTGCGATGGAGGAAAAGCGGAAAAATGTGTGAGAAAATGGTGTGTGGGCTACTAATAGTTAAGCCGGGCCGGGCAGGCACTTGAATGGACTCGAAGAAACCTAAACTGGGCCCAAACAATGGTGCAACTAACCCAGGGCCGTTTTAGAAGATATTAGGCCGCCTTGTCCGTTTCGTTTGTTTTTGTGTAATGTCTCATCCATCTTTAAGAAAAAAAAACATTGAGTATCATATTGGACGTCTCTCAGTGTCATGGAGAGTAAATTTTTTTTTAAAGAAAAGGGTTACCCCTGTCCCATTTTGATAGTCAGCCTGCACGTGTAACACACGTATTACCATGTACTCCATTTTTTTACTCAAAAAGTGTATTTTTTATTGTTCGTCCTAGGAAGAAAATATATCAACAAAAGTGAAGAGGAGCTTTGGCGCAGTGGTAAGGCTGCTGTCTTGTGACTATGAGGTCACGGATTCAAGTTCTAAAAACAGCCTCTTGCAGAAATGTAGAAAAAAGCTGCGTACAATAGACACAAATTATTCGGACCCTTTCCCAAACCCTACGCAAGCGGGAGCTATATGCATCGGGTTGTCCTTTTTAAAATGAACAAAAGTATAAGCAAGACTATGTAGTTGTTTAACAATCGTGGAAATAACCATAACTTCATCTACTAATAAAAGCACGAGAGGGCAGATCCAAATCACAATCTCAGCCGTCTAATCATCTCTACTAATAAAAGCACGAGAGGGCAGATCCAAATCACAATCTCAGCCGTCTAATCATTTAATCAACGGCCTAATTATGTTGTTAACGAAACTTCGTCGCTAACGAAAACTCCTCGTCGCTAACAAAAACTCCCGATCGATCGCTGTTGAGGCATAATTTATGCGTAAGTAATTTTGGTGATTGATGACAGTACCGTACAGGACTAATCGTGTGTGTCAAGGTTTCAGGCAACATTCGTCAACGGCACAAGACGACACGACTCCTCTCTTCGGGAACGGAAGCACGGCGCTATCCTAGATTCTCTTCATTTGAGTCATAGGAAAGCCGTACTATTAAGAGGGGATCCGTAGTGGAAAGGTTTGGGTGGAATCTATCTTAGCACACGCACACCTCTATTTTCTCCCTTTCCTTTTTCCTTGGAGTGGCCCTCGCCTGTTTGTTCTTTGCGTCTCGGCAAAATGGTCCCCAGCGGTAGTACCGCTGGTCCCAGCGGTAGTACCGCTGGACGGCCAGCGGTAGTACCGCTGCAGCCAGCGGTAGTACCGCTGGCTGGCGGTAGTACCGCCCCTGTGCAGCGGTAGTACCGTTGGCCAGCGGTAGTACCGCCCCTGGTCAACGGTAGTACCGCTCCAGGTGCCCTGTTCCACCTGCCTAGCGGTAGTTCGTGGACGGACCCTTTTGCGAAGACTTTCTCGGCGGTTGTAGTGTTTATACACTACCAAGGGCCAGCGGTAGTACCGCTGCTCCAGCGGTAGTACCGCTGGAAGCCCCAGCGGTAGTACCGCTGCATGCAGCGGTAGTACCGCCAGACAGCGGTAGTACCGCTCCTTACCAGCGGTAGTACCGCTGGATCTCGGGCAGAGAGTGGGAAAACGGTCTGAATTTTCCCCCCACTATATAAAGGGTTCTTCTAGCTGCGGAACCCTATCTCTTACCTCTCTAAGCTCCATTGTTGCTCCACAAGCTTAAAAGTGCCCGATCTCTCTCCCTAGCCAATCAAACTTGTTGATTCTTTAGGGATTGGTTGAGAAGGCCTAGATTCACACTTCCACCGAGAGAAAAGTTGATTCCCCCACCTATCCCTTGCGGATCTTGTTACTCTTGGGTGTTTGAGCATCCTAGACGGTTGAGGTCACCTCGAAGCCATATTCCATTGTGGTGAAGCTTCGTGGTCTTGTTGGGAGCCTCCAAGCTTTGTGTGGAGTTGCCCCAACCTTGTTTGTAAAGGTTCGGTCGCCGCCTTCAAGGGCACCTATAGTGGAATCGCGGTACCTTGCATCGTGAGAGGTCGTGAGGAGAATACGGTGGCCTTAGTGGCTTTTTGGGGAGCATTGTGCCTCCACACCGCTCCAACGGAGACGTACTTCCTGTCAAAGGGAAGGAACTTCGGTAACACATCCTCGTCTCCATCGGTTCCACTTGTGGTTATCTCTATCCTTTACTTTGTGTTTGCTTTCGCGTGTGACTATATCTTAGTAGTCTTAATAGCTCTCGTTGTTAGCTTCTATAGGGTTCACCTCATTGTCATATTATTTGTGAACTCGTATAGTGTTTACCTTAACTTGCTAAGATTAATTAAAAAGTGGTCGTTGTCTATTCACCCCCCCCCCCCTCTAGCCAACCATATCGATCCTTTCAATTGGTATCAGAGCCAGGTCTCTTTATTAAGGGTCTAACCACCCGAAGAGTATGGAAGGCGAAGAGGAAGTGAACCATGGGCAACCCGAGGGCATGGACTTGACTTCGGTCACAAGGGACGACTTGAATACGGCTATGGCAGCCCTCAAGACGTCCTTGACGAGCGAAGTCAAAACCATGCTTAAGGAATTAATTGATGGTCTTAGAAGTTCACCCGAACCGGCTTTAGTGGTTAAACCCACCATTTCCGATTCGGAGGCCAACTCCTCTAAGGAAGCGGCTAAAGGTATGCAAACTGCTTCACCTCACGAAAAGGATGGGAGTGGAACACATGCCTCTGTTCCACCTCCCATGACTTATGGAGGACCCGTTCTCGCACCTCGTCTTAATCCTGTTGGTCCTCCTCCTAAACTTGTGAAAGGTGACTTTGCTAACTGGGTATTTTCTATTAAGTCTCATTTGAATCACAGCTCAACAAACTTGTGGAGAATTATCGAGCAAGGATATTACCCCCATGACCCAAGCAACCTCACTCCAAGAGAAGATGCAGACAATCAATATAATCACTCTGCGCTGTTTATCCTTCAGTCTGCTGTGCCACCTGAAGATCTTCCCCACTTACGTCCCTTCACATTGGCCAAGGATTGTTGGGAGCATATTATGGTGTTGTATAAGGGAAGCTCAAGTATTCAACGATCCAACTATGAAGTGATACTTGATCAGGCCGATGAGTTTGTGATGAAGGAAGAAGAGGACCCTCGTGATCTCTATCGGAGGGTGACTGCTATTGCCGTGGCACTAAAGGATCATGGAAGTAAGGATGTGGATGACACTTGGGTCAAACGCAAGTTCCTCAAAGCCATCATGCCTTTCAACAAAGCCATGTCATCTGTCATTCGTCAGCGGCCAGACTTTCACTCTTTGTCTTCCAGTGAAGTGTTGGATGAGTTCATTGCAATGTCAATCATGAACGAAACTGCCGACAATGCACTTGCTCGTGTCCGATCAAAAACCGCTTCACCCAAACTTGCGTTGAAAGCAAGAGTAATGCTTGAAGAAGAAGAAGAAGATGAGGAAGAGGAGAGCTGCCCGGAAGACACAAAGTATGCCTATCATGAGCACATGGCTCTTGCATCAAGGCAATTCTGGGGAAATAAAAGGAACTCAAGACCAACCTTCAACAAGAACAACTCAAGTGGTTTCAAACCCAAACAACGAGTAAGGACATGCTATAACTATGGCAACGTGAGTCACTTCGTGGCAGAATGTCCATATGAGAAGAGAGAAGACAATGGAGGCAAGCTCATTCGCAAAGACAGAACCAAATCATTTCCAATCAAGAACAACTTTGTGAAGAAACCTCACCCAAAAGGAATGGTGGCCCTGGAGGAGTATCCTTCTGATGATGATGATGATGATGATACAGTGGCAACGGCAACTGTTGCTATAGCCACTACCCCTTCCCAGAAGGTGTCTCTTTTCAACGCCCCCAACGAGAACCACATCACCAAGTGCCTCATGGCAAAAGGTACCAATCAGGTAACTTCTATCATTAAGACCAACATTACTTCTACTCCTTCATTGTTAAATTGTGTAGAAGATAGTGATGTTGGAGAACTTAATGAACATGATCTTGATAAGTTTCTATGCACTATTAAGGGAGAAACCAAGAAGCATTTTGTTGCTCTCTTGGAACAATTGGGTGAGGCCACTGACCTTATTGAGTCTCATGAGGAGACCATCTCCGAGCTTCATGGACATAGTCGTGACTATGCCGATGAAATTGCCGAATTATCTAGTACTCTTGAAGAAGAGCGCACTCTTCGTTTGGCTCTTGAGGAGTCATATAACGATGACTGCACTAAAATGCAAAAGAAACTGGATCATGATGTTGTTCTTACTCGCATGCTTAAATCTGAAAAGTATGCTCTTGAGGTTGGCCGTGACAGACTCAAAGAAGAGTTTGACATACTTGACAAGGCCCACAAAGCCTTGAAAAGTGCTCATTTCACTCTGAAAGAGTCTCATGATCAACTCCAAGCAAAGCTTACCAAGGAGATCTCTACTTGTCCTCCCTTTGTGCTAATTGATAATACTTGTGCAACTAACCCTTGTTGTGAGCATGTTCATCTTGTGGAAGAAAATGCCAAGTTAAAGGAGAAACTTGAGAAGGGCCTTGTGTCATGCAGACAAGGTGAGAAGAGTCTGAACGATCTCTTGAGCACTCAAAAGGGTGTTGTAGGAAAGGAAGGAATTGGACTTACCTCCAAGTCAAAAGGTAAAAGAAAGAACAAGAACAAACGATCTCTCACCCTCATGGACATCTTTGTCAAGGAGGGTGAGGGTACTCAGAAGGTGAACAGGAACGAGGTGGACTATGGGAACCTCAAGAAGGGCAAAGCCGCTCCTACTAACACAGCCGGCAAACTCAATTCCTCTTATGTGTTATGTTGTGCTAGTGATGGGCATGTTTATGCCAGATTTATTGGTTCCTACGATGAAGATATTGAATGGGCTATCTGGGTTCCTAAGACCCTTGTCTCTAACATGAAAGGACCCATTAAAAAATGGGTACCTAAAACCAAGCCTTGATCTATTGCAGGAGTTTGCTTCCGGTGGGGTGTCATGGTTGCTCGATAGTGGAGCAACAAATCATATGACCGGAAGCAAGGACTTAGTGGTGGATGTGCACCCTTCTCCATCTATGCCCACCCATGTCCAATTCGCTGATGCATCCTCATCAAAGGTATTGGGATTTGGTAAGGTGGTCGTCTCTCAAGATTTGTCTATTGAGAAGGTCATGCTTGTTGAGTCTCTTGCCTACAATTTACTTTCCGTTCGTCAACTTGCAATCATGGGTTTTTCCACATTCTTTAATCTTGACACTGTGGTCCTCCTAAGGAGCAAGACTCTTAAAGTAGCCTATGTTGGACATGTCGAAAATGGTCTCTATGTGGTAAACTTTTCAAAGCGACCCACTAAGACTGCGACATGTCTAATGGCTAAAGTTGACGTGGGCTGGCTCTGGCATCGCCGTTTAGCTCATGTCAATATGAGGTCTTTGCAAAGTCTTCTGACAGGGGACCATGTTCGTGGACTAACAAATGTGAGCTTTGCTAAAGATCGTGTTTGCAGTGCTTGCATTGAAGGAAAAATTCATGAAACTGCTCATCGTCCATCAACTCTTATCTACACTAAGAGGCCATTGGAACTTCTTCACATGGATCTGTTTGGTCCTCCAACATTTGATAGTCTTGGAGGCAGAAAGTATTGCTTAGTAATTGTTGATGACTACTCAAGATATACCTGGGTATATTTCTTCAAAAGGAAGAGTGAAACTCAACAAACGGTTATCAACTTTGCCAATGAAGCGCAACGTCAACATGAAGCAAAGATCTTGATGATTAGGAGTGACAACGGCACCGAGTTCAAGAACTACACCCTAGATGAGTTTCTAGGTGATGAGGGGATAAAGCACCAATATTCTGCACCATACACCCCTCAGCAAAACGGCGTGGCAGAAAGGAAGAACCGGACCTTGATAGACGCGGCAAGAACAATGATGGCAGAATTCAAATCTCCATACAACTTCTGGGCAGAAGCCATCAACACAGCATGTCATGCGTCAAATCGGCTCTACATCCGCAAAGGCTTGAACAAGACTCCGTATGAGATTCTAACTGGAAACAAACCCAATCTCAAGTACTTCCGGGTATTCGGGTGTAAGTGTTTCATTCTCAAAAAGGGGGCTCGGTTAGCTAAATTTGATTCTAGAGCACATGAGGGTATCTTTGTTGGTTATGCTACAAACTCTCATGCTTACCGTGTCCTCAACAAGTCCACCGGACTAATTGAGGAGACGTGTAATGTAGAGTTTGACGAAAATAATGGCTCCCAAGTGGAGCAAAGTGGTCTTTGTGATATAGGTGATGAAATTCCTCCCGAAGCCATAAGAAGAATGGGGATTGGTCAAATACTCCCCATTGAGGAACCCCTTGTGGCCGAAGGAGAAGGACAATGCTCTACGCAAGTGGAGCCATCACCCCCACAAACCCCACACGCTTCCGATGAACAAAGAGAAGACTCTCAACAAGTTGATCAAGCTCTCGGTCAAGATCACTTGCCTAACAATGGTGATGTGCCCCATGATATTCAAGCACTACCCCAAGACCCCGAACCTACTCATGATCAAGATCAAGTGCAACCCCGAGATCTAGAACAAGTAGAAGCACAAGATCAAGATCATGAGCAACCACTAATACAAGATCAAACTCGTGAACCTGCTCAAGTCGAAGGACAAGATGATCAGGAGACTGTCTCACAATTCCCGTCTGGAGCTCCAACAACCGGCTCAAGACGCAAGGGCAAACAGAAGCAACAAGTCGATGCTCCCCCGTTATCTAATGAAGAACTCTTGGAGCGCCGAGCAGCCAAGCATGCGAACAAGCTGAGAGTCAAGTCACATCTTATGAAGAATGTCCTTGGCAGCTTAAAAAAGGGAGTATCCACTCGTCAACAGCTTTGGAATTATTGTGAGCATCACGCGTTTGTCTCGTATTGTGAACCTCAACAGGTACAGGAAGCGCTCGATGATGAGGATTGGCTTATGGCCATGCACGAAGAACTTAACAACTTCGAGCGCAACCAAGTCTGGGATTTAGTGCCTCGGCCAACGGAGGAACATAATGTCATCGGGACCAAATGGATATTCAAGAACAAGCAAGATGCAAATGGAATTGTGATTCGAAACAAAGCAAGATTGGTGGCTCAAGGCTACTCCCAAGTCGAGGGTATCGACTACGGTGAAACCTTTGCCCCTGTCGCTCGTCTAGAATCTATTCGCATGCTACTTGCTTTTGCTTCTCATCATAACTTCAAATTACAGCAAATGGATGTGAAAAGTGCATTTCTTAATGGTCCTTTAAATGAGTTGGTATATGTCAAACAACCCCCGGGATTCGAACATCCCAAGCTCCCAAATCATGTGTACAAACTCAATAAGGCACTCTATGGTCTTAAACAAGCCCCACGCGCGTGGTATGAGTACCTTACTGAGTTGTTACAAGATCGTGGGTTTGAAATTGGGAAGATTGATCCCACTCTCTTTACTAAGAGGGTTAAAGGGGATTTATTCATATGCCAACTATATGTTGATGATATTATCTTTGGCTCTCCTAACACTTCATTCAATGAAGAATTTGCCGCGCTAATGACTGAGAAGTTTGAGATGTCCATGATGGGAGAGTTGAAGTTTTTCCTCGGATTCGAGATTAAGCAAGGTCTAGAAGGGACATTCATCAAACAAGCCAAGTACACTCAAGACATGCTCAAACGGTTCGAGCTCGAAGATGTCAAACCGGTCAAGTTTCCCATGCCAACCAGATGCAAGCTTGACAGTGATCCCAATGGTAAAGCAGTGGATCAAAAGGTATACCGCTCCATGATTGGATCCCTCCTTTACCTTTGTGCATCTAGACCGGATATTATGTTGAGTGTAGGGATATGTGCACGGTTTCAATCCGCACCAAAAGAAAGTCATTACATGGCTGTCAAACGAATCTTTCGATATTTGGCTCATACCCCAAACTTTGGCCTCTGGTATCCCAAAGGAGCAAACTTCAATCTAGTTGGCTATTCTGACTCAGACTGGGCTGGAGATTGTGTGGAAAGGAAGTCAACATCTGGAGGGTGCCAATTCCTTGGTCGCTCTTTGGTAAGTTGGTCGTCAAAGAAGCAGAACTGTGTCTCCTTATCATCCACCGAAGCTGAGTATGTGGCAGCGGCAAGTTGTTGTGCACAATTGCTATGGATGAGGCAAACTTTAAAGGACTATGGTGTCACTTGTGACAAAGTGCCTCTTCTATGTGACAATCAAAGCGCCATCAAGATCTCCCTCAACCCAGTGCAACATAGCAAAACCAAACATATTGATATTCGTCATCACTTCATCCGCGAACATATCAAGCTAGGTGATATTGAGGTTCATTTCATTCACACTGAAGAGCAACTTGCAGATATTTTCACTAAGCCACTTGATGAAGCAAGGTTCCGGGAGTTAAGGCACGAGCTAAATATCATTGATTCGAGTAATGTGGATTGAAACTAGGCATATTGCACCTCACTTCACATTTCATCTTGGTCTAGATGTAGGCATGGACATAGGGGGAGTGTTGTTCTCTCAATGAACTCTCCCTCCCCCCATTATGCGTAAATCAATCTAGTCTTTCACTTTTGCCATTTTCAAATGGCACTTGTGCCTCAAAGACGAGCATTGGTCATGAACCCAAGGATAATTCTTCGCGGTGTCATACCATTGTCTCAAACATAGGTGGCCTCGGCCACCGCCCCTCCATCCTCTCTTACGTATAAAGGAGAGGATATACTATGACAAGTCGATACCTCTTCTTAGAAGTCATCCCTTTTTACTCACTTGTCATATGCCCAAGTTTTCCCGCCTTCCCAAGCCGCGTTGAAACATGTACAGCGGTACTACCGCCAGGGGTAGCGGTACTACCGCCAGGACCCCAGCGGTACTACCGCCAGGGGTAGCGGTACTACCGCCAGGACCCCAGCGGTACTACCGCCAGCGTTCAAAATTTAACTCGGCCGGCCGGAATATTCCTAGGGTTTCGAGGGGGAGCGGTAATACCGCCAGGGGAGCGGTACTACCGCCAGGACCCCCCCCGCGGTACTACCGCTGAACCCCAGCGGTACTACCGCTGTAGTACAGCGGTACTACCGCCAGGACAGCGGTACTACCGCTGGACCCAGCGGTACTACCGCTGCCTATACCCCTTGGGCTATATAAAGGGAGGGGGAGCCCGATTTTCAATCTATTTCTTCTTCCTCGCGGCTCCTCCCTCCCCTACCCCGGAAACCTGCTGCTTGGATCTTTCTTGGAGGAGCTCCCTCTTCCCGTTGGTGTGGACGGGCTGATTTACTTCTTCTTCCTCCTCCAAAACCATGAATCCCGGTAACAAAAGCTCCTCCCCTCTTCTATTTGGTTGTTTTTCGTGTTCTAGGGTTAGGAGCATTGGGGATTGTCTTCATTCTGTTGATCCAATGGCTGGTTGCTAAGATTGCTGCCGTGGTCTATGGTTTCATCGTCTTAGATCGGATAGTTTCACCTTTTCATTTAGATCTAAAACGTGCTCTCTCTCTTGCCTATGCATGTTTGTACCTCGTATTACTATGTGTTCCTTTTGACAATAGGGCTGATGGATACGTATTAATGATTATATATTCAGTCCATGCCCTAGATTACGAGTTTTATATGTTTAGATCTGACAGTCAAACCCCAGCGGTACTACCGCCAGGACCCAGCGGTACTACCGCCAGAGGTAGCGGTACTACCGCCAGGACTCCCAGCGGTACTACCGCCAGAACTGGCGGTACTACCGCCAGGTGTGGCGGTACTACCGCCAGGAGCATTCACGGTGTTTTCTCCTTGGGCTTAGCAATGCATGTTTTCTTTTGTTTCTTTTCTCTGCACTTTCAAGATTCATTGCCTTGACTTTTCGTGTTGCCTCTTTTTCGCTTTATGGTCTGTGTCACAGGTGGCTCTGCTCGCCGTTCGAACCCCCCACGGGACACGGCATCCAAACAGTTTCGCAACACAGAGTCGCCCGAGGGGTCTGCCACGTCTGGTCTCCCCCCTAAGAAGAAGTCCTTCAAGAAGGTTGCCCACAAGGACAAGAGGGTGAACATCCGAGCAATGTCTCCTAAAGAGTTTCTGCAGTTTCGCACCAAGAACCACTATCTCCAGGAGAGGGAGACGATCGAGGGAGTTGAAAATGTCTGGGTTAAGGACCATTGCAGGATTTATCGAGATGTCATTGGAAGCTTCAAGAAGAACTACGTCTCTGTCCAGTGGATTGATTTGGCACATCTTCAGCGGCATACAGATTACTTTGGTGATGCTCTTGCTTTGATTGACAAGATGGGGCTCAAAAACATCATCACCTTCAAGACAGATTTTGATCCCACGGCAGTTGCTCAGTTCTACGTCACTGTTCATTTCTCCCATGATGACCAGCGCTCCATGGTTTGGATGACTGGGTCACAGAAGATGACTGGTTCCTGGTCAGAGTTCATGCAGTTCTTGCACATTGATTTTCAGGGTGCTGACACCCCTCTTGGGCTGCGTCCTCACGCTCCAGTCCCCGCTGATAAGGGTCTTGCAAAGGACAGACTGCAGCAACTATATCTGAGGAAGGGGGTGCTTCCCAAGCACCTGGACATTATGCACCGCATCTTTCGGAACACTCTCTTCCCTCGGAGTGGTAACTTTGATGAGGTCCATGGCGTCTTGGCTGAGATGTTGTTACTATGTGAGGAGGCTATGTCTGTGGAGTCTGCTCAATTGGATATTGCAGATGTGATGTTCACCGAACTATGGAACTGCATCATCAACCGTAAGGTCCCTATCTACGGGCCTTACCTGTTTGCTTACATCTGCCACAAGTGGCAACAGGCATTTCCGGGTGAGGTGCTCTACGCACAGTCTGACTATATTGTGCATGACCCAATCAAGCTACGCATCAAGGATAAGTGGACCAACCCCTCTTCCTCCTCTCAGCAAATGGACACAGATACAGAGACCGCTGCTGGTAGAGGACCCGCCTCTCAGCCCCGCTCGTCTGCCATGCCATCTTGGGCTATCAAGTTGCAGGCCAAGATGAAGACTCTCTTCTGTATGCAGGCCAAGGGTCAGTATCAGTCACACGTGGCTGAGAAGCAGAGCCGCCAGAGGCATAAGCGTGTCCTCAGGACCTTGGATGTGGACATCTCCAGTGGCTCAGAGGACGACATCACGCCGGAGGCCACCTGGATGCAGGCTCAGGGGTACCAGTGGTCGGGTGATGAGGCGGAAGATGAGGAGGAGACTGACCAGGAGGGGACCGACGAGTCTGGTGATCCGGAGGACGAGGAGTAGCTACCTGTGACATTAGGTGTGCCCCTTTTTGGTGTCTTGTGCCAAAGGGGGAGAGAGTCTAGGGATTTGATTTCTTTCGAACTTTGCATTGCTTTGCTGATTTGCTTTGAACTTGGTTCGCTTTGTTTGCTATCGTGTGTGAGACATGATCTACCCCCTATGTGAGTTTAGATTTATTTCCTTCATATGCTGTGAGTCATATGTCATATATCTCCATCCTTTTTATTCTCATATTATTTTCCATGCAAATCCGGTATTGTCATCAATCCACCAAAAAGGGGGAGATTGTTGAGGCATAATTTATGCGTAAGTAATTTTGGTGATTGATGACAGTACCGTACAGGACTAATCGTGTGTGTCAAGGTTTCAGGCAACATTCGTCAACGGCACAAGACGACACGACTCCTCTCTTCGGGAACGGAAGCACGGCGCTATCCTAGATTCTCTTCATTTGAGTCATAGGAAAGCCGTACTATTAAGAGGGGATCCGTAGTGGAAAGGTTTGGGTGGAATCTATCTTAGCACACGCACACCTCTATTTTCTCCCTTTCCTTTTTCCTTGGAGTGGCCCTCGCCTGTTTGTTCTTTGCGTCTCGGCAAAATGGTCCCCAGCGGTAGTACCGCTGGTCCCAGCGGTAGTACCGCTGGACGGCCAGCGGTAGTACCGCTGCAGCCAGCGGTAGTACCGCTGGCTGGCGGTAGTACCGCCCCTGTGCAGCGGTAGTACCGTTGGCCAGCGGTAGTACCGCCCCTGGTCAACGGTAGTACCGCTCCAGGTGCCCTGTTCCACCTGCCTAGCGGTAGTTCGTGGACGGACCCTTTTGCGAAGACTTTCTCGGCGGTTGTAGTGTTTATACACTACCAAGGGCCAGCGGTAGTACCGCTGCTCCAGCGGTAGTACCGCTGGAAGCCCCAGCGGTAGTACCGCTGCATGCAGCGGTAGTACCGCCAGACAGCGGTAGTACCGCTCCTTACCAGCGGTAGTACCGCTGGATCTCGGGCAGAGAGTGGGAAAACGGTCTGAATTTTCCCCCCACTATATAAAGGGTTCTTCTAGCTGCGGAACCCTATCTCTTACCTCTCTAAGCTCCATTGTTGCTCCACAAGCTTAAAAGTGCCCGATCTCTCTCCCTAGCCAATCAAACTTGTTGATTCTTTAGGGATTGGTTGAGAAGGCCTAGATTCACACTTCCACCGAGAGAAAAGTTGATTCCCCCACCTATCCCTTGCGGATCTTGTTACTCTTGGGTGTTTGAGCATCCTAGACGGTTGAGGTCACCTCGAAGCCATATTCCATTGTGGTGAAGCTTCGTGGTCTTGTTGGGAGCCTCCAAGCTTTGTGTGGAGTTGCCCCAACCTTGTTTGTAAAGGTTCGGTCGCCGCCTTCAAGGGCACCTATAGTGGAATCGCGGTACCTTGCATCGTGCGAGGTCGTGAGGAGAATACGGTGGCCTTAGTGGCTTTTTGGGGAGCATTGTGCCTCCACACCGCTCCAACGGAGACGTACTTCCTGTCAAAGGGAAGGAACTTCGGTAACACATCCTCGTCTCCATCGGTTCCACTTGTGGTTATCTCTATCCTTTACTTTGTGTTTGCTTTCGCGTGTGACTATATCTTAGTAGTCTTAATAGCTCTCGTTGTTAGCTTCTATAGGGTTCACCTCATTGTCATATTATTTGTGAACCCGTATAGTGTTTACCTTAACTTGCTAAGATTAATTAAAAAGTGGTCGTTGTCTATTCACCCCCCCCTCTAGCCAACCATATCGATCCTTTCAATCGCTCTCTGGAACTGCTCCCGCAACCCCCCGCTCACCCCGATCGCCCGCCGGCCCCGCGCCGTTCCTGCTCGCCCCCGCGCGCCGCTCCCGCTCGCCCCGCTCGGCCGGCGCTCGCCCCCGCGCGCCGCTCCCACCACCTCCTCGCGCGGCGTGCCGGCGCCAATCGCCATGGGCCTCAAGCTCCTGCGGCTCGCGGCGACGCTCCTCTCCCCGGGGGCCTCCGGCGCGGACGCGCAGAGCGCGGTCCTGCGGGCGACGGCGCACCACCCGTCGATGGCTCCGCTGTACGCGCACCACCTGGACGCACTCCTCGCCTTGGGCCGCAGTTCGCGCCTCTCTGTCGCGGCGCTCGAGGAGGCGTTCACGAACCGCCTGCGCTTCCAATGTTCCTGTTGAAATTTGACGTACCACATCCACGCTTCGAGGTAGCATCGACATGGTCATCTGATAAAGGTCGGACTTATGGGTATACAAAGGATCCACGAGGAACAACTTATGAAATAAGTCATATAGTTTTCGCATGGAAAAATGGTGAATCTTACGTATAGAAGAAGTTATAACAATAGGTCCTTTGGCCCGGTGTGCTAGACAAGACATCACCGTACCGGGTTACATAAGACCAAAGTTATAATTATTGGGAAATGTTCCAACCATCATATGTGCCCGAGATTCAGATCTGATTGGTGTGAGGACACCTCAGGCTCAAGATACCTGAGAAGAAAAGATGATGATGCAGGGTTCTCAGGATATGAACTACACAAGCAATCCTTGGATCACGAGTTGGATTGTAAGACACATGAACACAATGTCAAGACATTTGTGTCCACGTGGAATTCTTACAACACAATGCAACCGAGTTCTGGTTTGGGAACCATCACCGAGGATATCCAGGTCCTTGCGTAATCCTCGTTTAGCTCTTATGAAGGAACTTCTTTTCCCTTGATCAAATCAGTCAGTGGCTTGGGGTGCTAACAAAAGTTACATGAAGTGAAGATAGCAAATCTTCAAAACATATAACACTTCGCACATGCGTGAATGACTTGGGGTGGCCAGAGAGGAAGTGGAATAAAACTTCCTCGTATTCACGGTGGTAAGAACATACATGAACTTTGGGAAAACATTCCTGCTATCAAACATATTATTCATGAGGTAGGCACGAAGATAATGCTTTCAAAAGCTTCATCACGAACTATGGAGAACTTGAGGGTGCGACCGATGGGCTAAACAACAATCCCATAAGATTTTGATAGGGATGAATTTCCAAAATTTATAATATCAAGGAGATAGCATTTGTCAAATCAAATGGTATAATGTCGTATGTTCAAGGGAACAACAACAGTTAAACATTGGTTGAATGGTGCGCTCGGAAATACGGACGGAGCAGCACAACCAATGTCAAAAATGATGAGCCAACACCCAACACACTAAGAATGAAACAATCAATTCTTAACCTCAAGGCAAAAGGGTTGCCAGAAGTATTGGAATCACACATCAGGGTTCACTTGTTGGTATTCCGGTTTGAAACAACACGACACCAAGAAATGAATCGTGATGGCGAGAAGTATTACTATATCAAGAATTCTTAAGAGGTGCATAATTCTCACGACATCCTTGACATAAGGATGGTAATACTCCAAGGTAGAAGATAACATAAGCTGAATAGCAAGGAACTTAAGGGATCACACCAAACACGAACATGTTTGTGTTGGAGGGAAGGCAAAAAGGTTGTTGATGAAAACAGAAATCATCGAGGGGCAAGGATGGCATTTCTCATCATGCATCCGATCGGTGCCCTGGAAGAGCTCAGAATGCTAATGATGATCACGACACAATTGTCGAGAACTTCACGAAGATGTAATCAATCAGCGAAGATATCAAGCGAGGGAATGGTGAAGCAAGAGGTTGCCGGAATCACAGATAAGACTGCTAGCTTAGAATTGAGATTGCCTTTCAGGACAACCAACATGATGTGGAAAGCTCGATGCAAGCTTAACACACGGTTGGAATTGTGTTCGAGGGATGAAGGGTATAGATAGCATGGTCGAGCTCCAACATGACGATGATGACATAGCTTAACAGCTTGGAATGACATGATTGAGTACAAACTCGTAAACAAGGAAGATTACTAAAAATTGTTGAATCGCAATGCGTACTCGATTTCGTTATCGATGTACTCGCATGTCCAACAACTCAGACACGAGGAAAACTGGAATTAATGAAAATATCATAGTTGATGAGGAGCTCACACGAAAATATGTAGCTCCATGATATCCTCGAGATACGAGGGATAATACTCGAAGGTAGATCAACGTTAAGGCTTGGGCCGATGTGTTGATCTGAAGAAGACAAGTACCTTTAACTCGCCTGAGAATGAAGTCATTGTAGGACAACATGGTCGGAACCATGATTGTAAAGGAGAAGATCACAGATACCAGATTTAATCCACAGAATGAATGATTATCGATACGAGAAGTTTGATAGGATCAACATCGTTTCCATGGGCATGAACACAAAGTTCAAGGTCGACTCCCACTTCATCAATGCATCACCTGCCATTTATTCCTCGCCTTTGATCAGGTTGTAGCCTTGAAAGAACATTCGGCAAAAACACCAGAAGAGCAAGACTCGTGAAAACTCTTCGGGTAATATTGATTTAGTAAGGCACAGGTTCAACCCATAGGGGCATCTTAGGAACATATACCATACACTCCAAGAATAATTAACACATGCTTTACAACAGTGCATGGCCGACAAAAGTATAGGATAGAATTTATCAGAGGGAGGAGACACAATTTACCAATGGCATCATGTGTCAGGGGAAGCAGTCACAAGAATTTTCGAAAGCAAAAGATGCCGTCGGATAATAACCCAGAATGAGTCTGGCAGTCCACAAAGATCTTATGTGAGTATCGGTACTCAATCATAGGGATATAGGATGCAATGCATCGGGTAAATAGAACATCTGAAAAATACCGATACTTAAATACCAAGGGAATTCATAATTTCCAGATTGGTGTATCAGATTCAGAGGCTCCAATGAAGGATGAATAAGCTGATTAGAATTAGATGGGCAATCAATCAAAGTCATATTGTTGAGAACCAACTCTGTATGGAAGGACGTCTGAGCCGGAAGATAATTCATGAATATCAACAGATGATTGTGTGCATTCACACAAAGGCAGAATCAATAAGATCACAGGAAAATCACAAAGGATTTTAGTGTAGGCTGCTAGACATATGGATTTAACCATAACACCAGCTGGTGAGAAAGGTCAAAAGCAATAGGCTACTGGGGATTCCGAAAGATCGAATAGTAATCCGAAGAACTTTCGAAACCCATGACAACTGATGATGGACGAATCCCTGATAAGATAATTCGTTGCATCTCGTAAAACAAGAGCAATTAGAAAAGAAGGTACGAACGACATTTGCAGGTAGTCATCCATAGTGGTTGACGAAGGAAGGGTAATCGCAAGAGCGATGGGCACAAGTTCTCGAGAGAAAGCATCGGAGAATATCATCGGAGTTTCCTGACGAATCGAGTCATTATCAGGAATGAGGGGCTCTTCGGAAGGAAGTATTTACGAACCTAATGTTAGAGTTAGTAAAATCTTTAACCCGAAAGAGAAGAGAGAGTAGAGCCCAGAGTATAGGAAAGGAGTAAAAGATACTAATACCACCCAATTGAGATGTGGGCCCGTAAGCCACAACATCAGTGTTAGTAAAGTTTTTTTTTAAACACTAGACTCAACTTCGGCCAAGGAGTTGGAAAGGGGGCTACCTACAGGCAGTCGGCTCTGATACCAACTTGTGACGCCCTCGGTTTAATCGTACGCTAACCATACACGCAAATGTGTACGATCAAACCCAAGGACTCACGGGAAGATATCACAACACAACTCTAGACACAAATAAAATAACATCAGCTTCATATTACAAGCCAGGGGCCTCGAGGGCTAGAATACGGAAGCTCGATAAACACACGAGTCAGCGGAAGCAACAAATATCTGAGTACAGACATAAAACATGGGGTGCCTTAGAGAAGGCTAGCACAAAAGATACAACGATCGAACGAGGCGAGGCCTCCTGCCTGGGAACCTCCTAACTACTCCTGAGCTTCAGCGGCCTCCACGAAGATGACACCATCGGGGCGGCAGGCGTCGGCAGGAAACTCCACTCCTGGGCTCCATCATCTGGTCGCAGCAAACGGATCAAGGGGACAAGGGGGGAGCAAAGCAGCGGTGAGTACTCATCCAAAGTACTCGCAAGTCTTACATCTGATCTATTCTAAGTATGCATCAGTATCAAAGAAGGGGGGGTTATATGTGGACTGACTGCAGCAATGCGAGAATAGAGAGAGAAGGCCTAGTCCTATCGAAGACTAGCATCTTCAGGGTCTTGCAGCAATAGACGAGAGTAGAACACGGGTAAAACATTAATAGCCATATTGTTGCAGCAATATTAAAGTGAGGTCACGCCTAAAGATCCTCCCTCGACTCCCTGCGAGGAAGCAATCCCGAGGCAAACTAATGATCCAGTTAAGTAACAATTGTAGTTGTAAAAGATCGGGGCACAACTCCAAGTCGTCCTGTAACCGTGGACACGGCTATCTGAATAGTTAATTTTCATCCCTGCAGGGGTGCACCACATGTCCCGTCACGCTCGATAACACTCTGGCCGGACATACTTTTCTGGGTCCTGCCCGGCCTCGGAATATCGACACGTCGCAGCCCCACCTAAGACTAATTAGAGAGGCCAGCCCGCCGGTCTAACTCCTAAGCACAAAGGGTTCGTGGGCCCAGTTCCCCTTCGCGCTCCTGCACGTGGCGTGGGCGGCCGACATCACTCCTAGCATCCCTTAATCACAAGAGCGATGCATCTCGGGACCACTCGGGCGCGCGCCGCTACATTGCTAGCATCTGAAAAGCTTCGGCTGATACCGCGACGCCGAGTACCCATAATTCTTCCCGCGTAGCCGGTTAGTGCGAAAAGGTCTCCGACCAACCCAGATCAAATACCCAAATCCATTAACATTTTAATTAGGCCAACAACACAGTCTCACGGGAATCCACCCGTCTTACAACTAATCACCAATGATCCCAGTAACATGGTCGAGTAACTGTGTGGTTGTAATATCGGGGGGGAATCCGAGGTATCACCCTCGTTGGATTCCGAACGATGTACCCGTCAAGGTGGGCTTAGAGGAATCACCCTCGAGGGTCCCACACCTGAGGGGTTGCACGACAGAGGCATCGTCAGGAATGGTGAAAGAGGAATCACCCTTGATAACTACGACCGACTAGCTATACTGCAGAGGTATCATCAGGAGTACTTAGCGAGGTGTCACCCTCGGTACCCGATAGTATCTCTGTAGCGTCGTACAACTAAGGGGGGTGTATGTGCTATGTCAGGGCTGGCTCGTCGATCAGGGATCGAGATTTGAAAACAAGCAGGGCAACTGAACTACGGGGTCAAAGGGGATGACTGCTCCACCTATACTAAGCAGATTTAAAGTACATGACTGAATGTAGCAGTTCATCAAAAATAGGCTATGCATCAGATATAGGAGCCAACTACAACAGTAGCAAAATTCTAATGCAAGCATGAGGAAGAAAGAATAGGCGATATAGGAATGATCAAGGGGGATTTGCTTGCCTTGCTGCTCTGCGGCAAAGGACTGATCGGCAGGGTCGTAGATGTACCCGACAACAGCGTCAGTCTCGGGGTCTACCGATAAGAAGAGGGGGAAGAAACAATAAATAATAGCAACGGTGCAACACAAAGCATGACATGGCAAGATGCAGGCTAGACATGAGCTAGTGCAGCAACATCCGTCATAGACGGGTCGGAAGAATATCTGACGATATTCTCCGGGTCTCGGGCTACTACCAGTCATACTGGAAACAATGGAAAAGTTCCATGTTTGCTATGCTAGGGATGTGTGACAGACGAATGGACCGTGTATCCGGGTTCGTCTCGTTCTGCTGATCAACTTTCATGTTGAAAATATTTTGATCTGACTTACGGATTATTTAATTTTAATTTTTAAAGTTTTATTCAATAATTAGGAATTAAAAACAATTTTAAATAATTTAATAAAAAGCTATTATGACATCAGCATGATGTCATGCTGACATCATCAGTTGACTGGTCAACTGACTAGCGGGTCCCGAACGTCATAGGCACAAGTTTTAATTAAGATTAAATATTAATTAATCAGATTAATTTAGTGGGGGACCCACGTGTCATATTCTAATTATTCTAATTAATTAATATATCTATTTATTTATTTAATAAAAACATTATTTTTATTTTTATATTTTAATTTCACTTTTCTTTAAAAGGGGTGTGGGGCCTCCCTGTCATAGACAGCGGGGTGCGTTGGCCCCACCGGTAAGTGGCTTTAGGCCAAATACTCGATTTTATTCACAGATACATAATCATGCAAATATCGTATTCCTCCAAATATCTATATACGCAAATACATACATCGCATCTCATACATACATACATACATACACATCTAATACATCATTTATTTCATTTATTTATTTTAACTCTCACAACTCTCACCTCTCTGTTAACACAAAGAACTTCACAGAGAGAGAGAGAGCTACATCTCCACGAACTCCTACATGAACCTAACGGCGCCGGATCGGAGTGCCGTTCGTCGAAACGAAACCGGGACGGCGAGGGGAACGAGATCGTGGGAGGAGCCCGAGGAGGGGCTCACCGACGTTGACGAGAGGGCCCGGTGAAGCCGGAGTTCTCGGGAGGCGGAGGTGACGGCGAGGAGGAGGACGAGGCGGTGACGGTGACGGCGCGGTTCCGGTGAGGACGGTCGCCAGAGAGGTCGTCGAGAGGGGCCCCGGTGAGGAGGGCCCCCCGGAGATGGAGCCGCCGAGAGGGCTCCGGCCGGCGCGGGGGGCCGACGGGAGACGAGGTTCGGGGGGGGGGGTGAGGGCTTCGGCCGGCGATGCTTGTAGGGTGGAGGTGGTGCCGCGGGGGAACTGGGGGCCAACGAGGGAGATGGCAGGGAGCCGCCGACAGCAGGATGGGGGCCGACGGGAGGGGAGTCGGGCGAGGCTGCGGGAGGCGAGGTGTGGGAGGAGAGGGACTCGGTCCCTGGGAGGCAGGGAGGGGCCGATGGGAGCTGTCGGTTGGGAGAGAGAAGGGAGCGAGGGGAGGAGGGGTTACCGAGAGAGAGAGATGGGATGGATCGGGAGTAGGGAGAGGTGGGTTCCTCTCGTGGGTAGTGGGGGGGATCGAGCAGATGGGGAAGGGGGTCTTGTGCGGGGGGGGGGGGGGGGGGGTTGGTGGGCGCTGGGTGGCGGCGGCTGCTGGGAACGGGGAGAAGGCGCTAGGGTTTGGGTGAGAGTGGCCGGCTGGGCCACTTTGGCCGAGTCGGCCAGGGGGGCTCGGTTGCTGCTTCTTTTTTCTTTTCTTTTTTTATCTGTTGTTTCTTTTTTTCTTTATTTGTATTTCATTTTCAGTTTTATTTTACCCTTATTCTTATTTCTTTATATACATATTTTTCTACACGCTAGTTTAGAAAATATATTAACCAATATTATCTGCTACAACTCAAACATTTTTATTTCTTTACATTTGAAAATTTAATTCATTTGTCTTTAAACTAAATATGATAACTGCTTTGATTCTTATTAGATGACAACCTAGCTCGGTTAAACATGATGACCTAGCATCATTATGGTGTGGTTACTGTAGTTTAACTATCGGGGTGTCACAAGCATCCGATTCTAGGAGAGTACAATCGGCGTCATTGACATTCAGAAAAGCAGCTGGGGTAAAAGAAGCACGCAATGGTGCATTTGTTCTTGTAGCTGGTGGTCTTGGTGAAAGACTTGGTTACAAAGGAATAAGGTAATGTGGTTCGAGTTCCTAATAGTGTATTTACAACCAAGAATCGGAAAGACTGTCGTGTTGACGTATCACAGTTAAAATTTTGTATTCATGATTTGCAATGGTAGCAGGTATATACATCAATTTGCTCGACAAAATCATGCTTTAGAGCATCCATATCCCTAGGTGGTAAACAGACGCTAAGGGCGGAGGAACTGGCTAGCACCAGTGCTAAGGGATGTGAGAATAGGTGCTAGGATTTTTTTTAGCATCAATGCTACGCCAAATAAATTACTTTTAATTAGCTTATGTATATGAAATTACAATTTAAATGACAAAACTGAAGAACATAGCATCTATAGTTGGTGCTATGGGATGTGGTAGAAAATACTTAAAGAAGTGTATATATAGAAATCTGATTTATCCACCTTGGCACTCGATTTTTAGAGACAATTGGGATGTGGATGCTCTTAGCGATATTTTTTTTGCTGTCATGCAGCTATGGTACCGTTTTGTGTTATTTTATCAGAATATTTCCACTTTCACACACCGTGCTACAATACATTTTCAACACTTGTTGGATAGCAGTATTGCACATCATGCCAAACACATAACTTTTTAGACTGCACCGCAGGAAATTTGTGTAGGTCTTATTTCATATGTAATTCACAATATGAACACGGAACCTATTCCCCATGGAAATCTATTGTTCTGTTGGGTGACCTTGACATCTAGCAAAACTTCTGAAAGTATCATGTCACAGATTTTGTTAACTATTTCATCGCGCAGGTAGCATTCCCCAGGGAGACAACCACTGGGAAATGTTTTCTTCAACATTACATAGAGTCTATTCTGTCTTTACAAGAGGTGAGCTGCAAAATGGAGGGTATGTAGACTATGATGCTTGTCATTATTGATTAGTTTTCTCACTAGTATGGCAGTATTTGTATACTTCCTATGATACCTGCCACTGTTGATCATTTCAATTTAGTTTAAAATTTTCTTGAAATGAACTACCATTCTGTACAATGATGTTCTTGGTACAGTTTCTGTTGGTTGGTGTGGCTGCCCGAATGAGCTGCCGTCAGCCCGTAGAAGTACCTTGAATGGCTATTATTAGTATGTAAAAAAAGGATGACGTTCAAATATATATCACTTAGTATGTGAGGCCGAGGTACACCATTGGATTAGTACTGTTAATTTGATATTATTTACTTATATAGACTAGACCAACATGATTTTAGGCTAGATTAAAGACCTGAATCAGATAAGTTAAACCTGTTCTGTTTGGTCTCCAGTTTCTGAATTCAGTCTGCACATTGATAGAGTGCAATTCTACCTCTCCTTTTCCCAACCTGAAAGAACTTTAGAGAACATGTTGAATATAGAAACGTAATTTTTTGTTTCCTGTGAATGGCTCATCCAGCATGATTTTAACTGTTTATCTTCATTATGTCAAAATTCTCTTATCCAGGGCCTCAAGAAAATCCAGGCATTGCTTTAATTGATCAAATTTTCATTCTTTGAGTGTGCAGGTGAATGCCATACTAAGATCCCATTTGCTATTATGACTTCTGATGATACAAATGCACTGACCATCAAGCTTTTGGAATCAAACTCCTATTTTGGAATGGAACCATCACAAGTGAAAATTCTGAAGCAGGTGGCTTTCTATTTTGCCTTTTTTCCATGTGTTTCTTACGGTGCCAAAAACATACACATCTGTTGCTTTTGGTGCTGACTAATGCTTATTTGTTTTAGGAAAAAGTAGCATGTCTAGTTGACAACGATGCAAGGCTTGCATTAGATCCAAACAACAAGTACAAGATCCATGTTGATAATTTCATATGATGGCTTATACCAGGAGTATTAAGTATTGTTGTTTTCATCTTCTTGAGTTTGCACTTCTCTTACTTCTGGTTTTGTGTTTCGGCAGACAAAGCCACATGGGCATGGAGATGTTCATTCTCTTCTTTATTCAAGTGGATTACTTGAGCAATGGTATGCCTGTTGGTTAAGGAACTGGGTGTATTCTTTTCGTTGACTTCATGAATCGGACAACTTTGCCTTTTTTGCAACAGTGGCGAAGGTGTTGGGGAACGTCGCATGGGAAACAAAAAAAAATTCCTACGCGCACGAAGACCTATCATGGTGATGTCCATCTACGAGAGGGGATGAGTGATCTACGTACCCTTGTAGATCGTACAGCAGAAGCGATTAGAGATCGCGGTTGATGTAGTGGAACGTCCTCACGTCCCTCGATCCGCCCCGCGAACAATCCCGCGATCAGTCCCACGATCTAGTACCGAACGGACGGCACCTCCGCGTTCAGCACACGTACAGCTCGACGATGATCTCGGCCTTCTTGATCCAGCAAGAGAGACGGAGAGGTAGAAGAGTTCTCCGGCAGCGTGACAGCGCTCCGGAGGTTGGTGATGATCTCGTCTCAGCAGGGCTCCGCCCGAGCTCCGCAGAAACGCGATCTAGAGGAAAAACTATGGAGGTATGTGGTCGGGCAGCCGTGAGAAAGTCGTCTCAAATCTGCCCTAAAAGCCCCATATATATAGGAGGAGGGAGGGGGACCTTGCCTTGGGGTCCAAGGGAACCCCAAGGGGTCGGCCGAGCCAGGGGGGAGGACTCTCCCCCCCCAAACCGAGTCCTACTTGGTTTGGTGGGAGGGAGTCCTTCCCCCTTCCCACTTCTTCCTTTTTTTTCTTTCTTCCTTTGATTTTTCTTCCTTGGCGCATAGGATTTGGTGGGCTGTCCCACCAGCCCACTAAGGGCTGGTGTGACCCCCACAGATACCTATGGGCTTCCCCGGAGTGGGTTGCCCCCTTCCGGTGAACTCCCGGAACCCATTCGTCATTCCCGGTACACTCCCGGCAACTCCGAAAACCTTCCGGTAATCAAATGAGGTCATCCTATATATCAATCTTCGTTTCCGGACCATTCCGGAAACCCTCGTGACGTCTGTGATCTCATCCGGGACTCCGAACAACATTCGGTAACCAACCATATAACTCAAATACGCATAAAACAACGTCGAACCTTAAGTGTGCAGACCCTGCGGGTTCGAGAACTATGTAGACATGACCCGAGAGACTCCTCGGTCAATATCCAATAGCGGGACCTGGATGCCCATATTGGATCCTACATATTCTACGAAGATCTTATCGTTTGAACCTCAGTGCCAAGGATTCGTATAATCCCGTATGTCATTCCCTTTGTCCTTCGGTATGTTACTTGCCCGAGATTCGATCGTCAGTATCCGCATACCTATTTCAATCTCGTTTACCGGCAAGTCTCTTTACTCGTTCCGTAATACAAGATCCCGCAACTTACACTAAGTTACATTGCTTGCAAGGCTTATGTGTGATGTTGTATTACCGAGTGGGCCCCGAGATACCTCTCCGTCACACGGAGTGACAAATCCCAGTCTTGATCCATACTAACTCAACTAACACCTTCGGAGATACCTGTAGAGCATCTTTATAGTCACCCAGTTACGTTGCGACGTTTGATACACACAAAGCATTCCTCCGGTGTCAGTGAGTTATATGATCTCATGGTCATAGGAATAAATACTTGACACGCAGAAAACAGTAGCAACAAAAAGACACGATCAACATGCTACGTCTATTAGTTTGGGTCTAGTCCATCACGTGATTCTCCCAATGACGTGATCCAGTTATCAAGCAACAACACCTTGTTCATAATCAGAAGACACTGACTATCATCGATCAACTGGCTAGCCAACTAGAGGCATGCTAGGGACGGTGTTTTGTCTATGTATCCACACATGTAAATGAGTCTTCATTCAATACAATTATAGCATGGATAATAAACTATTATCTTGATACAGGAATTATAATAATAACTATACATTTATTATTGCCTCTAGGGCATAATTCCAACAGTCTCCCACTTGCACTAGAGTCAATAATCTAGCCCTCACATCACCATGTGAATTACATTGTAATAAATCTAACACCCATACAGTTCTGGTGTCGATCATGTTTTGGCCGTGGAAGAGGTTTAGTCAGCGGGTCTGCTACATTCAGATCCGTGTGCACTTTGCATATATTTACGTCCTCCTCCTCGACGTAGTCGCGGATGAGGTTGAAGCGTCGTTTGATGTGTCTGGTCTTCTTGTGAAACCTTGGTTCCTTTGCTAAGGCAATGGCACCAGTGTTGTCACAGAACAAGGTTATTGGATCCAGTGCACTTGGCACCACTCCAAGATCCGTCATGAACTGCTTCATCCAGACACCCTCCTTAGCCGCCTCCGAGGCAGCCATGTATTCCGCTTCACATGTAGAATCTGCTACGACGCTTTGCTTGGAACTGCACCAGCTTACTGCACCCCCATTAAGAATAAATACGTATCCGGTTTGCGACTTAGAGTCGTCCGGATCTGTGTCAAAGCTTGCATCGACGTAACCTTTTACGGCGAGCTCTTCGTCACCTCCATACACGAGAAACATCTCCTTAGTCCTTTTCAGGTACTTTAGGATATTCTTGACCGCTGTCCAGTGATCCACTCCTGGATTACTCTGGAACCTGCCTGCCATACTTATGGCCAGGCTAACATCCGGTCTAGTGCACAGCATCGCATACATGATAGAGCCTATGGCTGAAGCATAGGGGACGGAGCGCATATGCTCTCTATCTTCATCAGTTGCTGGGCACTGAGTCTTACTCAATCTCGTACCTTGTAACACTAGCAAGAACCCTTTCTTGGACTGTTCCATTTTGAACCTCTTCAAAACTTTATCAAGGTATGTGCTTTGTGAAAGTCCTATCAGGCGTTTTGATCTATCCCTATAGATCTTAATGCCTAGAATGTAAGCAGCTTCTCCTAGGTCCTTCATAGAGAAACTTTTATTCAAGTAACCTTTTATGCTCTCCAAAAGCTCTACGTTGTTTCCAATCAGTAATATGTCATCCACATATAATATTAGAAACGCCACAGAGCTCCCACTCACTTTCTTGTAAATACAAGATTCTCCAACCACTTGTATAAACCCAAATGCTTTGATCACCTCATCAAAGCGTTTGTTCCAACTCCGAGATGCTTGCACCAGTCCATAAATGGATCGCTGGAGCTTGCACACCTTGTCAGCATTTTTAGGATCGACAAAACCTTCGGGTTGCATCATATACAACTCTTCCTTAAGGAAACCGTTAAGGAACGCCGTTTTGACATCCATCTGCCAAATTTCATAATCGAAAAATGCAGCTATTGCTAACATGATTCTGACGGACTTAAGCATCGCTACGGGAGAGAAAGTCTCATCGTAGTCAATTCCTGGAACTTGTGAAAAACCCTTTGCCACAAGTCGAGCTTTATAAACGGTCACATTACCGTCAGCGTCCGTCTTCTTCTTAAAGATCCATTTGTTCTGAATAGCTTTGCGGCCCTCAGGTAGTATCTCCAAAGTCCATACTTTGTTCTCATACATGGATCCTATCTCGGATTTCATGGCTTCTAGCCATTTGTTGGAATCTGGGCCCACCATTGCTTCTTCATAATTTGCAGGTTCATTGTTGTCTAACAACATGATTGTCAAGACGGGATTACCGTACCACTCTGGAGCAGCGCGTGATCTCGTCGACCTGCGTGGTTCAACAGAAACTTGAACTGGAGTTTCATGATCATCATCATTAACTTCCTCCTCAACCGGCGTCGCAATCACAGGGGTTTCCCCTTGCCCTGCGCCACCATCCAGAGGGATGAGAGGTTCGACAACCTCGTCAAGTTCTATCTTCCTCCCACTCAATTCTCTCGAGAGAAACTCCTTCTCGAGAAAAGTTCCGTTCTTAGCAACAAACACTTTGCCCTCGGATTTGAGATAGAAGGTGTACCCAACTGTCTCTTTTGGGTAGCCTATGAAGACGCACTTTTCCGCTTTGGGTTCCAGCTTTTCAGGCTGAAGCTTTTTGACATAAGCATCACATCCCCAAACTTTAAGAAACGACAACTTTGGCCTTTTGCCATACCACAGTTCGTATGGTGTCGTCTCAACGGATTTCGATGGTGCCCTATTTAAAGTGAATGCAGCTGTTTCTAATGCATGACCCCAAAACGATAACGGCAAATCAGTAAGAGACATCATAGATCGCACCATTTCTAATAAAGTACGATTACGACGTTCGGACACACCATTACGCTGTGGTGTTCCAGGCGGTGTTAACTGCGAAACAATTCCACATTGTCTTAAGTGAGTACCAAACTCGAAACTCGGATACTCACCCCCACGATCAGACCGTAGGAACTTGATCTTCTTGTTACGATGATTTTCCACTTCACTCTGAAATTGCTTGAACTTTTCAAATGTTTCAGACTTGTGCTTCATCAAGTAGACATAACCATATCTACTTAGATCGTCAGTGAAGGTGAGAAAATAACGATATCCGCCGCGTGCCTCCACGCTCATCGGACCACACACATCGGTATGTATGATTTCCAATAAGTCACTTGCACGCTCCATTGTTCCGGAGAACGGAGTTTTAGTCATCTTGCCCATGAGGCATGGTTCACAAGTGTCAAGTGAATCAAAGTCAAGTGACTCCAAAAGTCCATTAGCATGGAGTTTCTTCATGCGCTTTACACCAATATGACCCAAGCGGCAGTGCCACAAAAATATGGCGCTATCATTGTTTACTCTAACTCTTTTGGTCTCAATGTTATGTATATGCGTATCGCTATCGAGATTCAATATGAACAATCCTCTCACATTCGGTGCATGACCATAAAAGATGTTACTCATAGAAATAGAACAACCATTATTCTCAGACTTAAAAGAGTAACCGTCTCGCAATAAACAAGATCCAGATATAATGTTCATGCTCAACGCAGGCACTAAATAACAATGATTTAAGTTCATCACTAATCCCGATGGTAGTTGAAGTGACATGGTGCCGACAGCGATTGCATCAACCTTGGAACCGTTTCCTACGCGCATCGTCACTTCGTCTTTCGCCAGCCTCCGTCTATTCCGCAGTTCCTTCTTCGAGTTGCAAATGTGAGCAACAGAACCGGTATCGAATACCCAGGCACTACTACGAGAGCTGGTTAAGTACACATCAATAACATGTATATCAAATATACCTGATTTTTCTTTGCCCGCCTTCTTATCTGCCAGATACTTGGGGCAATTGCGCTTCCAGTGACCCATACCCTTGCAATAGAAGCACTCTGTTTCAGGCTTAGGTCCAGCCTTGGGTTTCTTCGGCGGATTGGCAACGGGCTTGCCGCTCTTCTTCGAATTGCCCTTCTTGCCTTTGCCGTTTCTCTTGAAACTAGTGGTCTTGCTCACCATCAACACTTGATGTTCTTTACGGAGTTCAGACTCTGTGACTTTCAGCATCGCAAACAACTCGCCGGGAGACTTGTTCATCCCTTGCATGTTGTAGTTCAACACAAAGCTTTTATAGCTTGGCGGCAGTGATTGGAGGATTCTGTCAGTGATAGCTTCTTGCGGGAGTTCAATCCCCAGTTCAGCTAGACGGTTTGAGTACCCAGACATTTTGAGCACATGTTCACTGACAGACGAGTTTTCCTCCATCTTGCAAGCATAGAATTTATCGGAGGTCTCATACCTCTCGATCCGGGCGTTCTTCTGAAAGATGAACTTCAACTCCTGGAACATCTCAAATGCTCCATGACGCTCAAAGCGACGTTGAAGTCCGGTTCTAAGCCATACAAGACTGCACATTGAACTATTGAGTAGTCCTCCTTACGCGCTAACCAAGCGTTCTTAACATCCTGATCAGCCGTAGCGGGTGGTTCATCTCCTAGCGCAGCATTAAGGACATAATCCTTCTTTCCAGCTTGTAAGATTAGCTTAAGATTATGAGCCCAGTCTACAAAGTTGCTTCCATCATCTTTCAACTTAGCTTTCTCTAGGAACGTATTAAAATTGAGGATGACACTTGCGTGAGCCATGATCTACAACACAAATATATTCAAAGTGGACTTAGACTATGTTCAAGATAATTAGAGTTCAACTTAATCAAATTACATGCTAAACTCCCACTCAAAAAGTACATCTCTCTAGTCATTTGAGTGGTTCATGATCCACCTACACTATCCCAAGTCCGATCATCACGTGAGTCGGGAGTAGTTTCAGTGGTAAGCATCCCTATGCTAATCATATCATCTATATGATTCATGATCGACCTTTCGGTCTCATGTGTTCCGAGGCCATGTCTGCACATGCTAGGCTCGTCAAGCTTAACCCGAGTGTTCTGCGTGCGCAACTGTTTTGCACCCGTTGTATGTGAACGTTGAGTCTATCACACCCGATCATCACGTGGTGTCTCGAAACGACGAACTGTAGCAACGGTGCACAGTCGGGGAGAACACAATTTCGTCTTGAAATTTTAGTGAGAGATCACCTCATAATGCTACCGTCGTTCTAAGCAAAATAAGGTGCATAAAAGGATTAACATCACATGCAATTCATAAGTGACATGATATGGCCATCATCACGTGCTTCTTGATCTCCATCACCAAAGCACCGGCACGATCTTCTTGTCACCGGCGCCACACCATGATCTCCATCATCATGATCTCCATCAACGTGTCGCCATCGGGGTTGTCGTGCTACTTATGCTATCACTACTAAAGCTACATCCTAGCAAAATAGTAAACGCATCTGCAAGCACATATGTTAGTATAAAGACAACCCTATGGCTCCTGCCGGTTGCCGTACCATCGACGTGCAAGTCGATATTTCTATTACAACATGATCATCTCATACATCCAATATATCACATCACATCATTGGCCATATCACATCACAATCATACCCTGCAAAAACAAGTTAGACGTCCTCTAATTTTGTTGTTGCATGTTTTACGTGGTGACCAAGGGTATCTAGTAGGATCGCATCTTACTTACGCAAACACCACAACGGAGATATATGAGTTGCTATTTAACCTCATCCAAGGACCTCCTCGGTCAAATCCGATTCAACTAAAGTTGGAGAAACCGTCACTTGCCAGTCATCTTTGAGCAAAGGGGGTTACTCGTAACGATGAAACCAGTCTCTCGTAAGCGTACGAGTAATGTCGGTCCAAGCCGCTTCAATCCAACAATACCGCGGAATCAAGAAAAGACTAAGGAGGGCAGCAAAACGCACATCACCGCCCACAAAACCTTTTGTGTTCTACTCGAGAAGACATCTACGCATGAACCTAGCTCATGATGCCACTGTTGGGGAACGTCGCATGGGAAACAAAAAAAAATTTCCTACGCGCACGAAGACCTATCATGGTGATGTCCATCTACGAGAGGGGATGAGTGATCTACGTACCCTTGTAGATCATACAGAAGAAGCGATTAGAGATCGCGGTTGATGTAGTGGAACGTCCTCACGTCCCTCGATCCGCCCCGCGAACAATCCCGCGATCAGTCCCACGATCTAGTACCGAACGGACGGCACCTCCGCGTTCAGCACACGTACAGCTCGACGATGATCTCGGCCTTCTTGATCCAGCAAGAGAGACGGAGAGGTAGAAGAGTTCTCCGGCAGCGTGACGGCGCTCCGGAGGTTGGTGATGATCTCGTCTCAGCAGGGCTCCGCCCGAGCTCCGCAGAAACGCGATCTAGAGGAAAAACTATGGAGGTATGTGGTCGGGCAGCCGTGAGAAAGTCGTCTCAAATCTGCCCTAAAAGCCCCATATATATAGGAGGAGGGAGGGGGACCTTGCCTTGGGGTCCAAGGGAACCCCAAGGGGTCGGCCGAGCCAGGGGGGAGGACTCTCCCCCCCCAAACCGAGTCCTACTTGGTTTGGTGGGAGGGAGTCCTTCCCCCTTCCCACTTCTTCCTTTTTTTTCTTTCTTCCTTTGATTTTTCTTCCTTGGCGCATAGGATTTGGTGGGCTGTCCCACCAGCCCACTAAGGGCTGGTGTGACCCCCACAGATACCTATGGGCTTCCCCGGAGTGGGTTGCCCCCTTCCGGTGAACTCCCGGAACCCATTCGTCATTCCCGGTACACTCCCGGCAACTCCGAAAACCTTCCGGTAATCAAATGAGGTCATCCTATATATCAATCTTCGTTTCCGGACCATTCCGGAAACCCTCGTGACGTCCGTGATCTCATCCGGGACCCCGAACAACATTCGGTAACCAACCATATAACTCAAATACGCATAAAACAACGTCGAACCTTAAGTGTGCAGACCCTGCGGGTTCGAGAACTATGTAGACATGACCCGAGAGACTCCTCGGTCAATATCCAATAGCGGGACCTGGATGCCCATATTGGATCCTACATATTCTACGAAGATCTTATCGTTTGAACCTCAGTGCCAAGGATTCGTATAATCCCGTATGTCATTCCCTTTGTCCTTCGGTATGTTACTTGCCCGAGATTCGATCGTCAGTATCCGCATACCTATTTCAATCTCGTTTACCGGCAAGTCTCTTTACTCGTTCCGTAATACAAGATCCCGCAACTTACACTAAGTTACATTGCTTGCAAGGCTTATGTGTGATGTTGTATTACCGAGTGGGCCCCGAGATACCTCTCCGTCACACGGAGTGACAAATCCCAGTCTTGATCCATACTAACTCAACTAACACCTTCGGAGATACCTGTAGAGCATCTTCATAGTCACCCAGTTACGTTGCGACGTTTGATACACACAAAGCATTCCTCCGGTGTCAGTGAGTTATATGATCTCATGGTCATAGGAATAAATACTTGACACGCAGAAAACAGTAGCAACAAAAAGACACGATAAACATGCTACGTCTATTAGTTTGGGTCTAGTCCATCACGTGATTCTCCCAATGATGTGATCCAGTTATCAAGCAACAACACCTTGTTCATAATCAGAAGACACTGACTATCATCGATCAACTGGCTAGCCAACTAGAGGCATGCTAGGGACGGTGTTTTGTCTATGTATCCACACATGTAAATGAGTCTTCATTCAATACAATTATAGCATGGATAATAAACTATTATCTTGATACAGGAATTATAATAATAACTATACATTTATTATTGCCTCTAGGGCATAATTCCAACAGAAGGGAGGCCAGTAAATGTATCCAAAATTCAAAGTTGAGATCTTACATGATTCTGCAAACAGTTCAAGTAAAAAGGGCAAGAGATACAGTGATTCTGAGAGGGATGTTTCTTGGGATAGCGATCAGGAAGAGGTTACACGCGTGAAGCCTCCACAAAAGTGGGATGACTTGATTTCACGTGTTGTAAATTCAGGGTCAGGCTTGCTTCTGACGACATATGAGCAGCTAAGAATCATACGGGAGAAGTTGCTTGATATAGAATGGGGATATGCTGTATTGGATGAGGGTCACCGCATAAGGAATCCTAATGCCGAGGTAACTCTGGTGTGCAAGCAATTGCGGACTGTGCACAGGATAATTATGACATGAGCGCCTATTCAGAATAAACTTTCAGAACTGTGGCCTCTGTTAGATTTCGTGTTCCCTGGGAAATTAGGCGTCCTGCTGGTGTTCGAGACCGAGTTCTCTGTTCCAATAACTGTCAAAGGGTATGTTAATGCAACACCATTGCAAGTGTCCACAGCGTACAGATGTGCTGTTGTCCTGCATGACTTGATCATGCCGTATCTTCTTAGGAGAATGAAAGCAGATGTCAATGCACAACTTCCCAAGAAAACAGAGCAGGTTCTTTTCTGTAGTTTAACTCAAGAGCAACGTGCTACTTATCGTGCATTTCTTGCTAAGATTCAGGAATGAAATTCAGGAATCTGCCAAGATTGCTCTAAGTGTCTATTTTCTTTCTTGGCTTTTATAACAGGCACTCTGGAAACAGTTTGCCTTGCCGCATCTACGGAGTGGGAGCAGGACATACCTGACCTGCATATCTTTTTCATTTATACATTAGTAATGATGTGACGTACTAACCAATTTTTAGTAACCCTGATGATCCAACTATATATTTTAATCATATATTATTCAGTTCGTATTTGATTCCAACGGTTGTACTTCTGTATCACAGGCTTGTACAAATTAAATCATGAGAATGTCATGGGCTTGCTTGGCTACCGTGGAGAAGGGCATTCTTTCGCCGGTGCTGTTGATTTTTTGAATATGCTTCGAGTTGGCCGCTTTCAATATGTACATGTATAAGCTAGAAAGAGATTTGATCGCCTCAGATATCATGTAATTCCATGTGATGAGAAATAAGTCATTCATCTGTTTGACAAGCAATTTTCTCTTTACTGTACCATATTGTTATTTTTTAGTTGTCATTTAGGTTAATAAGAGCAGGGAGGAGCTTGACGATGCCGTCCGGCGGCATCGTGACCTTGACTAATATTTCTTCCTGATTTTGAGACTAATATTTCTATCAGCTTGACTATTATCACTCTGTTGCATCTCGGTTTATAGTGGGAGAAACCTATTTTAAAGACCTAACTAGCACAACAGTATATGAGATTCAATTCACATCGGTAGGTCAATGGTGGTATGCTCAAACTTCCTATGAGAAGTAAGCGAACTACCTACAGAATGATGCAAAAAATCATAATCCTTGTGTGCACGCTTGCCGCTTGTTGAATGATGATGATTTCAGTAAGTTTGGCTTTCACAGATGAAAAATTTGAATTATGAATTATGCAAATTAATTTTTAAAATAATTATTTTTAGATGAGCATTGTTGTGGTTAATATGATATTAAATTTTTCCTTGTATTATATTATGTTTGATTAGTATATACTGGCATACACGTGCGTTGCACGTGCCCGTGTACTAGTGTAAAATAAGATCACAACTTGCAAAAATAAATGTGTACCAAAAATAATCTAAATTTGCCAAAATAATAAAGAACTTACATAGTATCTTGCAAAACTTTTCGAAACTAAAGTTGGTTCAAGAATGTACAATATTGAAGAAAAAAATGTTTCTTTTAGAAACTATATAAAGTGACCTTACAGAAACTAAAGTAGTTTCTTTCTTTAGTTTTCAAAAATTAAACGAATCTTCGAGAAACTAAAGTTATTTCTTGTTTTATGATAAACGCGCGAGGTGTGCAACACTGAACAAAAGAGCCTACAAAAATATGTAGTCTCTATAGCACAAAAGAAATTGTACATGCTATTCCAAGACAAGTACACAATTGTTCACCTCCACCTACTGTTCCAGAGTTGCTATCAAATATACTACATATCCCAAATCAGGCATGACAGGTCAACTGACCGATGGATTGCTCGGAACCCTGCGTTGCAGTCCACCACCTGCCTCTGCCGCAGGCACCCCCTCCGCCGCATGGATCTGCCCATCGGTGCTTGTCGCCGCCATGGGGGCAGTTGATCTGCTACCATGGTAGACATGCCCGCCGGCGCCCCCTCCACCTCACCATTTGGGGAAACCTGGTGGAGCTGAGGAAACCGAGGTAGACGTGCCCGAACGCATCGGAGCCGACACCACTGGATCATCGGGATCTCCCCCGCTCGTCCGCCCCCGTCGGTGGCACGGGCGTCAGAGGCAGCACACGGTGCGGCGGAGAGGGGCTCTTGGGACGGCGGGGCGGCGGCGAGCGGGGTGGGGGGTGGGGTTGGGATGGCTGGCGAGGTTGGGCGGGTGGGGGCAGGTGCGGGGGTCGGCTGGCGCAATGTGGGGGTCGGCTGGGGGCTGGCGGGGCGGCGGCGGGGCTAGGCAGTCGGGGGGTGGGATGGCTGGTGCGCTGGGCGGGTGAGGGCTGGCGGGGCGGGTGCTGGGGTCGGCTAGCGCGACGTGGGGGCCGGCGGAATGGGGGTCGTGTGGAGGCTGGTAAACATTAAATCTTTTGTAGGATGTAGAACAAATAATGGAAGCCATCACCAAAGGTTTTCCACTCGACACACCATGTAAACTCGGGTGCTTCGAAAAATCGACGACGAAAGTGTGGCTGTCGTAGAAAGTAGAAATTTTAGAAAAAGAAGTAAAGCTGCTAAACAAATAAATCACAGTTCATGACCAGTCCCCCTTGCTCTTCTCTTCATGAATACTAATTAAAGATAAATCTTTAATTCTTTATATATCACGTTCATAACTATTGTGTGATATTGCTAAACAAAAGCTATATCCTTATTTAGTATCACCTCCGTTTCGAATTACAAGATGTTTTTGGATATTTCAGTATGGACCACATACTGACTAAAATGACTGAGCAAACACAGTAAAACATGTCTATATACATCTGCTTCAGAGAAAGTTAAAACATCTTATAATTCGGAAAGGAGGGAGTACTTATGTACAACACACAAATAGCATACCCACAAACCCAGAAAGAGCATATCATTGGGACATGCAAAGAAATGTGTATGAAATACAAAAGCGATGACAAGTGAAGGGCAAGAAAGAGGGATTCAGACGCCAAACCTGTCGAAGGTAATTGATATAAATTTGCCATCTGGCTTCAAAACCTTATGGATACCTTTTGTGCATTTTGGTTACATTATCCACTGTTGTAGGATTGGGGTTGCATGGATCACCACTGTCCACAAACAACACATTCTATCAAAGGATATTTCTGTATAAGTTTATAGGCAATATCTAATAATCTAATCGCAAGATGACAAAAATATCTAAGTTTGGATGCTATGAAAGAACAGAGATGTTAGGATAAGTCAATAGACATAGTGCATCTTTCTGTGTATTTTTTAAGGTGCTGAGTTAAGTATCTTGATTGTTCGAACTGACTCCTTTTCCCTGGTTGTGCAGCTATCCTAACAGTAAAATTGTTAGTTAATTATCAAGATAACATGCAGATGCAACCACCTCATTGGCCAATATGTTGTGTTAAACAACTTGTATTAGTTATCGCATTTGACAACCACACAAACGAATTTTTAACATAGTTATTAACTACGTTAGGAGTGTACCGATTGGTGAGAGGCTCTTCATAGGAGGAGACCTCAATGGAAACATGGGCACATCTAACACAAATTTTGAAGGGGTGCATGTGGGATTTGTCTATGGCATCAGGAATCAAGAAGGAGAAGACATCTTAAGCTTTGCGCTAGCCTACAACATGATCATAGCTAACACCCTCTTTAAGAAGAGAGGATCACATCTAGTGACTTACAGTAGTGGGCAACACTCTAGCCAGATTGATTTCATCCTCTCGAGAAGAGAAGACATGTGTGCATGCCTAGACTGTAAGGTAATACCTCAAGAGAGTTTTATCCCTCAGCATAAGCTTGTGGTTGCTAACTTCTACTTTTGGATTTGTGTCCAGTGGGACAAGCATGCCAAAGTCACGAGAACAAAGTGGTGGAAGCTCAAGGGGCAGGTAGCTCAGGCGTTTAAGGAGAGGGTCATTAAGGAGGGCCCTTGAGAGGAAGGAGGTGATGCATACAACATGTGGATGAAGATGGCGACTTGCATTCGTAAGGTGGCCTCAGAGGAGTTTGGAGTGTCCACGGGAAGTAGAAAGAGAAGCTAAAGATACTTGGTGGTGGAACGCTGATGTCCAGAAGGAAATTAGGGAGAAGAAAGATTGTTTCAGACGCCTATGTTTGGATAGGAGTGTAGACAATAGAGAGAAGTACAAGATGGCAAAGGAGGCCGCAAAGCGAGCTGTGAGTGAAGCAAGGGTTCGGGCGTATGAGGACCTCTACCAATGGTTAGACATGAAGGAAGGCGAAAGGGACATCTATAAGATGGCCAAGATCCGAGAGAGGAAGACAATGGATGTTGACCAAATCAAGTGCATCAAGGAAGGAGAAGAGCAACTCCTAGTGAAGAACGAGGAGATTAATCATAGATGGCGGGAGTAGTTTGACAAGCTGTTCAATGGGGAGAGTGAGAGCTCTACCATTGATCTAGACGACTCCTTTGATGAGACTAGCAGACGTTTTGTGCGGCGAGTCCAGGAGTCGGAGGTCAAGGAGGCTTTCAATAGGATGAAAGGAGGCATGTCGATGGGCCCTGATTGTATTCCCATTGAGGTGTGGAGAGGCCTCGGGGACATAGCTATAGTATGGCTAACCAAAATTTTCAACCTCATTTTTCGGGCAAACAAGATGCCATAAGAATGGAGACGGAGTATATTAGTATCAATCTTCAAGAACAAGGGGATGTTTAGAGTCGTGCTAATTGTCGTGGAATTAAATTGATGAGCCATACAATGAAGCTATGGGAGAGAGTCATTGAGAACCGCTTAAGAAGAATGACAAGCCTGACCAAAAATCAGTTTTGTTTCATGCCTAGGAGGTCAACCATGGAAGGAATTTTCTTGGTACGACAACTTATGGAGAGATATAGGGAGCAAAAGAAGGACTTGTATATGGTGTTCATTGACTTGGAGAAGGCCTATAATAAGATACCGCAGAATTTTATGTGGCGGGCCTTGGAGAAACACAAAGTTCCAGCAAAGTACATTACCCTCATCAAGGAGATGTACAATAATGTTGTGAAATGTGTTCGAACAAGTGATGGCGACAGCAGCAGGGATAGGACAGCAGCAGGGATCAGCTCGGAGCCCTTATCTTTTTGCCTTGGTGATGGATGAGGTCACAAGGGATATACAAGGAGATATCCCATGGTGTATGCTCTTTGCGGACGATGTGATATTAGTGATGATAGTCGGACGGGGGTTATCAGGAAGTTGGAGTTATGGAGGCAAACCTTAGAATCGAAAGGTTTTAGACTTAGTAGGACTAAGACCGAGTACATGAGGTGCGCTTTTAGTACTAGTAAGCACGAGGAGGAGGGGGTGTTAGCCTTGATGTGCAGGTGGTACCCCACAAGGACACCTTTCGTTATTTGGGGTCAATGTTGCAGAAGGAAGGGGATATCGATGAAGATGTGAACCATCGAATTAAAGTCGGATGGATGAAGTGGCGCCAAGCTTCTGGCATTCTCTATGACAAGAGGGTGCCACAAAAGCTAAAAGGCAAGTCCTATAGGACCGCGGTTCGACCAACTATGTTGTATGGCGTTGAGTGTCAGTCGACTAAAAGGCGACATGTGCAATAGCTAGGAGTGGTGGAGATGCGCTTGTTGAGATGGATGTGTGGCCACACAAGGAAGGATCGAATCATAAATGATGATATACGAGATAGAGTTGGGGTAGCGCCAATTTAAGAGAAGCTTGTCCAACATTGTCTGAGATGGTTTGGGCATATTCAGCACAGGCCTCCAGAAGCCCCAGTGCATAGCGGACAGCTAAAGCATGCTGATAATGTCAAGAGAGGTCGGGGTAGACCAAACTTGACATGGAAGGAGTCCGTAAAGAGAGATCTAAACGACTGGAGCATCACCAAAGATCTAGACATGAGCACGGGTGCATGGAAGCTTGCTATCCATGTGCCAGAACAATGAGTTGGTCGCGAGATCTTATGGGTTTCACCTCTAGCCTACCCCAACTTGTTTGGGACTAAAGGCTTTGTTGTTGTTGTTGTAGTAGTAGTTAATAACTACGTTTATACTGGAATTCGGCACACATGATCTTGTCTTCCGCATCTTTTATAATGTGAATGACTGAATGGTCATTCAGATAAGGATAGGAATAACACAGTAGTGTAAATAGCTCCTCGGCCCATCTTCTGAAATTGTGTAATAGATGCAGTTGTGCATTTCCACTAAAACACCAAGTAATACTATCACATACCACCGGTTGTATATATCTCGATGATCTTGATAATATGTTAAAAGTATAGAATCATGTTGCTATATAGCGAGGGCAGTATACTACTCTCTTCGTTCCTAAATATAAGAGCTTTTAGGATTTCATTAGAAACTACATACGGATGTATATAGACATATTTTAAAGTATAGATTCACTCATTTTGCTCCGTATGTAGTCCATAGTAAAATCTTTAAAAGGGCTTATATTTAGGAACAGAGGGAGTATTAGCTAAGACAGTCTATCTGCACACACTTCGGCTGCATTTGGCATTGAGGTGGATTACAATAATCTTGAAGGCCTAAGAAGCTTTTGCTTATTTTGTCATTTGACGAACCAACTTTTTCCTATTTCTCCGGATATTTTTCCTCAGCAGACTGTGCAACTCTAGCCGCTTGGAAAAATCTCTTTGATTTGTTTTTTCCTGTGACACAATCAAGCAAACTCAAATCCCATAGGATTAGAATGGACATGACATTCCATTCCTTTATTTTTCCTATTCCTACAATTCTACAATCCTGCGAATCAAAGAGGCCGTGAATTCACAAGAGCACAGTTCAAGAATTCAAACCAAGTTTTCATGTTGAAGGTGATATTACTGGCCGCATGTCAAATTGCAGGTGTAACCAGGAAAAAAATTAGTGTCTCAACACACATTACTACTATGCAACCACAACCTTTGTTGGTTAATATGTTTGTTATTTTGAGTTGCAGTTAGCGTTAAGCATAGCATAGCTTTTAAAAAATGACAACACAAAATATTGATAGGTTGGAACAGTGGGAGGCATCAAAGTCCACAACACGCATACCATGGTCCCTTTCTCGATCACGAGGTCGAAGCTCTCGCTCTCGAATGGAAGATCAACCATGTCAGCCACCACCACACCCACACCTTCATGTAGCAGAAGTCAATTTCTCACTCAAACGGCCAAATGCAAGCGGTGACAAACATACATGCACAAAGTACATTCCCGACCAAACTGGCGAACTCTACTGACCACTGGCGCCCTGCTCCGCTAGTCTGTCGCGCATCCTCTGGACGGCGACCAGTGAGAGGTTGATGCGGGTGATGCCGCCAGCGACGCCCTCCCGCAAGAGCTCATCCCCAATCCGCGAATTGCCGCAGCCGACCTCCAAAACTTGCTATAATTGCAGAGCACGCAACAAATCACGACACGGTTCAAAATTCAGGAGCTCACGAACTAAGATCCATGAAAGTTATGTGAGGAATCGGGGAAAGAGGCGCGGGGGAGCACGGACCAAGAGGGAGGGAGAGAGGAGCGGGGCGAGGAGGTGGCGGAAGTGGGAGAAGTCCTTGAACCACTCATAGTGCTCCTCCTTGTCGAACCTCCCGTCCCTGCGAAGCCACGAGGCGAGATGCATGGGTCCGCTTCTCGATGGGTGGCTTGGAGCTCCGGGGAGTAGAGCGGAGTGATAAGGAAGTTGTGAGCTACCAGTAGGAGGGGTCGAGGTAGCTGGACGCGGTGCACGGCGTGATGTTGTCAGCCATCGCCGCCGCATGCGGGGTGCGGGTGATTTGCTTGGCAGCCCCTGACGCTGGGAGAGCATGTGCGGGTAGGCGGGGCGGGTGTGGGGGTGGGGGTGGGTGGGCGCGATATCCGGGCGGGCATGGGGCTGGGTGAAGACGTGCAAAGGGTGTTGGGTTGTCCTTTCGTTAACGAAGTCATTTCGTTAACGATGTTTTTAGACATATAATGGTGTGATTAGATAGCTAAGATGACGAGTTGGATCTGCTCTCTCGTGCTTTTTTGTGGTAGTAGATGAAGCAGCAAAGCAACAGAGTTATAGATCAAATTATTACCACCACCTAAATAGAAAAGCAGCCACCCAAGCACAACACACATGAGATGTCTCATGGAGAGGACTAAAACGACACCCAAAACACGAGGAATAAGCGAACCCAAACAGTTTGGGCAAACACCAGCAACATAGTCTAACTTTTATTATTACAAACACCAAGGAAGATGATGATATGCTCATATCCATGCTATCCGCATGAGTCCCCCTCCCCGATGTTTGTCCAGCAGGAGGACAAATGGTCGTAGAGTGTCCTCCTGTGCAGCGTCGCACAGAGCTATCCATTGCTGCAATATCCCTTTTAGCTTGGCAAGGCCGCAACCCAACAATGTCGCCGAGTACGAGGCACTCGCTCACGGCCTCCGGCTTGCCAGAGAGATTGGCATCCGACTGATCCTTTGCTTCGGTGACTCAGATCTTGTGGTGCAGCAAGTCTGTGGTGAATGGGACGCCAGGGACGCCAACATGGCGAGCTACCACTTCCTCATCCAACAGCTCAGTGGTCCTTTCGAGGGCTGCGAGTTCCATGTCCCCAGGGCGGACAATGAGGCGGCTGACACCTTAGCCAAAATCGGCTCCACAAGGCAGGCAATCCCAACTGGCGTCTCCCTCGAGCAATTGCACAAGCCATCCATCAAGCCGTCTCCGGAGTCGGTATCGATCTTTGTACCGGAAGATCCTTGATACGTCTCCAACGTATCTATAATTTTTGATGGTTCCATGCTATTATCTTGTCAAACTTTGGATGTTTTGTATGCATTTTATATATTTTTTGGGACTAACTTATTAACTCAGTGCCAAGTGCCAGTTCCTGTTTTTCCGTGTTTTTGACCTTTTTCATAGGAGAATATCAAACAGAATAAAACCTCCGAAAAGATTTTTTCCGGAACAGAAGATACGCAGGAAGCTTGAGAACCAAGGCAAAAGGTACCGGGGGAGGCCACAAGCCCACTAGCCGCGGCCTGGGGGCGCCTAGCAGACTTGTGGGCCCTGATAACCCACAAGTATAGGGGATCGCAACAGTTTTCGAGGGTAGAGTATCAACCCAAATTTATTGATTCGACTCAAGGGGAAGCTAAAGAATATTCTAAAGTATTAGCAGTTGAGTTATCAATTCAACCACACCTGAAAGATTTAGTATCTGCAGCAAAGTATCAGTAGCAAGGTAGTATGATAGCAGCGGTAGCAATAGTAACCAGTAGCAGCAAAGTAATAGCAGTAGCAACAGAGTAACAACAGTAGCAACAAAGTAACAACATACACAGTGACAGCAGTAGCAGCAAAGTAACGTAGCAAGGACCAGTAGTAAAAGACTCGTAGGCATTGGATCGGTGATGGATGATTATGCCGGATGCTATTCATCATGCAACAGTTATAACACGGAGAGATATGTAACTAGCTCCAGTTCGTCAATGTAATGTAGGCATGTATTCTGTATGTAGTCATACGTGCTTAGGGAAAAGAACTTGCATGACATCTATTGTCCATCCCTCCCGTGGCAGCGGGGTCCTAATGGAAACTACAGGATATGAAGGTTCTCCTTTTAATAAAGAACCGGACCAAGGCATTAACACTTTTTGAATACATGAACTCCTCATACTATGGTCATCTCCGGGAGTGTTTCCGGCTATTGTCACTCCGGGGTTGCTGGGTCATAACACATAGTAGGTGACTACAACTTGCAAGGTAGGATCAAGAACACACATATATTGGCGACAACATAATAGGTTCAGATCTGAAATCATGGCACTCGGGCCCTAGTGACAAGCATTAAGCATGGCAAAGTAGTAGCAACATCAATCTCAGAACATAGTGGATACTAGGGATCAATCCCCGTCAAAACTAACTCGATTACATGATAGATCTCATCCAACCCATCACCGTCCAGCAAGCCTACGATGAGATTACTCACGAACAGTGAAGAGCATCATGGCATTGGCGATGAAGGAAGGTTGATGATGACGATGACGACGATTTCCCCTCTCCGGAGCCCAGAACGGACTCCAGATCTGCCCTCTAGAGGAAGAATAGGAGGTGGCGGCGCCTCCATATCGTAAAACGCGATGAACTCTTCTCCTTGATTTTTTCGAACGAAAGAGGCTAAATAGACCTGAGATTGGAGGCGGTGGAGCTTTGTGGCCCCCACAAGCCTGCCAGGTGCGACCGGGGAGGGGGGGGGGGGCGCCTGGTGGGCTTGTGGGCTCACAGCTCCACTTCCTCCGTTGATTCTTGCGCCAATATTTTTTATAAATTCCGCAAAAATTCTCCTAAATTTTCAGGTTATTCCGAGAACTTTTATTTGTGCGCAAAACAACACCATGGCAATTCTGCTGAAAAGAGCGTTAGTCCGGGTTAGTTCCAGTCAAATCATGCAAATTAGAGTCCAAAACAAGGGCAAAAGAGTTTGGAAAAGTAGATACGACAGAGACGTATCAACTCCCCCTAGATTAAAACCTTGCTTGTCCTCAAGCAATTCAGTTGACAAACTAAAAGAGACAAAAGAAAAACTTTTACGAACTCTGTTTGATCTTGTTGTTGCAACTATGTCTAACTCATAACCAGAATTTCAGCAACATCACAAGCTAACCACATAAGAAAATGACATCTAGGTCTCACAGTAAACTCATATCAATGACATAATCAACTAGCGAGCAAATAATAATAAGTTTCAAACGTCAACACTTCAATCAAACACAATCATGAAGCAGTACGAATAGATGGTATCTCGCTAGCTCTTTCTGAGACCGCAAAACATAAATGCACAACACCTTCAAAGACCAAGGGCTGACTAAACATTGTAATTCATGGCAAAGAAGATCCAGTCACAGTCATACTCAATATCAATTAAAAGCAAAGCATAAAAATGATAGAGGTGCTCTCTAATTGGTGCTTTTATAGAAGAGGATGACTCAATAGAAACACAAATAGACAGGCCCTTCGCAGAGGGAAGCATTGATTTGCAGAGGTGCCAGAGCTCAAGCTTTGAAAATAGAGATAATAATTTTGGGTGGCATGCTTTCATTGTCAACGCAATGACCAAGAGTTTTCACCATCTTCCACGCTACACATGCTATAGGCGGTTCCCAAACAGAAAAGTAAAGTTTTGACTCCCCCACCACCGATCAATCACAATCCATGACTAGCCGAATACTCGGTTGCCGTCCATACCAACATCAATCCAAGGGGAGTTTTGTTTGCAATTATCTTTTCGATTTGAGCATGGAACTGGGCATTCCAATTATCGGCCCCTTTCTCGTGAATGATAGTGAATAAACAGATATCGAGGATAACACGCCTAGCATGGAAGATACTGATAGCCCCCTGTCACCACATGAGCGGTTCGGGCATGGAAAACAGATCATTTCTTGAAGATTTAGAGAGTGGCACATGAAAATTTACTTGGAACGGCAGGTAGATACCGCATATAGGTAGGTATGGTGGACTCATATGGAACAACTTTTGGGTTTATGGAAGTGGATGCACAAGCAGTATTTCGGCTTAGTACAAGTGAAGGCTAGCAAAAGACTGGGAAGCGACCAACTAGAGAGCGACAACAGTCATCAAAATGCATTCAGATTAACCAACATTGAGTGCAAGCATGAGTAGGACATAAATCACCATGAACATGAATATCGTAGAGGATATGTTGATTTTGTTTCAACCACATGCGTAAACATGCGCCAAGCCAAGCCACTTGAATCATTCAAAGGAGGATACCATCCTATCATACTACATCATAGTCATCTCAAAATTCATGTTGGCATCCAAGACAAACCATTATAAGCTCCTAGCTAATTAAGCATGGCATCAGAAACTATGATCTCTAAGTTGTCATTGCAAACATGTTTCTCTCACAACAAAGCTGAATCAGGAACGATGAGCTAGTCATATTTACAAAAACAAAATAGATCGAGTTCATACCAACTTTTCCAGGCTCGGTCACTTCATCATATATCGTCATTATTGCCTTTCACTTGCATGACCGAATGATGTGGACAATAATAAGAGTGCTCGTGCATTGGACTAAGCTGGAATCTGGAAGCAAACACAAAGGAGAAGACAAAGTAATATGGCTCTTTAATAGATAAACAAATATGCATGCGAGAGCCACTAAACATTGTAACCATGGTCTTCTACCTTGACCCAAAGAAAAAGAAAACTATTTACACGGGAAAGCTTCGAACAAGCAAAAGAAGAACAAGAAAATCTTTTTGGGGTTTCTCAAATTATACAAACACATGAAAAGAAAACGAGAAAAAGAAATAAACTAGCATGGATGATAGAGTGGCAAAGTGTGAACACCGACTAACAAAGTGAAAGTGTAAGCAAGAATATAAAGTCGGTGAGAAACACGTACTCCCCCAAGCTTAGGCTTTTGGCATAAGTTGGTCTACTCCCATGGATGGTCCGGGCGATACCCAAAATCATAATGAGGGTTATACGGGAGCGCTGCAGCCACTGCCTGAATAGCTGCCTCACAGAGACGAGCAGCTTTTGCCTCCTTCTCATACTCTTCTGCCTCTCCTCTGGTTATGTAATATCTCCGTTTTACCTGAAAGTCAAAGAGGGCAGGAGCAGGAAGGGTAATATGGAAAACACGCTGCTGGTTAAATATTAACCGGTATAGGAGGGATTCATCATCCCTCTCAAGGAACTGATAGCGTGTCAAAGCGGTGCGATCAAGGAAAGCTATATGGAGCGGGGGATCTCCTTCACGGATGGGTACTCCAAGAAAATTTGCTATGCGAGTGGCATAGATCCCACCAAAGAAATCCCCTTCATTAGCATTATTATTCAGCCTCCTTGCTATTATAGCTCCCATGTTGAAACTTCTATCACCCGTAATTGCGCTCTTAAGAATACTAAGGTCGGGTGCGCAGAGGTGACAATGCTCAATCTTGCCATTAATGCATCTGCCTATGAAGAGGGAAAAATAATGCAAGGCAGGAAAATGAATGCTCCCCATGGTAGCCTGTGTAATATCTCTAGTTTCTCCAACAGTTATACCACAGAAAAAATCTCTAACCGAAGATTTAGGAGGATCATTGAGACTACCCCAAATAGGTATCTTGCAAATTCTATTGAAATCCTCTAAATCCATGGTATATGATTTGTCATAGAGATCAAAGAGTACATATGTATCACGACCAACTGAAAATTTGAATCTACGAACAAAAGAGGCAGTGAGAGCAACATACTGTTCACATTTATCGGAGATGAATTCTTCGAGTCCGACATTGTGAACAAGTGTATCAAACTCGTCTTTGAAACCTGCCTCAATCATAAATTCATCAGAAGGCCATTCACATGGTTGTACCTGCGCGTTCCTTGGTTGGTAAGGATCGGGCTCCCGCATCGCGAGACGGGGACCTCTCTTGCTTGAGGAACCACCATGATAGTTTCTCCTGAACATCTTCCTTTTCTGAAATTTTTAGTGACTCAAAGGAAAAGTGAACAAGGCTCAACTAAACTCGTAGCAACTACTCCCACAAGTGCCTAGAGGCCATATTACGCATCAAAACTACTTGGGACCAGCTAAAATTAGCATGCAAAGCTCAAGAACAGGGTCACCAAGGTAGCAAAAATACGCGAAGTATAAGGCACTAGAGCAAAAACTAATTGGACCAATGGAGGAGTCACTTACCAAGGAGCAATTTCCCCAAAATAGTTTGGTGAATGGTGCTTTGCACAAGGAGATCGAAAATCCCAGCAAGAAGAGCAAGAACACGGGTTTGAGCTGTGAAACGATTTTTTCTGGAGGTAGGAGAAGCAGATGGGAGCTAGAATGAGTGGAGGGGGTGCACGTGGGCCCCACAAGCCTGGTAGGCGCGGCCGGGGGGTGCCCGCGCCTCCAGGGCTTGTGGCCCACTAGTGTAGCCCCTAGACTAGCTCTTCGTCTCAGTATTTTTCAAAAATTCCAGAAAAAATCATACTTGATTTTCAGGACGTTCGGAGAACTTTTATTTTCGGGGTACTTTTCTAGGGGACGCAAAAAACAGAAAACACGGAAAACTAAACTAAATCTATCATTTTTCTTCTAAGCAACCGAAGGTGAAGGCTTGTAATAGAGGTTTGTGACTCCTCGATTCATCCATCTGATGGTCATCGAAAGAAATCCGTCAATGAGGTTGATCAAGTCTCCTTGACAAACTTTTCCAAATAGCAAAAGAAGACGGAGAATTTTCGAATAGTCACTAAGTTACCTCAATGGGGATGTGAATCTCCCCAGCAAGCAAATCATACTTCATCTTAACACGAGGAATAGGGCATTCAAAGCTCCCAATAATAATCGATGAAGTTTTTTCGATAGCATTGATGCAATGTACTCGATATTGTTTCTTCGGAAAGTGCACTCTATGCTCATTACCGTTGACATGGAAAGTGACATTGCCTTTGTTGCAATCTATAACAGCCCCTGCGGTGTTTAAAAAGGGTCTTCCAAGGATGACTGCCATGGCATCGTCCTCGGGAATATCCAGAATAACAAAGTCTGTTAAGATAGTAACGTTAGCAACCACAACAGGCACATCCTCGCAAATATTGATAGGGAAAGCAGTTGATTTGTCGACCATTTGCAGAGAGATTTTAGTGGGTGTCAACTTATCTAGTTCAAGTCTACGATAAAGAGAGAGAGAAATAACACTAACACCGGCTCCAAGGTCGCATAAAGCAGTTCTAACGTAGTTGCCTTTAATGGAGCAAGGTATAGTGGGCACTCCGGGATCACCTAGTTTCTTAGGAGTTCCACCCTTGAAGGTATAATTAGCAAGCATGGTGGAAATCTCAATGTGACAGCCCGATGCCGACGTTCCAGAAGATTCCCTTTTCTTTCCATTTTCGTCGTGTGGGTATTTTCGTTTGTCGCATCATCATCGCATCATGCGCATCATCAGCATTGCATCGGCATCCCGTTGCCGCCCGTTTTCAAAACTTGCGTCCGTTGTTAGTTGCCGGTTCTCGTCGTTGTCCGTTGTGAGCCCGACTGCACACGCACGCGCCCGCGGCACCGTCGAAACCCTGTTTTTAAAGTGTGCGTAAAACTTTCTCTGATTGGGTTGAGATTTGACGTGCGATGTTATTTTAATATGGCTAGGCCGCATGTTAAATTTCGTCACGATCGGAGTCCGTCTGGTACCCGATCGGTCGTCCGTAGCGGCACCGTATCCGGTCTATCGTCGGACGATTATCGGTGTTTGAAAAATCGCTGCCGCGCCGCCCATTTTCCCTCTCGTCTCCGGATAACTACACTACACAGTCACTCGTCCGTCCCGCGTTCGGAATCGACCGATTCCGACCGCACGGTTGGATCCGGGTTGAGATTTCGCTAAACCTAGCCCCCCATTTGTCTATAAATAGACCCCGTGCATTTTAGACAGCCCCTCCCTCTCTGTGCCTCAAACTCCGCGCCACCAACCCCCGAAACCCTAACACCACTCTCTCTCCCGTAGCCTCTCTCTCCCTAGCCGCCGTGGGCCCGCCGAGCCCATCTGAGGCCCGCCCGGGCCCGGATCGTGCCGCCCCCAGCCGAGCCTCTCCCTGCCCGAGGCTCTCGAGCTCCGCCATGGCAGCAGCCGGCCCGCAGTGGGCCTCGCCCCGCCGTCTCCCGTCACGCCTGCCTCCGGCTGCCGCTTCACTGGAGCTTCATCCTTCGCCGTCGGCCAGCTTCCTGCCTCACCGCCGGCTGCCGGAGTTCCCCCCGTCGCGCCTCCCCTTCTTCCGCCAGATCCAGATCGGCCGCAGCCGCCGCTTCGCCGTGGCCTCCCTGTCTTGCCCCGCCAGGTGGGCGATGTCCCCAGATCCGGTTCCCCGCAGCGGAGCCGCGCCGGAGCTGCCAGCCCCCCCACCGGCGCTGAGCTGTTTCCCCGTCGAGCCTGCCGCCAGCGTCCCCTGTTGCACTCGGGAGCGAGCAGGGCTCGAGGGAAGACGACGAGTGTCCCAGCTGGGCCTCGCCCGAGGCCCACCTCGCCCCCGCGGCCCAGGTGGACGACCCCCCAGCGGCCTGCCTCTCCAGCGCGAGCTGGGCCGGCCTCCCTTCGAGGCCGAGCACCGCTCCCCTCCCAACCGGCCCGAAGGCCTCTGGTGAGACCCCTCCCCCCAGCCTATTTTCCGCCTGCGTGCCTTTTAATTATGTAGCGCCCATGCCACTGTAGGCCCAGTTAGGTAGATTCGGCCCGTTGGATAATATAGATGACTTTCGGATTCATTTATATTCCAGAAAATAGATGTATTTTGGAACGTTCGTAAGTTTTTACCCGTAAGTCGGATTGAGGCGTATTGTATATGGTTTTAGGGTAGAATTTCGCGTAGAATCTGAATTTATAACATGCATATTTGTTTGACGTCGTTTAGCATGCCGTATGTACAGTTTTACGTGCTGTCTCGATAGGTTTATTGCCCGTAGTTATTTTCGCGCGTGTCCGGATTGCCCGAACCCCGTAGATAAAATGTTCACGTTTTAGGAACCCCTTTGCCATGTATTTTGGATTATCCTTTGGTATTTTTGCGCGTAGGGATTTGCCGCTAGTTTATTTTCTGTGTTTAGGTTACTATCTTGCATTTACGTGTGGCAATATTTTCGTGTTGGAACCCCACATATTTTATATGTTTTCGGGGTAGAAAAATCCATGAGATTTTTCTGTGCAATTAGTTTTAGCTTTTGAGCAAGTTAGTTCACGCGATATTTTGCCATGTTGCCCTCTTGTCTATTTTGTAGGAATTATTTCGTGCTTCGTTTGATTAAGTTGTCAACTAGGGAGTTGTTCTAGGGTGTTTAGACTAGCCCATGGTAATTTTGGTTGCAATAGAAATGCATGTTTAGGAGTGGTTTGCTTGCTCTCAAGTTGCTAGAAATAAAGCTGATTTGGAGGTGCTGAAATATTTCTAGTCTGGAATCTGTTATATTTTGTTGCTGTTTTGTTTTGCTTCTATCTTGTGATCTGTAGCTCTTTTGAGGTTGGTCCAATGGAGTTAGTTGTAAACCTTGTGCTTCTCTAGCATGTTGTGAATTTTCATGCCATTTGGAGTCCTGTAGCTTATGATTTTGCTGCTGTCAATATGTCTCCAGATCGAAAACTGCACTTTCATGAAGTGTAATTTTCACTAATTCTGAAATTGTGTGTGAGAAGCCATTTTGTGACTTCTTTTCCTAGTGTTCCATGATGCCATGCTAGTTGTTGTTAGTGGTTTTTTGTAGTGATTCTTGCCCTCTTTCGTGTCATGCCTTGGTTGAGTTTATAGAAGTTGTGTAGCTCGTAGTTGTGGGGTATAGAAAATGCTATGTGGCTGATTTTGGCAGTTTGTAGTGATATCTTGTTTTGCTCGGAGTTTTTGATCCGTAGCTCCGATTTGGTCGTGTCCTACATGAAACTTGCTTAGAATCTCGTGTAGTTTCATTTTATCTTGCTGGTTGTATGTTTTGAAGTGCTCGTGACCGTCGTTGCACACATATTGCATTCATGCCATCATATCTTGCGGTGCTTGTATCTTTTGAACCATAGCTCCGTTGGAGATGTTCTCTATGTGTAAATTGCTTGTAACGACGCATAGAATCATGTGAACCTATTTGTTTTGCTGTTTAACAACCAATTAAATGTGTTAGTTCAGATCTGGACAGAATTGTAAATTAACATGTGAGGTCGTTTCGGAAGTGCTATATGTCATTTCCGACCTCATTTAAAATGCCTAGATAGGTAGATTAATTGCGCTTCACCTCTTGCCATGTTTAACCACATTTAATATTTCCGTGTATCTAATCGGGATAGAACTAAATAAATTAACGTGGAGTTTCGTCAATATGCAACTTGTTGCATATTGAACTTCACTTAATGTGTCGTGTCTGTTTGTGTGAATTGTCATGCCGTGACTTGCATGTATTCAGCTTCTCATGCATCATTTGTGTTGTGCATCGTGTGGTGAATTCGTGTGTTGATTTGTGTTTCCGGTTTGCTTCATCTCGATAGAGTTCCGCAGCGTGCCGGATTGTGAGGACCCGTTCAACTACGTCGGTTTGTCTGCTTCACGGAGGCATTCTTCTTCCAAGCGGGATCTCAGGCAAGATAACCATTTCCCCAGATACCATTACTATCATTGCCATGCTAGTTTTACCGCTTCTATCGTTATGTCTCATTACCTACCACATGTTAAATATCAGCCTCTCAACAATGCCATGTTAACCTTCAACCTGTTCGACCTAGCAAACCACTGATTGGCTATGTTACTGCTTGCTTAACCATGTTGTTAGCGTTGCTAGTTGCAGGTGCAGTTGCTTCCATGTGATAACATGGGTTCCTTGTCATATCACCATATTTAAATGCTATTTAATTCAATGCACCTATATACTTGGTAAAAGGTGGAAGGCTCAGCCTTTCTAGCCTGGTGTTTTGTTCCACCTTTGCCCCCTTAGTTTTGGCTACCGGTGTTATGTTCCATAATTGAGCGCTCCTAACACGATCGGGGTTGTTATGGGGACCCCCTTGATAATTCGTTTTAGATTAAAGCTGGTCTGGCAAGGCCCAACTTTGGTACTACATTTGCCTAATCACCTAATAAAATTGCATAGGGACTTTCCGGACCCCGAGGATAATTTAATCAACCCCCGGGCCAGTGCTCCGCTTGAGTGTTGGTCCAAAACAGAGCAGCTTATTAACGGTACCCGGGGCAACTCGGCGTTTGGCGTGGTAACCATCGCTCATCCGTCGTGTCCTGAGAATGAGATACGCGGCTCCTATCAGGATCGTCGACACGTCGCGCGGCCTTGCTGGATTAGTTTTACCTTTGACGAAATATCTTGTGCATCGGGATTTCGATGATGCTTTGGGTAATCTCAGAGTTGAGGTTTTCCACTAGGTAATTCGATGAGATCGCGAGCTTCGTGATTGAGGATTTCTATGCGGCTTGTGGTAATTTGTGATGGACTAGTTGGAGCACCCCTGTAGGGTTAAATCTTTTCGGAAAGCCGTGCCCATGGTTATGTGGCAACGTGGAAACTTTGTTTAACACTGATTCTAGATAACTTGAAGTTAACTTAATTAAAATATGCCAACTGTGTGCGTAACCGTGACTGTCTCTTTCGTGAGTTCCTTCTCCAATCGAGGACACGGTGGGGTTATGTCTGACGTAGGTAGGTGTTCAAGATCATTCATTTGATCATCAGTAGCTCACGTACGTTATGCGTAGGTCTCCCCCCTCTTATTTCTTGTACTCGTAAGTTTAGCCACCAAATACGTGCTTAGCCGCTGCTGCAACCTCACCACTTAACCATGCCTCACCCATTAAGCTTTGCTAGTCTTGATACCTTTGGAAATGAGATTGCTGAGTCCCCTATGGCTCACGGATTACTACAACACTAGTTGCAGGTACATGTAAAGATTACTTGACGCGAGCGCGTTGATTGTTCATTTGGAGTTGCTTCTTCTTCTTCTTCTTCTTCAATCTAGGATGGGTTCCAGGCCGGCAGCCTGGGATAGCAAGGATGGACGTCGTTCTTCTTTTGTCGTTTCTTTTCGTCCGTAGTCGGACCCTGCTCTTCTTCATGATGTTTATGTATTGTACTGATGTGACTCTGATGTACCTTGTGGCGAGTCTAAGACAATTCTATATATATATATATATCTTCTTTTCAGTACATGTACTTGTAACGATATCCATTCTTGCGACACGACGAGATGCACTTCTATTCCTGACGAGGCCCTCGTGCCAAATTGAGGATAGGGTCGCATCTTGGGCGTGACACTCAACCTCAGGTATCCTCCTCTTATTAGTCACAATATCCTTCATGTACTTAGCATACGGAAACATCTTGAGCATATCTGTCAAACACATTTGTAGAAAGACATGTCTAATCATTTCAACAAATTGCTCAAAATCCTCATCATCCTTTTTCTTGGATGGTTTGGGAGGAAAGGGCGTGAGTTTCTAAACCCATGGTTCCCTTTCTTTACCATGCTTCGTAGCAGCGAAGTCGTTCTTATCGTATCTCCTAGTCTTAGGTTGTGGGTTATCAAGATCAACAAGTTCAATCTCCACATCCTTATCATTGCTAGATTGAGCATCATCATGAACATCACTATTGATATTATCATTAGGCTCATGTTCATCACCAGATTGTGTTTCGGCATCAGAGACAGAGATATCGTTTGGACTCTCAGGTGTAGCAACAACAGGGTTGCTAGCGTGCATATCCCTATCATCTTTCTTCTTCTTCCTAGGATGACTAGGTGCATTAGTGCTAACTCCTTGAGAATCTTGTTCAATTCTCTTCGGATGACCCTTAGGATACAAAGGTTCCTGGGTCATTCTACCGCCTCTAGTAACGACTCTGACATAATTGTCATTCAACTCATTGAGAAAGTCATTCTGAGCTTTAAGTACTTGTTCTACCTGAGTAGTAACCATAGAGGCATGTTTACTCAAGAGCTTAAGATCATTGACATTTCTGTCCACACAAGCACTTAAATGACTAAGCATCCGAGCATTCTGTTCCAGTTGTCTGCTAACATAATCATTGAAACTTTGTTGTTTGGCAACAAAGTTATCAAATTCATCCAGGCATAAGCTAGAAGGTTTATCAAAAGGAATATCACTCTCATTGAATCTACGAGGAGAATTTACTTCTAATACCTTGTAACGACTAAGATGCGGTCCTTTCTGGTTTAGGGGAACGAGGCCCCAAAGAGGAAGAAGCGCATCTAAGCGTTTCGCAAGCACGATAACATAGCACATACATAATAAGAATGACAATTAGGGATTCAACTGTCATCTCTTAAATAATATCAGAGTTTACATCACGCATTTATTCAAACAAGGTAATTCCGCTATGGACTACATAACATGAGAAAAGGCTATGCTACCCTACATGCTTGCCCATGATCACGACCATGCCTCAGTCTTCTGGATAGTTCACATATAGGCGGTCGTTCTCCTCATCGTACTGCCACGCTAGCTGCGTGCCCTCGGGATCACCTGTGTCGGGCGTACCTGTACCTGTTGGTGTGTTGAAGGAATCTGTGAGCCACGGGGACTCAGCAATCTATGACCTCGGTGCTAGAACTATTCAAGTTATTAGGTAAGGAAGGTTCAGTGTTTAGGTTGCAGCATCCTAAGCATATATGATGGCTAACTTACGTAGAACAAGTATTCAAAGTGGTCTACCTAGCGATCGACGACTAGCTGATCAAGAAGTGATCCTAAACACCTACTTACGTCAATCATAACCCCACCGTGTTCCCGATCGAAGAGAGGTCTTCGAAGGGGACAATCATGGTTACACACACAGTTGGCAATTTTATTAGATTAGTTCAAGTTATCTATAACCGGATGTTAACAAATATTCCAAGTTGCCACATAACCGCGGGCATGGCTCTCCGAAAGATTAAACCCTGCAGGGGTGCTCCAACTAGTCCATCACAAATGGTCGCGGGCCGCAAAGTAATCCTGTATCACAAATCTCGGGATCTCGTCGGATTCCTTAGAGGAAAACCTCAACTCTGGGGAGAACCAAAGCTTCACCGGGATTCCTGTACGCAAGATATATTGCTAAGGTAAGACAAGACTAGCAGGACCTCCCGTCGTGTCGACGACCCCGATAAGAGCCGCGTATCTCAGTCTCAGGACACGACGGATGAGCGATGGTTACCACGCCAAAACACCGAGTTGCCCCGGGGAACGTAATAAGTTGCTCTGGGTTGGACCAACACTCATGAGGAGCACTGGCCCGGGTTGTTGATTAAATTCCACGGGGTAGCTATTCCCTATGCAGATTATTATTAAGTGATTAGCAAATTAACACCAATGTTGGGTCCTGCCGGACAAGTCTTAACACTACACGATTTATCAAGGGGTCCCCATAACAACCCCGAACGTGTTAGGAGCGAACAGTTATGGAATCAAACACCGGTAGCCGGTAACTATGGCGGCAGTAATGGAACAAAACACCCGACAAAAGGTTAGTCCTTCCGTTATTTACCAAGTATATAGGTGCATTAATTAAATAACAGATTTAACATAATGATATCAAACTCATGTTATCACATGAGACAACTGCACCTGCAACTAGCAACGCTAACATTAGAAGCTGAGCACGCCTACTTAGCCATTCAAATTTGCTAGGAGGGGATAAGTGTTTGGGTTTCATGGCATTATCAGGAGGCAATTATTTCAGTGGTAGGCAGCGAGCATATGACGAAACAAACGTGAATCTAGCATAACAAGTCTAGAGATGGAATCAAGGTCATATCATCTTGCGTGTGATGTCCTCAGCTTGGAACTGCTCTTGTTCGTCCTGCACGTACTCTCCCGGATCCACGTATTCGTTCTCCGATCCCGGTGCTACCCAACATAAAAAATAGCATCCAATGAACAACATCACAACCAGATGCAGCAAGCACATGATGCATGAGATGTAAATGAACATGCATCTCTATCCTAGCTACTAGCACAAGCATGAGAATAAAATACAAGTTCCTGGACAGAACTGCACTCTAAGCTATCTTGACATGCATGAGGATAACATGAACAGACGCGTCACGCGAAAACGATGCAAAACTTACAAAGAACGTTACGAACGGAGCTACGGATCAACCGGAAACAACAAAAGAAGAAATATAGTCCGACGGATCAAATCCATCACAACACACTCCAATGTCATACTTCTGGTATTCCCAGGTTGCCAAATCACAAAACAAACAAGCATGGATGGGGTGGTGCAAGGAACATCACCACACCATCAACTATGCACTCACAAGCATCAAAACATCAAAACTATACAATCTGCCATAAACAGCATCATAGCAGTTTGAGAGCTACATGCAAAGCACCTATAGCCACCCAAATATGCCAAATATGATATGTGGCAGAAGCTATTCAAAAGCTCTACAAGCATGAGCAAAAAGATAATACCAAGGAGTTTCACACAGAAAGTTATACAGCTTCTAACTTGGACAAAAATATCAGTTTTCAGGGACTTAGTGAAAATTCCAGATTCTCACTAGCTGTTTATGCTCTAAAGCATTTTGACAGCACCCAAAACAATATCTACAGGAATCCAAATGGAATGAAAGTTGACAAAGAGCTAGACAAACACAAAAGCTACAATTTCTCAGTTGATTGCAGGGGATGATTCCCAACACACAAACTTCTACAAGCACAACAACAGGAGAAGAAAATATAAGCAGATTCTCAGACTTAGTGAAAATCACAGATTTTCACTAAACTGGAATTTTCAGCCACATATCTACTTTGACTAGGCACAACTTGAACATATGAACTACTAAGCATGAAAAAAAACCAACATGCTATAGAGGGGGTCACCCTCTAATGCCACAACAAGGAATCAACCTCTTGAGCTCATCACATCACATGGAACCAAGCTCTAAACATTGAACAAAACAGAAATATGACATTCCCAGAAAGTGTTCCAAAGTGGAATCTGAACCCACCATTGGATTCCTAGGATGATTCTACCCCAAAAGCATATATAATACATAGGCACTTGCATAGAACAAATGAGCACAAAGTTAAGAAGAAAATGAGCATGGAATCACATAGAGGTGAATAGTGCATCATCACATGTGCTTCCACTAGCTCATCACCTACACAAGCACTTGCACACTCTCACAAGTCCAATGGTGCACATGAGGGGTAGACCTCATGTTCATGTGCCTTATCACAACACCACACACTCACTTACAACAAGCACACACATAATATCACCTGCACATGCTAGTTATCACACCACACTAGCTCACTCACATATGATTCTCTACACGTACACAAATTAACTTGCTCATGTGCTCATCAAGGCACATAATGCCTTGGGCATGTGGGTGTCACACACACATACACACACACACACATGCACACACAAACATCACATGATCAATTATACACACACACACACACACACACACACACATGTGGAGGGAAACCCACACACACACAAACACCACACTTGCACATCATAGTGCACAAGATCATCACCTATGCACAAGAGTAACCACACCATCAACTCTAGCCTAGTGCAAGGAACACTTATTACCACACATACGTAGATAAGCTAGCTCACACAACATATATGCACACAAGGTCCTACACATGCATATTGACATTGCTAGCAAAAATACTAGGAACCCCTACTGGTTGTGGGCTAATATAAATCCACATGAGTGACTAAGCCTACCACATACAAGTGTTCAAGAAAGCAAAATGCAAAACACTGAAGGAATGCAACAAAAAATAAAGGGGCTGGTGTGGGATTCGAACCCCAGACCTACAGGTATAACCCACTGTAACAACACCACTGCGCTACTACTTTCTCATACGACAGAACAGGGGAGTTAACAGGATCAGCTACTCAACGCGCTACTGATGCTACTGCCGAAAACAAAAATCAAAAAGGGGGTGTGGCGCCGCGGGGACTCGATCCCACGACCACCTGATCAACTCACACCCATCCTACCACTATGCTGCGCTTCGGGACTTGACAGAGAGGAGGAATCCTACTAGGTAACACACACATAAACATGGATGCCCTGCTCTGCTGTGCACAGAGATGACGCCGGCAGAGATGATCGCCCGAGCACCTCTAGTACTGCTACTACTGCGCCAGAGAGGGGGGGGTACACCTACGTTACCACTACTGCTCTGCTACGTGCACAACCAGGAGCACCCACGAGCCGAGCTCACCACACACAAGAACAACCATGCACTCATCTACTCTCATCAGAGAAGCACGACACGAAACCTAGGCCGATCTAACGAGGGGGAAGGGAGGAAGAGAGCTAGGCTCACCCTGCGGAAGAAGGAGAGGTCGATCCGAGGAAGGAGCCGCCTGGAGATGAACAAAGACGATCTGAAGAAGTCCTGCTACAGAACCGAAGTAGGGGAAGGAGTTCGCCGGGAACACGACGGAGACGTGGAGCTGCCCGTCGGTGTGGTCGCTCCCTAGCCTCATCGAGGACGGGAATGGAGCGCGGGCGCCTTCCCCGAGCTTTCGGACATGCTGGCCAGCGCCGGAGACGAGGGACGCACGAGATCGACAGGGCGTGCTACTGCTCTTTCTCTACTACCGGATCTACAAAGCTTACCTGGAGGAGGAAGAGAGAGATGGAGGGGAAAGTGGCGGCGCAAGGAGGGGGACGCGGAACCCTAGGCCAAGGGGGCACGCACGCCGAGGATTATATGAGGGCCTCGATGTCCGTGAGCCTCACGGCGTGCTCGCTCTCTCACTGAAGCCTGACGGAAAGCAACGCATGGACGACGACGCTGTTAGAGAAAGGAGAAGGACGCGCTAGGTAGGCTGCCGCGGGGAGACAGAGAGGGAGTGCTAGGCCTCGGGAGGGAGAAGAGAGGCCCAGATGGCGCCTGATAGCAGGAAAAGAACCCACTGGGGTTTCTTATTTTTAAAACAAACAGAGAAGGAAATAAAACATAGACAATTCTGTAGGAGTTAAAAAAATAAAACAAAATACCCCTAGTCATAAGGGAATTATGACCCATTTAATAAAAATAGAAAAAGGGATTTTTGGAGCAAGTAAATATTTACAAAACAGCATTAAGTTGATCTATTTTGTGAATATTTGCACCACCAAGACATAGCTTCAAAACAACAAATACAAACCACCACATCACCACAAAACATACTAAAACATGGGCATTTTACAAATAGGAATGGAACAAGTGAATCTTGACCTAGAGATAAATAGAGAGGGAGTTGTTTTGAATCCTGTTGCAAACCACAAATACTTCCTACTATAAAACTACATCCACATCGTTTCACATATCCAACATCACACCATCATATCACATGGATTCACAAGGTAACAAACACAAGACATGGATGAATGGAATAGATGCATGCATGCAAAGGGAAACAAAACAAGGTGACACACATGAAATAACACATGCATATAATTCTCATGGCACTGGCATGATGGACCCACATACAGAAGGTTCCATATATGGCAAGATACACTCTTGGGGCATTACAAACTCTCCCAGACTATAAAAAGATCTCGACCCGAGATCTAAGACTGAAAAAACTCTGGGAATTCAGAACGGAGGTGATCCTCGCGTTCCCAAGTATCCTCTTTATCGGAATGGTGTGACCACTGCACTTTGAGAAATTTGACAGTCTTGTTGCGGGTCTTGCGCTCAGTCGCATCGAGAACCGCAACTGGATGCTCACGATAGGATAGGTCGGGTTGAAGGTCGATGTCTTGAAGATGAACAATGCGCTCGGGAGTCTTGAAGCATCTCTGGAGTTAAGAGACATGGAACACGTCATGCACATTTGCAAAGTTTGATGGGAGCTTGAGCTGGTACGCAAGGTCACCTCTCTTGCCAACAACTCTGAAAGGACCAACGAAACGAGGCGCAAGCTTGCCTTTGATGCCAAAGCGTTGTGTACCCTTCATAGGGGACACCTTGAGATAGACGAAGTCATCAAGCTCATAAGACATGTCACGATGCTTGCTATCATAATAGCTCTTCTGACGGGACTGAGCTGCTCTGAGATTACTCCGAATGACCCGACACATATCTTCAGCTTCTTCTATCAAGTCATTCCTAAGAATCTGACGCTCGTAGGTCTCGGACCAGTTGAGCGGGGTATGACACTTCCTGCCATAGAGAATCTCAAACGGAGCTTTGCCTGAACTAGCTTGATAACTATTGTTATACGAGAACTCAGCGAAAGGCAGACAGTCTTCCCACTTCATGCCAAAAGAGATAACACAGGCTCTCAGCATATCCTCAAGAACTTGATTGACTCGCTCCACTTGACCACTAGTTTGAGGATGAAAAGTTGTGCCGAAGCGTATCTTCGTGCCCATTGCAGACTGAAAAGAGTCCCAGAACATGGAAGTGAAGATACTTCCGCGATCCGAAGGAATCATCATAGGCACGCTGTGCAAAGACACTATCCTGGAAGTGTACAACTCTGCAAGCTGAGCTGCCGAAATGGATTCCTTGACTGGAAGAAAATGAGCCACTTTACTCAACTTGTCGATGACGACGAAGATGGGATCATTACCCTTCTTGGACTTCGGAAACCCGGTGATGAAATCCATCTCAATATGATCGAACTTCCACTCGGGAATGGGCAAAGGATGAAAAAGACCTGCTGGACATTGATGCTCTGCTTTCACCCTTCAACATACATCACATTCATTTACGAACTGAGCAATCTCACGCTTCATGCGAGTCCACCAGAAGGTCTGTTTCAAGTCCTGATACATCTTGGAGCTTCCTGGATGTATAGAGAGCAAGGAGTTATGAGCTTCTTCCATGATTACCTTTCTGAGATCACCTTTCGGAACGACAAGACGATCCTCAAAGAACAACGTGTCTCAGGCATCAACACTGAAGCACTTATATTTGGGAAGACCCTTTGCCACGCCAATCTTGGCTTTGTTCACCATTGCATCAAGAAGCTGTGCTACTCGGACCTGATCTTCCAAGGTAGGAGAGATCTGAAGATTTGCAAGAAATCCCTGAGGTACTAACTGAAGGTTGAGCTTCCTGAAAGACTCACAGAGGTCAGGCTGGTGAGGTTTCAGAATGAGACTGTTGTAGTAAGCCTTCCTGCTCAAAGCATCTGCCACGACATTAGCTTTGCCTAGCGTGTACTCAACGCTCGGATTAAAATCTTGGAGCATTCCACCCAACGAGTTTGTCGGAGATTCAGGTTAGGCTGGGTGAAGATGTACTTGAGACTCTTGTGATCGGTGAACACTTCAACCTTTCGTTCCAACAAGAGGTGTCTCCAAGTCATCAGAGCATGTACCACTGCTGCGAGCTCAAGATCATGCACACGATAATTCTTCTGCGCTGGCTTCAACTGCCTGGAGGTATAAACAACCAATTTCTTCTCTTGCATCAGAACTGCACCAAGACCTTGAAGAGAGGCGTCGTAGAACACTTGGTAAGGCTTGGAATCATCAAGAGGAACCAAGACTGGAGTAGAGGTGAGCTTCTCTTTGAGTGTGTCGAAGTCCAACTGACACTCTGGAGACCAAGCATACTTCACACCTTTCTGAAGAAGATTTGAGAGAGGCTTAGCAATCTTGGAGATGTTCTCAACGAACCTTCTACAATAGCTTGCAAGCCCGAGAAAGCTTCGAAGCTGCTTCACATTCTGCGGAGGCTCCCATTCAACAATGTCCTGCACCTTCGATGGATCAACTTTGATGCCCTCGGTAGAGATGATGTGCCCAAGATAGATGACTTCTTTCAACCAGAACTCGCACATGGAAAACTTGGCATATAATTTGTACTCCCTCAGCTTATCAAGCACTAATCTGAGATGTTCTTCATGTTCTTCCTCAGTCTCTGAAAAGACCATAATATCGTTGATATACAGCAAGACGAACTCATTCTTGAACGGAGAGAATATGTAGTTCATCAATCAACAAAATGTCGGAGGAGCATTTGCTAGACCAAAAGACATGACCGTATACTCATACGAGCCAAAACTAGTCCTGAAAGCAGTCTTCGAAATATCTCTTCGCGAATGCGAATTTGATGATAGCCCATTCTGAGATCGAGCTTGGAGAAGATCTTAGCCCCTTTCAACTGTTCGAACAACTCAGTTATGTTCGGAAGTGGATATTTGTTTCTGATTGTCTTCTTGTTCAATGGACGGTAATCGACACACAACCGGTCCGTGCCATCCTTATTCTTGACAAACAGAACTCCACAACCCCACGGAGACGAGCTCGGTCTGATCAAACCCAAACGCTCCTGCTCATCGAGTTGCCTCTTAAGTTCCTTCAACTCTTCTGGACCCAATTTGTACGACCATTTGCACACAGGCTCAGTACCTGGTTCAAGCTGAATGACAAATTCATCTTCTCGGTGCGGAGGCATTCCTAGCAGCTCTTCTAGAAACACGTCTCCATATTCGCAGACCACTGGGACTTGCGAAATAGGATTAATCTCACCCTTTTCATTCAACGAGAACAGACGGATTGTATCATCGCGCGCCGCGAATATAATCACATCCTCCGAAGAATGGGTAAGCTTCACTTCTTTAGTATCACAATCAATCGATGCCTTGTTCATGGCCAACCAGTCCATACCAATGATCAAATCAATGTCGGAATTTCCCAAGACAATAGGAGACGCCAGAAAAGAATAATTGCCTATCTTGACAGAAGCATCCGGAACCAACATGTGAGAACTCATACGCATGCCCGGAGAAACCACACGGAAGGGACTATCCAAGTGAATTACAGGAATATCATGCTTAGCAATGAAAGGCTTAGAGATGAAGCAATGCGATGCACGAGAATCAAATAACACTTTAGCAGGAATATCATTAACGAGGAGGTTACCCATGATTACATCTGACGAGTTTTCTGCCTCAGCTGCATTCACCATGTTGACTCGAGCAGACCTGGGGTTGAACTTCACGAGAGCATTGCTTGGAGGTTTGCCTGGAGGAGGAGGCGGAAGACGGAGCTGAGAAGTGCACTTGTTGGCACAGTGACCCTTCTGCCCTCACTTGTGACAAGTAACCTCTCCTGGCTGACGGTACTGTGTCTGAGGAGGCCCTTGCTTGTGCTGCTGGAATCTCTGCTGGAAAGCTGGGTTGGGTGGGTGGGAAGAACCACATCCACCAGAATGCTTGAACTGCTGCGTGTGCCGAGGAGGAGGAGGAGACACCCAAAACTTATGTTGCTTTTGAACCACGTGAGTAGAAGACGAGCTGGAATATCTGAAGCGCTTCTTAGAATTCTCCACTCTGAGCAAAGCTGCCTCAGCCTTGAGAGCTAAGTTGTAGAACTTATCGAACTCCTCAGGGTCGTGCAAAGCGAGAGGTAACTGCAAATCTCCTTTCAAGACACCTATGAACTGATAAATCTTGCTCTTATGATCAGGGATATCCTGCAAGGTGTATCGGGCTAGCTCGTGGAACTCGATGTTGTACTTGTACACGGAGTTACCACCTTGCTTCAATGTCTGGACTTCTCACGCATCTCGTCCACGAAGCTGGACGGAATGTAGTGAGTTCTGAAGTCATGGCAGAACTCATCCCAAGTGATCACTCTAGCACCCCTGGAATCCTTCAACTGTTGCGAGCAGATAGATGCTTGCCCCTTCAGCTGGAATGTTGCAAACTTGACGAAATCCTCAAGACGAACATTGCCGCATTCAAAGTGCTTGTTCATGTCACGGATCCAATACTCAGCATCAAACGACTGGTCACAGGAAGTGAAAGTCTTCGGCTAATTTGACAGGAACTGACTCAGATTAGCAAACTGATTGCCACCATGCTGGAAATTGCCTTGCTGCTGATTAGTCCTCTCTTGCAACAGCTGTATCAGCATCTGAGTGTTTGCATTTGTAGCAGCCATCACCGCTTGCCAAGCCTCTGAAGGAGGAGGCGGCGGCGGAGGAGGATTCTCCAGGCGAGGAGGTGGTGGCAGCACATCTTCACGGCCTGGATTCTGACGAGTTGGTGGAGCCATCCTGAAGACGGACAACACATTAGCCCACATAATAAATTGATGGTATAGCTGAATCAAAATGGCAGGAATATCTAAACAAGAATATTAGCAATTGCACTCGAACAAAATAGTAAGAATGCTTCCTCAAAGTGATGGTCGACAAAATTCTGATTAAGACCACTTAAAAACAAGTATGAGCTAGAATTGCTCGGAACAAACGTATGATCGAGATTTCATCCAATATCTTTGTGGATAAGATCGCACGGGCTCGAATTTACAGTAGTCATCCCGTGCAAGGTAGTGCACACGACTTACGAAGTATCCCCGAGTCGTAGCAAGCTACAAGGACTCTTTAAGACACAACGAGAACCGCTATAAGACGACCGTGAACAAACATACCCACTGAATGTCGAATCCCAACCTCACATCATGCATCTATAGTAAGATTGTCCTATAAGTTACTACTTGATATCCCACCTATGAATTCCCGAAATATTTGGTCATGCAATCAGGTACACGGATACAAGGAGTAATATTCACACAACTCCTATACTAACCCGTCCACTGTATCACATCCGTCAACACATAACCAGAATCTCGGACCTTCATCTACAACAGACCCTCGTGATCACAACGATACAAAGTATGGCAGTACTCCCGAACAATCTGCACCAGTACTGGGGACATCGGGGTTATCTCGCCACTACTAGTATTGAAGCAATTACGAACATCCTTCGTTCTGAGATACTCAGAAATCTGAATGATGGCGATGTGCACAAGAATCCCGTGGAGCTCAACTCCCCGGAAGAAATCAAGGCAGACAGGAGGCACCAAGACAGAACTCCATCACACCGATATCATATAGATTACAAAAATACCCGCGTGATCCTAATTTTTTTTTGAGCGAGAAGAGGAGTAGAATTAAGATTTCCTAAGTCGGGAACCTCACCAGAGCACGAAAGAGGAGAAAAAAGAATCCTACTCTCCGATATAACTAAGACTCAAACATTTTACTAGACTCGACTCGGCCAAGTACGATCACACAAAGGCTCCTATGGTCGTAAGGCTCTGATTACCAACTTGTAACGACTAAGATGCGGTCCTTTCCGGTTTAGGGGAACGAGGCCCCAAAAAGGAAAGAAGCGCATCTAAGCGTTTCTCAAGCACGATAATATAGCACATACATAATAATAGAATGACAATTAGGGATTCAACTATCATCTCGTAAATAATATCAGAGTTTACATCACACATTTATTCAAACAAGGTAGTTCCGCTACGGACTACATAACATGAGAAAAGGCTATGCTACCCTGCATGCTTTCCCACGATCACGACCATGCCTCAATCTTCTGGATAGTTCATGTACAGGTGGTCGTTCTCCTCATCGTACTGCCACGCCAGCTGCGTGCCCTCGGGATCACCTGTGTCGGGTGTACCTGTACCTGTTAGTGTGTTGAAGGAATCTGTGAGCCACGGGGACTCAGCAATCTATGACCTCGGTGCCAGAACTAGTCAAGTTATTAGGTAAGGAAGGTTCAATGTTTAGGTTGCAGCATCCTAAGCATATATGGTGGCTAACTTACGTAGAACAAGTATTGAAGGTGGTCTACCTAGCGATCGACGACTAGCTGATCAAGAAGTGATCCTGAACACCTACTTACGTCAATCATAACCCCACCTTGTTCCCAATCAAAGAGAGGTCTTCGAAGGGGACAGTCACGGTTACGCACACAGTTGGCAATTTTATTAGATTAGTTCAAGTTATCTATAACGGAATGTTAACAAATATTCCAAGTTGCCACATAACCGCGGGCACGGCTCTCCGAAAGATTAAACCTAGCAGGGGTGCTCCAACTAGTCCATCACAAACGGTCACGGGCCGCAAAGTAATCCTCTATCACGAATCTCATGATCTCGTCGGATTCCTTAGAGGACAACCTCAACTCCGGGGAGAACCAAAGCTTCACCAGGATTCCTATACGCAAGATATATCGCTAAGGTAAGACAAGACTAGCAGGACCTCCCGTCGTGTCGATGACCCCGATAAGAGCCGCGTATCTCAGTCTCAGGACACGACGGATGAGCGATGGTTACCACACCAAAACACCGAGTTGCCCCGGGGAGCGTAATAAGCTGCTGTGGGTTGGACCAACACTCATGAGGAGCACTGGCCTGGGTTGTTGATTAAATTCCTCGGGGTAGTTATTCCCTATGCAGATTATTATTAAGTGATTAGCAAATTAACACCAATGTTGGGCCTGCCGGACAAGTCTTAACACTACACGATTTATCAAGGGGGTCCCCATAACAACCCCGAACGTGTTAGGAGCAATAGTTATGGAATCAAACACCGGTAGCCGGTAACTATGGCGGCAATAATGGAACAAAACACCTGGCAAAAGGCTAGGCCTTCCGCTATTGACCAAGTATATAGGTGCATTAATTAAATAACAGATTTAACATAATGATATCAAACTCATGTTATCACATGAGACAATTGCACCTGCAACTAGCAACGCTAACATTAGAAGCTGAGCAAGCCTACTTAGCCATTCATGATTTGCTAGGAGGGGATAAGTGTTTGGGTTTCATGGCATTATCAGGAGGCAATTATTTCAGTGGTAGGCAGCGAGCATATGACGAAAGAAACGTGAATCTAGCATAAGAAGTTTAGAGATGGAACCAAGGTCATATCATCTTGCCTGTGATGTCCTCAGCTTGGAACTGCTCTTGTTCGTCCTGCACGTACTCTCCCGGATCACCGTACTCGTTCTCCGATCCCGGTGCTACCCAACATAAAAAATAGCATCCAATGAACAACAGCACAACAAGATGCAACAAGCACATGATGCATGGATGGAAATGAACATGCATCTCTATCCTAGCTACTAGCACAAGCATGAGAAGAAAATACAAGTTCCTGGACAGAACTGCACTCTAAGCTATCTTGACATGCATGAGGATGACATGAACAGATGTGTCACGTGAAAATGATGCAAAACATATAAAGAACGTTACGAACTGAGCTACGGATCAACCGAAAACAACAAAACAAGAAATAGAGTCCGACAGATCAAATCCATCACAACACACTCCAATGGCATACTTCTGGTATTCCCAGGTTGCCAAATCACAAAACAAACAAGCATGGATGTGGTGGTGCAAGGAACATCACCGCACCATCAACTATGCACTCACAAGCATCAAAACATCAAAACTATACAATCTGCCATAAACAGCATCATAGCAGTTTGAGAGCTACATGCAAAGCACCTACAGCCACCCAAACATGCCAAATAGGATATGTGGCAGAAGCTATTCAAAAGCTCTAAAGCATGAGCAAAAATATAATACAAAGGAGTTTCACACAGAAAGTTATACAGCTGCTAACTTGGAAAAAATATAAGTTTTCAGGGACTTCGTGAAAATTCTAGATTCTCACTAGCTGTTTATGCTCTGAAGCATTTTGACAGCACCCAAAACAATATCTACCGGAATCCAAATGGAATGAAAGTTGACAGAGAGCTAGACAAACACAAAAGCTACAACTTCTCAGTTGATTGCAGGGGATGATTCCCAACACACAAACTTCTACAAGCACAACAACAAGAGAAGAAAATATATGCAGATTCTCAGACTTAGTGATGGAATTTTCAGCCACATATCTACTTTGACTAGGCACAACTTGAACATATGAAGTACTAAGCATGAAACAAAACCAACATGCTATAGAGGGGGTCACCCTCTAATGCCACAACAAGGAATCAACCTCTTGAGCTCATCACATCACATGGAACCAAGCTCTAAACATTGAACAAAACAGAAATATGACATTCCCAGAAAGTGTTCTAAAGTGGAATCTGAACCCACCATTGGATTCCTGGGATGATTCTACCCCAAAAGCATATATAATACATAGGCACTTGCATAGAACAAATGAGCACAAAGTTAAGAAGAAAATGAGCATGGAATCACATAGAGGTGAATAATGCATCATCACATGTGCTTCCACTAGCTCATCACCTACACAAGCACTTGCACACTCTCACAAGTCCAATGGTGCACATGAGGGGTAGACCTCATGTTCATGTGCCTTAGCACAACACCACACACTCACTTACAACAAGCACACACATAATATCACCTACACATGCTAGTTATCACACCACACTAGCTTACACTCACATATGCTTCTCTACACCTACACAAACTAACTTGCTCATGTGCTCATCAAGGCACATCATGCCTTGGGCATGTGGGTGTCACACACACACACACACACATGCACACACAAACATCACATGATCAACTATACACACACACATGTGGAGGGAAACCCACACACACACAAACAACACACTTGCACATCATAGTGGACAAGATCATCACCTATGCACAAGAGTAACCACACCATCAACTCTAGCCTAGTGCAAGGCACACATACTAACACACATACATAGATAAGCTAGCTCACACAACACATATGCAGACAAGGTCCTACACATGCATATTTACATGCTAGCAAAAATACTAGGAACCCCTGCTGGTTGTGGGCTAAAATAAATCCACATGAGTGACTAAGCCTACCACATACTAGTGTTCAAGCAAGTAAAATGCAAAACAGTGAAGGAATGCAACAAAAAATAAAGGGGCTGGTGTGGGATTAAACCCCAGACCTGCAGGTATAACCCACTGTAACAACACCACTGCGCTACTACTTTCTCATACGACAGAACCTGGGAGTTAACAAGATCACCTACTCAACGCTCTACTGATGCTACTGCCAAAAACAAATATCAAAAAGGGGGTGTGGCGCCGCGGGGACTCGATCCCACGACCACCTGATCAACTCACACCCATCCTACCACTACGCTGCGCTTCGGGACTTGACAGAGAGGAGGAATCCTACTAGGTAACACACACATCAATATGGATGCCCTCCTCCACTCTGCATAGAGATGACGACGGCAGAGACGATCGCGGGAGCGCCTCTACTACTGCTACTACTACACCAGAGAGGGGGGGGGGTACACCTACGCTACCACTACTGCTCTTCTACCTACACAAGCCCGAGCACCCACGAGCCAAGCTCACCACACACAAGAACAACCATGCACTCATCTACTCTCATCAGAGAAGCATGACACGACACCTAGGCCGATCTAACGTGGGGAAAGGGAGGAAGAGAGCTAGGCTCACCCTGCGGAAGAAGGAGAGGTCGATCCGAGGAAGGAGCCTCCTGGAGATGAACGAAGACGATCTGAAGAAGTCCTGCTGCAAAACCGAAGTAGGCGAAGGCGTTCGCCGGGAACACGCTGGAGACATGGAACTGCCCGTATGTGTGGTTGCTCCCCGGCCTCACCGAGGACGGTAATGGAGCACAGGCGCCTTCCCCGAGCTCCCGGACATGCTGGCCGACGCCGGAGACGAGGGACGCACGGGATCGACGACGGCGTGCTACTCCTCTCTCTCTGCTATCGGATCTACAGAGCTTACTGATACGTCTCCAACGTATCTATAATTTTTGATGGTTTCATGCTATTATCTTGTCAAACTTTGGTTGTTTTTAATGCCTCTTATATATTTTTTGGGACTAACTTATTAACTCAGTGCCAAGTGCCAGTTCCTGTTTTTCCATGTTTTTGACCCCTTTCAGAGGAGGATTTTCAACGGAGTCCAAACGGAATGAAACTGCCAAAAAGATTTTTTCCGGAAGTGAAAAAGATCGGAGAGCCGGAGAATCAGGGCAGGGGACCACCAGGAACCCCACAAGCCCTCACGGCACAACTAGGGGGGCCCGCAGCTACCAGGCTTGTGGGTTCCCTGAGGCCCCTTTGCCCTAGGTTTTGCGCCTATATATTCCCTAAAAATCCCAAAAAATCAAGAGATCATCGAAAGTACTTTTCCTCCGCCGCAAGCTTCTGTCTCCGCAAGATCCCATCTGGCGCATGTTCTGGTGCCCTGCCGGAGGGGGGATTCGGACACGGGGGGCTTCTTCATCAACACCATGACCTCTCCGATGATGCGTGAGTAGTTCAGCATAGACCTATGGGTCCATAGCTAGTAGCTAGATGGCTTATTCTCCCTCTTGGATCTTCAATACAATGTTCTCCATGATCTTCATGGAGATCTATCTGATGTAATCTTCTTTTGCGGTGTGTTTTTCGAGATCCGATGAATTGTGGATTTATGATCAGATTATCTATGAATCTTATTTGAGTTTCTTCTGATCTCTCTTATGCATGATTTCATATCCTTGTAATTCTCTTCTAGTTGTGGGTTTTGTCTGGCCAACTATATCTATGATTCTTGCAATGGGAGAAGTGCTTGGTTTTGGGTTCATATCATGCGGTGACCTCGCCCAATGACAGAAGGGGTTGCGAAGCATGCATCATGTTGTTGCCATCAAGGGTAAAAAGATGGGGTTTTCATCATTGGTTTGAGATTATCCCTCTACATCATGTCATCTTGCTTAAGGCGTTACTCTGTTCGTCATGAACTCAATACACTAGATGCATGCTGGATAGCGGTCGATGTGTTGAGTAATAGTAGTAGATGTAGAAAGTATCGGTCTACTTGTCTCGGACGTGATGCCTATATGTATGAACATTGCCTTAGATATCGTCTTGACTTTGCGCGTTCTATCAATTGCTCGACAATAATTTGTTTACCCACCATGATATTTGCTATTTTGAGAGAAGCCTCTAGTGAACACTATGGCCCCCGGGTCTACTCCACACCATATTTTCAGCCTTACAGTTTGTACTTCGTTGCACTTTCCGCCTTCAGACCTCACTTTGCAAACAATCTTGAAGGGATTGACAACCCCATTAAAAGCGTTGGTGCAAGCTCTTTTGTGTTTGCGCATGTACTCTAGACTTGACGAGATTCTCCTACTCGATTGATACCTTGGTTCTCAAACTGAGGGAAATACTTACTGCTCCTGTGCCGCATCACCGTTTCCTCTTCAAGGGAAAAAAACCAACGCAAGCAAGTCTCCGTCAACGTGTCAATTTCTGGCGTTGTTGTTTGAGAAGTAGCAGAAGGATTTCTGGCACCGTTGCCAGGGACGATCAAGTCAAGAACTCATCCAAGTAAGTGTCGCAAACTCATCTCTTGCATTTACTTTGTTTGCCAGTTGCCTCTCGTTTTCCTCTCCCCCACTACACCAATTTGCCTTTTTATTTGCCTTTTTCGTTTACCTTTTCGTTCGCCCTTTTTCTCGCTTGCTCTTTGTTCGCTTGTGTGCTTGCTTGCTTGCCGAAGTCACCATGAATGAAAACACCAAACTTTGTGACTTCTTGAATAATAATAATAATGATTTTATTAGTACTCCGATTGCTCCCGCCACTAGTGCGGAGTCATACGAAATCAATGCCGCTTTGCTGAATCTTGTTATGAAAGAGCAATTCTCTGGCCTTCCTAGTGAAGATGCTGCATCCCATCTCAATACCTTAATTGAGCTTTGCGATATGTGCTACGACAACAAAAGTCCTCCCTTGGCGCTAGGAATTCTTCTTGTTACTTCTCTGGTTTGCGTTGGTTTTTCCCTTGAAGAGGAAAGGGTGATGCAGCACAGGAGCAGTAAGTATTTCCCTCAGTTTAAGAACCAAGGTATCGATCCAGAAGGAGGGTCTCGTCAAGTCCAAAGTACCTACGGAAACACAAACAAACTTGCACCCAATGCTTCAAAGGGGTTGTCGATCCCTTCAAGATTGTTTGCAAAGTGAGAGCTGAAGGCGGAAAGTGCAACGAAGTAAAAAGTGTAAGGCTGAAAATATGGTGTGGAGTAGACCCTGGGGGCCATAGTGTTCACTAGAGGCTTCTCTCAAAATAGCAAGTATTACGGTGGGTGAACAAATTACTGCCGAGCAATGGATAGAACCGCACAAAGTCATGACGATATCTAAGGCAATGATCATGCATATAGGCATCACGTCCGAGACAAGTAGACCGATACTTTCTGCATCTACTACTATTACTCCACACATCGACCGCTATCCAGCATGCATCTAGTGTATTGAGTTCATGATGAACAGAGTAACGCTTTAAGCAAGATGACATGATGTAGAGGGATAATCTCAAACCAATGATGAAAACCCCGTCTTTTTACACTTGATGGCAACAACACGATACGTGCCTCGCTACCCCTTCTGTCATTGGGTGAGGTCACCGCACGGTATGAACCCAAAACCAAGCACTTCTCCCATTGCAAGAATCATAGATCTAGTTGGCCAGACAAAACCCACAACTCGAAGAGAATTACAAGGATATGAAATCATGCATACGAGAGATCAGAACAAACTCAAATAAGATTCATAGATAATCTGATCGTAAATCCCCAATTCATCGGATCTCGACAAACACACCACAAAAGAAGATTACATCAGATAGATCTCCATGAAGATCATGGAGAACTTTGTATTGAAGATCCAAGAGAGAGAAGAAGCCATCTAGTTACTAGCTATGGACCCGTAGGTCTATGGTGAACTACTCACGCATCATCGGGTGTTGATGAAGAAGCCCTCCATGTCCGAATCCCCCCTCCGGCAGGGCACCAGAACGTGCCCCAGATGGGATCTTGCAGAGACAGAAGGTTGCGGCGGCGGAGAAGTACTTTCGATGATCTCCTGATTTTTTTGGGATTTTTAGGGAATATATAGGTGCAAACCCTAGGTCAGGGCATGCTGAGGGGGCCCATAACCCTGGATGGCGCAGCCTCCCCCCTTGGCCACGGGGTGGGGGCTTGTGGGGCCCCTGGGGCTCCCCTGCCTTGGCTCCCAAGCTCGTCGATCTTTTCAGGGATTTTCTTCCGTTTGGACTCTGTTTCAAAATCTCCTCTAAAAGGGGTCAAAAACATGGAAAAAATAGGAACTGGCACTTGGCACTGAGTTAATAAGTTAGTCCCAAAAAATATAGAAGGTATACAAAACATCCAAAGTTTGACAAGATAATAGCATGAAACCATCAAAAATTATAGATACGTTGGAGAAATATCAAGCATCCCCAAGCTTAACTCCTGCTCGTCCTCGAGTATGGAAGCGATAAAGAATGAATTTTTGATGTGGAATGCTACCTAGCATAGTTGTCCTTTGCAACTTCTTTCACGTGACATGAATGTTCAGATCCGTACGATTCAAAACAATCGTTTGCTATTGACATGAAAACAGTAATACTTCAAGCAAACTAGCAAAGTAATCATGAACTTTCAAAATAACAAGGCCAAAGAAAGTTATCCCTACAAAATCATATAGTCTGGATATGCTCCATCATCCTCACACAACTAATGTAAATCATGCACAACCCCGGAATTGGCCAATTAATTGTTTTCGCACTCTTACTTTCTCAAACTTTTTATAACTATCACGAAATACATGAGCGCGAGCCATGGATATAGCACTATAGGTGGAATAGAGTGTGGTGGTGGTTGTGAGAAAAAAAGGAGGAGATGGTCACACTGACTCGGCGTATCAATAGGCTATGGAGATGCCCATTAATAGATATCAATGTGAATGAGTAGGGATTGCCATACAAGAGATGCACTAGAGCTATAAGTATGTGAAAGCTCAAAAGGAAAACTAGTGGGTGTGCATCCAACTTGCTTGCTCACGAAGACCTAGGGAAATTTTGAGGAAGCCCATCATTGGAATATACAAGCCAAGTTATAAAATGAAGATTCCCACTAGCATATGGTAGTGACAAAGCAAGAAGCTCTCAACCATGAAGAACATGGTGCTAACATGAAGCACAAGTGTGGAAAAAGATAGTAGCATTGTCCCTTTTCTCTTTTTCTCTCTTTTCTTTTTTTTATTTGGGCTCTTAGGCCTCTCTTTTTTTCTCTTTTCTCTCCCTTTTTTTTGTTTTTGGGCTCTTTGGCCTCTTTTTTTTATTTTTTATTTCCTCACATGGGACAATGCTCTAATAATGATGATTATCACACTTTTATTTACTCACAGCTCAAAGATCACAATGATGATGACTCCATAGGAAATGCCTCTGGCAGTGTACCGCGATGTGCAACGATCTAGCATGGCGTATGACATTGAAACATCTCGCTAGCTATCTTACGATCATGCAATGGCAATATGAGAGTGACGACACAAGTCATGAGATGGAACGGTGGTAGTTGCATGGCATTATATCTCGGAATGGCTATGAAAATGCCATAGTAGGTAGATATGGTGGCTGTTTTGAGGAAGGATTTTGGTGGGTTTGTGCACTAGCGAGAATTTCGCGGCACTAGAGAGGCTAGCAATGGTGGAAGGTGAAAGTGCATCTATACCATGGACCCACATTAGTCATGAAGAACTCACATACTTATTGCGAAAGTTTTTATTAGTAATCGAAACAAAGTGCTAAACGCATACTCCGAGAGGAAGGGTTGGTAGGTGTAAACCATCACGCGATCCCGACCTCAACACAAAGGATGACAATCAATAGATCAATTATGCTCCGACTTCCTAACATAGCGGTTCACCATACGTGCATGCTACGGGAATCACTAACTCCAACACAAGTATCTCTAGATTCACAACACCCTACTAACATAAGTCTTAATATTACCGAAACCATGCCTCAAAACTAATTGAGAGGAATCGATACTTCTCTTTATACTCAATGCACATGAAGATGGAGGTTTTTGCATCCTCTTTGGGTACCTAGAACAATTGGGACTACTTTCATAGCATAAGCCAACTACCAAATCACGCACCGCCGTGCTCTAAAGATATAAGTGAAGCACAAGAGCAAAAGTATCTAGCTCAAAAGATATAAGTGAAGCACTAGAGCAAAAGTATCGAGCTCAAAAGATATAAGTGAAGCACTATGAGCAAAAGTATCTAGCTCAAAAGATATAAGTGAAGCACTAGAGTAAAAGTATCTAGCTCAAAAGATATAAGTGAAGTACTATGAGCATTCTAGCAAAATCAGGATGAGTGCATGTCTCTCTCTCTCAAAAAGGTGTGCAACAAGGATGATTGTGACAAAAATAATAATAAAAGACTCCTATGATAGAAGACACTCCAAGGAAAACACATATTATGTGGTGAATAAAAATATAGCTCCAAGTAATGTTACCGATGGATTGAAGACAAAAGAGGGGATGCCTTCCCGGGGCATCCCCAAGCTTAGGCTTTTTGGTGTCCTTGAATTTGGCTTGGGTGCCTTGGGCATCCCCAAGCTTGAGCTCTTTCCACTCCTTATCTCTTTGTCCATGAGAACATCACCCAAAACTTGAAAACTTCACAACACAAAACTTAAACAGAAACTTGTAATAACATTAGTACAAGAAAACAAACTACCACTTCTTTTGGTACTGTAGAAAACTTAAATTCCATCTATATTGATGATGGGCTACTGTATTCTCACTTTTCCATGGCTAGTACCCCCCGATACTAACCATAGTTTCATGAAAACAAGCAACCAACTCAACAAAAACAGAATCTGTCAAAAACAGACCAGTCTGTAGCAATCTGTATACTTCCTATACTTCTGGTACCTAAAAAAATATGCACAATTACGACTGCCTGGGAAAAAGGCATATAAACCAGTAGAAAAAAGAATCAACTCAAAAGATCTTTCTGAATAAGAATGAAAAATCATCTCGTGAGCGAAAAGTTTATGTCTTTTTCCAGCAGAATCAAACAACCATTACCAAGACTAGTCATAAAGGCTTTGCTTGGCTCAAACACAAAAAGAAACACAAAAAACACAATCACAACAGAATTATGAAAGTGTGGACGCAACAAAACATAAAGAAAAAGATAAATTCATTGGGTTGCCTCCAAACAAGCGCTATTGTTTAACGCCCTTAGCTAGGCATAAAAGCGATAGAATCACGTATCGTCGTCTTTGGTGCTTAAAGCATAAGTGGCCCTCATCATGGATTCATAAGGCAATCTTATTTTCTTTCTAGGAAAGTGTTCCATGCCCTTCCTTAAAGGAAATTGAAATCTAATATTCCCTTCCTTCATATCGATGATAGCACCAATAGTCCTTAGGAAAGGTCTACCAAGAATAATAGGGCATGTAGGATTGCAATCAATGTCAAGCACAATGAAATCGACGGGTACATAGTTCCTATTTGCAATAATAAGAACATCATTGATCCTTCCCATGGGTTTCTTGACAGTAGAATCAGCAAGATGCAAATTAAGAGAACACTCTTCAATCTCATTAAAACCTAGAACATCATATAAAGAATTTGGAATCGCAGAAACACTAGCACCCAAATCACACAAAGCATTGCAGTCATAGTTTTTGATTTTGATTTTGATGGTAGGTTCCCACTCATCATGAAGATTTCTAGGGATAGAGACTTCCAATTCAAGTTCCTCTTCAAGATATTTTATCATAGCTTTGACGATATGATCGGTAAAGGCTTTGTTTTGGCTATAAGCGTGTGGAGAGTTCAACACGGATTGCATCAAAGAAATGCATTCAGTCAAGGAGCAACTATCATAATTGAATTCCTTGAAATCCACGGTAGTAATTTCATTACTACTCAAAGTTTTAACGTCTTCTACTCCACTTTTAATGCTTTTAGCATCAAGATAGATGGACTCCGAATCATTGGGGCACTTTTCAACCAAAGTGGATTCATATCCAGCCCCATAATAATTAGGTTTGACACAATAAAACAAAGATTCAATGGGAGTCACACCAAGCACTTTAAGATCTTCGTGATTCTAATCATGAGAACACGCCTTTTTAAGCCATTCATGTCTAGCACGAATTTGGGCGGTTCTTTCTTTGCTCTCAATCATGGAAACACGCATAGCTTTCAAAGTTTCATCCATGTTGATTTTGGGAGGAGCACATCTAACTTTCAAAGCATCAACATCACTAGACATTCTATCAACGCTCTTAGCCAAATCGTCAATTTTGAGTAGTTTTTCCTCTATGGACGCATTGAAAATCTTTTGGGAGTTGATGAACTCTTTGATATGACTCTCTAGATCAGAGGGTAATCTATTGTAATTCCCATGAGTTTTGTTGTAGGAGTTGCCAAATTTATTAGAGGAGTTACTAGGAAAAGGCCTAGGAACATAGTTTCCTCTAAAGGCAATGTTGTTGCCAAAGTTATTCCTACCAACAAAATTAACGCCCAAGCTAGCGTTGCTACTCTCAATCAAAGAAGACAAAGGCATATCATTAGGATCCAAAGGAGCACTTCTACTAGCAACCAAATTCATTAACTCATCCATCTTAGCACTCAACGAGTTAATTTCTTCTATAGCGTGTACCTTCTTACTAGTAGGTGACCTTTCAGTGTGCCATTGAGAGTAGTTTGTCATGATTTTGTCTAAGAGCTTTGTGGCTTCCCCTAACGTGATATCCACGAACGTTCCACCTGAGACGGAGTCCAAGATATTTCTAGAAGCGAAATTCAAGCCAGTGTAAAAGATTTGAATAATCATCCAAAGGCTCAAGCCATCAGCGGGACAATTTCTAATCATTAACTTCATTTTCTCCCAAGCTTGTGCAACATGTTCATGATCAAGTTGCTTGAAATTCATGATATCATTACGGACAGAGATGATCTTAGCCGGCGGAAAATACTTGGATATATAAGCATCTTTGCACTTATCCCAAGAATTGATATTATTTTTTGGCAAAGAAGAAAACCAAGTTTTTGCGCGATCTCGCAACGAGAAAGGAAAAAGCTTCAATTTAATCACGTCATTATCCACATCTTTTTTATTTTGCATATCGCAAAGCTCAATGAAGGTATTGAGATGGGATGCTGCATCTTCACTAGGAAGGTGAGAGAATTGCTCTTTCATAACAAGATTCAGCAAAGCGGCATTGATTTCGTATGACTCCGCACTAGTGGCGGGTGGAATCAGAGTACTAATAAAATCATTATTATTAGTATTCGAGAAGTCACAAAGTTTGGTGTTTTCGTTCATGGTGACTTCAGCAAGTAAGCAAACACACAAGGAAACAAAGAGGAGGCGAGAAAAAGGGCGAACAAAAAGGCGAACGAAAAAGGCAAATTGGTGAAGTGGGGGAGAGGAAAACGAGAGGCAACTGGCAAACAAAGTAAATGCAAGAGATGAGTTTGCGACACCTACTTGGATGAGTTCTTGACTTGATCTTCCTCCCCGGCAACGGCGCCAGAAATTCTTCTGCTACGGCAACAAATGTCCTCCCTTGGCGCTAGGAATTCTTCTTGTTACTTCTCTGGTTTGCGTCGGTTTTTCCCTTGAAGAGGAAAGGGTGATGCAGCACATGAGCAGTAAATATTTCCCTCAGTTTGAGAACCAAGGTATCGATCCAGAAGGAGGGTCTCGTCAAGTCCAAAGTACCTGCGCAAACACAAACAAGCTTGCACCCAACGCTTCAAAGGGGTTGTCAATCCCTTCAAGATTGTTTGCAAAGTGAGATCTGAAGGCGGAAAGTGCAACGAAGTAAAAAGTGTAAGGCTGAAAATATGGTGTGGAGTAGACCCAGGGGGCCATTGTGTTCACTAGAGGCTTCTCTCAAAATAGCATGTATTACGGTGATTGAACAAATTATTGTCGAGCAATTGATAGAACCGCGCAAAGTCATGACGATATCTAAGGCAATGATCATGCATATAGGCATCACGTCCGAGACAAGTAGACCGATACTTTCTGCATCTACTACTATTACTCCACACATCGACTGTTATCCAGCATGCATCTAGTGTATTGAGTTCATGACGAACAGAGTAACGCTTTAAGCAAGATGACACGATGTAGAGGGATAATCTCAAACCAATGATGAAACCCCCATCATTTTACCCTTGATGGAAACAACACGATACGTTCCTCGCTACCCCTTTTGTCACTGGGTGAGGTCACCGCACGGTATAAACCCAAAACCAAGCACTTCTCCCATTGCGAAAATCATAGATCTAGTTGGCCAGACAAAACCCACAACTCGAAGAGAATTACAAGGATATGAAATCATGCATAAGAGAGATCAGAAGAAACTCAAATAAGATTCATAGATAATCTGATCATAAATCCATAATTCATCGGATCTCGACAAACACACCGCAAAAGAAGATTACATCGGATAGATCTCCATGAAGATCATGGAGAACTTTGTATTGAAGATCCAAGAGAGATAAGAAGCCATCTAGTTACTAGCTATGGATCCGTTGGTCTATGGTGAACTACTCACGCATCATCGGAGAGGTCATGGTGTTGATGAAGAAGCCCTCCGTGTCCGAATCCCCCCTCCGGCAGGGCACCAGAACGTGCCCCAGATGGGATCTTGCGGAGACAGAAGCTTGCGGCGGCGAAAAAGTACTTTCGATGATCTCTTGATTTTTTGGGATTTTTAGGGAATATATAGGCACAAACCCTAGGTCAGGGGACGCTCACGGGTCCCACAAGCGTGGAAGGCGCGGCCTCCCCCTGGCCGCGGGGTGGGGGCTTGTGGGGCTCCTGGGGCTCCCCTGCCTTGGCTCCCAACCTCCCCGATCTTCTTCGTTCCAGGAAAAAAATCTTTTCAGTGATTTTCTTCCATTTGGACTCCGTTTCAAAATCTCCTCTAAAAGGGGTAAAAAACATGGAAAAAACAGGAACTGGCACTTGGCACTGAGTTAATAAGTTAGTCCCAAAAAATATATAAAATTTATACAAAACATCCAAAGTTTGACAAGAGAATAGCATGAAACCATCAAAAATTATAGATACCTTGGAGACATATCAATATGCAAAAGAAGAAAGATGTGGATAATGATTTGATTAAATTGAAGCTTTTTCCTTTCTCATTGCGAGATCGCGCAAAAACTTGGTTTTCCTCTTTGCCCAAAAATAGTATCGATTCTTGTGATAAGTGCAAAGGTGCTTATATTTCCAAGTATTTTCCGTCGGCTAAGATCATCTCTCTCCTTAATGATATCATGAATTTCAAGCAACTTGATCATGAACATGTTGCACAATCTTGGGAGAGAATGAAATTGATGATTAGAAATTGTCCCGCTCATGGCTTGAGTCTTTGGATGATTATACAAATCTTTTACGCTGGCTTGAATTTCGCTTCTAGAAATATCTTGGACTCCGCCTCAGGTGGAACGTTAATGGAAATCACGTTAGGGGAGGCCACTAAGCTCCTAGACAATATCATGACGAACTACTCTCAGTGGCACACTGAAAGGTCACCTACTAGTAAGAAGGTACACGCTCTAGAAGAAATTAACTCGTTGAGTGCTAAGATGGATTAGTTAATGAATTTGGTTTCTAGTAGAAGTTCTCCTTTAGATCCTAATGATATGCCCTTGTCTTCTTTGATTGAGAGTAGCAACGCTAGCTTGGACGTTAATTTTGTTGGTAGGAATAATTTTGCCAACAATAATGCTTTTAGAGGAAACTATGTTCCCAGGCCTTTTCCTAGTAACTCCTCTAATAACTTTGGCAACTCCTACAACAATACTCATGGAAATTACAATAGGTTACCCTCTGATCAAGAGAGTAATATCAAAGAGTTTATCAACTCGCAAAAAAATTTCAATGCGTCCATAGAGGAAAAACTACTCAAAATTGACGATTTGGCTAAGAGCGTTGATAGAATGTCTAGTGATGTTGATGTTTTGAAAGTTAGATGTGCTCCTCCCAAGATCAATATGGATGAAACTTTGAAAGCTATGCGTGTTTCCATGATTGAGAGCAAAGAAAGAACCGCCCAAATTCGTGCTAGACATGAATGGCTTAAAAAGGCGTGTTCTCGTGATAAGAATCACGAAGATCTTAATGTGCTTGGTGTGACTCCCATTGAATCTTTGTTTTCTTGTGTCAACCTAATGATTATGGGGCTGGATATGAATCCACTTTGGTTGAAAAGTGACCCAATGATTCGGGGTCCATCTATCTTGATTCTAAAAGCATTGAAAGTGGAGTAGAAGATGTTAAAACTGTGAGTAGTAATGAAATTAATACTATGGATTTCAAGGAATTCAATTATGATAGTTGCTCCTTGATTGAATGCATCTCCTTGACGCAATCCATGTTAAACTCTCCACACGCTTATAGCCAAAACAAGGCCTTTACCGATCATATCGTCGAAGCTATGATAAAATCTCTTGAAGAGAAACTAGAATTGGAAGTCTCTATCCCTAGAAAGCTTCATGATGAGTGGGAACCTACTATCAAAATCAAAATAAAAAAAACTATGAATGCAATGCTTTGTGTGATTTGGGTGCTAGTGTTTCCGCGATTCCAAAGTCTTTATGTGATGTTCTGGGTTTTAATGAGATTGAAGAGTGTTCTCTTAATTTGTATATTGCGGACTCTACTGTCAATAAACCCATGGGAAGGATCAATGATGTTCTTATTATTGCAAATAGGAGCTATGTACCAGTGTATTTCATTGTGCTTGACATTGATTGCAATCCTACAAGCCCTATTATTCTTGGTAGACCTTTCCTAAGGACTATCGGTACTATCATCAATATGAAGGAAGGGAATACTAGATTTCAATTTCCTTTAAGGAAGGGCATGTACCACTTTCCTAGAAAGAAAATAAGATTGCCTTACGAATCCATGATGAGGGTCACTTATTGTTTGAGCACCAAAGACGACGATACGTGATTCTATCGCTTTTATGCCTAGCTAAGGGCGTTAAACAATAGCGCTTGTTGGGAGGCAAACCAATGATTTTTTGTTTTTGTTTGTGTCCACACCATCATAATCTTGTTGTGATTGTGTTTTTTGTGTTTCTTTTGTGTTTGAGCCAAGCAAAAGCTTTTTGACTAGTCTTGGTAATGGTTGTTTGATCCTGGTGGAAAAAGACAGAAATTTTTCGCTCACGAGATGATTTTTCATTTTTATTCAGAAAGAGATTTTGAGTTGATTCTTTTTTCTGCTGATTGATATGCCTTTTTCCCAGGCAGTTGTAATTGTGCAGATGTTTTGAGGTTCCAGAAGTATAAGAAGTATACACATTGCAACAGACTAGTCTATTTTTGACAGATTCTGTTTTTTGTTGAGTTGGTTGCTTGTTTTGATGAAACTATGGTTAGTATCGGGGGGTACTTGCCATGGAAAAGTGAGAATACAGTATCCCAACACTAATATAGATAGAATTCAAGTTTGCTACAGTACCAAAAGAGGTGGTAGTTTGTTTTCTTGTGCTAATGTTATCACGAGTTTCTGTTTAAGTTTTGTGTTGTGATGTTTTCAAGTGTTGGGTGATGTTCTCATGGACAAAGAGATAAGGATTGTAAAGAGCTCAAGCTTGGGGATGGCCAAGGAATCCCAAGCCAAATTCAAGGACACCAAAAAGCCTAAGCTTGGGGATGCCCCGGGAAGGCATCCCCTCTTTTGTCTTCAATCCATCGGTAACATTACTTGGAGCTATATTTTTATTCAGCACATGATATGTGTTTTGCTTGGAGCGTCTTGTATTATAGGAGTCTTTTCTTTTTGTTGTGTCACAATCATCCTTGCTGCACACCTTTTTGAGATAAATAGACATGCACTCATCGTGATTTTGTTAGAATGCTCATAGTGCTTCACTTATATCTTTTGAGCTAGATACTTTTGCCGTATGTGCTGCACTTATATCTTTTATAGCACGGCGGTGCGTGACTTGGTAGTTGGCTTATGCTATGAAAGTAGTCCTCAAGGTGATAGGTACCCAAAGAGGATACCAAAACCTCCATATTCATGTGCATTGAGTAGAAAGGGAAGTCTTGATTCCTCTCAATTAGTTTTGAGACGTGGATTCGGTAATATTAAGAGTTATGTTAGTAGGGTGTTGTGAATCTAGAAATACTTGTGTTGAAGTTAGTGATTCCCGTAGCATGCACATATGGTGAACCACTATGTTAGGAAGTCGGAGCATAATCGATCTATTGATTGTCATCCTTTGTGTTGAGGTTGGGATCGCGCGATGGTTAACACCTACCAACCCTTCCCCTAGGAGTATGCGTTTAGCACTTTGTTTCGATTACTAATAAAAACTTTCGCAACAAGTATGTGAGTTCTTCATGACTAATGTGAGTCCATGGTATAGATGCACTTTCACCTTCCACCTTTGCTAGCCTCTCTAGTGTCGCGCAACTTCCGCCGGTACAAAAACCCACCATATGCCTTCCTCAAAACAGCCACGATACCTACCTACTATGGCATTTTCATAGCCATTCCGAGATATATTGCCATGCAACTCCTACCGTTCCGTCTCATGACTTGTGCCGTCACTCTCCTATTTCCATTGCATGATCGTAAGATAGCTAGCGAGATATTTCAATGTCGTACGCCATGCTTGATTGTTGTACATCCCGGTACACTGCCGGAGGCATTTCCTATAGAATAATCGTCGTTCTAAGCTTTGAGCTGTGAGTAAATAAAAGTGTGATGTTCATCATTATTAGAGCATTGTACCATGTGAGGAAATAAAAAAAAAGAGGCCAAAGAGCCCAAATAAAAAAAGGAGAAAAGATAAAAAAGAGGCCCAAGTGCCCAAATAAAAAAAGAGAAAAATAGAGAAGGGACAATGCTACTATCTTTTTCCACACTTGTGCTTCATGTTTGCACCATGTTCTTCATGATTGAGAGCTTCTTGCTTTGTCACTACCTTATGCTAGTGGGAATCTTCATTATATAACTTGGCTTGTATATTCCAATGATGGGCTTCCTCAAAATTGCCCTAGGTCTTCGTGAGCAAGCAAGTTGGATGCACACCCACTAGTTCTACTTTTGAGCTTTCACATACTTATAGCTCTAGTGCATCCCTTGTATGGCAATCCCTACTCATTCACATTGATATCTATTAATGGATATCTCCATAGCCTTTTGATACACCGAGTCAATGTGACCATCTCCTCCTTTTTGTCTCACAACCACCACCACACTCTATTCCACGTATAGTGCTATATCCATGGCTCGCGCTCATGTATTGCGTGATAGTTATAAAAAGTTTGAGAAAGTAAGAGTGCGAAAACAATTAATTGGCCAATACCGGGGTTGTGCATGATTTACATTAGTTGTGTGAGGATGATGGAGCATAGCCAGACTATATGATTTTGTAGGGATAACTTTCCTTGGCCTTGTTATTTTGAAAGTTCATGATTACCTTGCTAGTTTGCTTGAAGTATTATTGTTTTCATGTCAATAGAAAACTATTGTTTTGAATCTTACGGATCTGAAAATTCATGTCGCGTGAAAGAAGTTGCAAAGGACAACTATGCTAGGTAGCATTCCACATCAAAAATTCATTCTTTATCACTTCCCTACTCAAGGACGAGCAGGAGTTAAGCTTGGGGATGCTTGATACGTCTCCAACGTATCTATAATTTTTGATGGTTTCATGCTATTATCTTGTCAAACTTTTGATGTTTTGTATGCCTTTTATATATTTTTTGGGACTAACTTATTAATTCAGTGCCAAGTGCAAGTTCGTGTTTTTCCATGTTTTTGACCCCTTTTAGAGGAGGATTTTGAACGGAGTCCAAATGGAATGAAACTGCCAAAAAGATTTTTTTCCGGAACAGAAAAAGATCGGAGAGCCGGAGAATCAGGGCAGGGGACCACCAGGGAACCAACAAGCCCTCACAGCGCGGCAATGGGGGGGCCCGCGGCCACCAGGCTTGTGGGCTCCCTGAGGCCCCTTTGCCCTTGGTTTTGCGCCTATATATTCCCTAAAAATCCCAAAAAAAATCAAGAGATCGTTGAAAGTACTTTTCCACCTCCGCAAGCTTCTGTCTCCGTAAGATCCCATCTGGGGCACGTTCTGGTGCCCTGCCGGAGGGGGACTCGGACACGGAGGGCTTCTTCATCAACACCATGACCTCTCCGATGATGCGTGAGTAGTTCACCATAGACCTACGGGTCCATAGCTAGTAGCTAGATGGCTTCTTCTCTCTCTTGGATCTTCAATACAAAGTTCTCCATGATCTTCATGGAGATCTATCTGATGTAATCTTCTTTTGCGGTGTGTTTGTCGAGATCAGATGAATTGTGGATTTATGATCAGATTATCTATGAATCTTATTTGAGTTTCTTCTGATCTCTCTTATGCATGATTTCATATCCTTGTAATTCTCTTCGAGTTGTGGGGTTTGTCTGGCCAACTAGATCTATGATTCTTGCAATGGGAGAAGTGCTTGGTTTTGGGTTATACCGTGCGGTGACCTCACCCAGTGACAGAAGGGGTAGCGAGGCACGCATCGTGTTGCTGCCATCAAGGGTAAAAAGATGGGGTTTTCATCATTGGTTTGAGATTATCCCTCTACATCATGCCATCTTGCTTACAGCGTTACTCTGTTCGTCATGAACTCAATACACTAGATGCATGCTGGATAGTGGTCGATGTGTGGAGTAATAGTAGTAGATGCAGAAAGTATCGGTCTACTTGTCTCGGACGTGATGCCTATATGTATGATCATTGCCTTAGATATCGTGAAGACTTTGCGCGGTTCTATCAATTGCTCGACAGTAATTTGTTTACCCACCGTGATATTTGCTATTTTGAGAGAAGCCTCTAGTGAACACTATGGCCCCCGGGTCTACTCCACACCATATTTTCAGCCTTACACTTTTTATTTCGTTGCACTTTGCGCCTCCAGATCTCACTTTGCAAACAATCTTGAAGGGATTGACAACCCCTTTAAAAGCGTTGGGTGCAAGCTCTTCTGTGTTTGCGCAGGTACTATGGACTTGACGAGATTCTCCTACTGGATTGATACCTTGGTTCTCAAACTGAGGGAAATACTTACTGCTCCTGTGCTGCATCACCCTTTCCTCTTCAAGGGAAAAAACAACGCAAGCAATTCTCCGTCAACGTGTCAATTTCTGGCGCTGTTGTTTCAGAAGTAGCACTTACCTGGAGGAGGAATAGAGAGATGGAGGGGAAAGTGGCGGCGCAAGGAGGGGGACGCGGAACCCTAGGCCAAGGGGGCACGCACGCCGAGGATTATATGAGGGCCTCAACGTCCGTGAGCCTCACGGCGCGCTCGCTCTCTCACTGAAGCATGACGGAAAGCAACGCATGGACGACGACGCCGTCAGAGAAAGGAGAAGGACGCGCTAGGTGGGCTGTTGTGGGGAGACAGAGAGGGAGTGTTGGGCCTCGGGGGGGAGAAGAGAGGCCCAGCTGGCACCTGATAGGAGGAAAAGAACCCACCGGGTTTCTTATTTTTATAACTAACAAAGAAAGAAATAAAACATAGACAATTCTATAGGAGTTAAAAATATAAAACAAAATAACCCTGGTCATAAGGGAATTATGACCCATTTAATAAAAATAGAAAAGGGATTTTTGGAGCAAGTAAATATTCACAAAACAACATTAAGTTGATCTGTTTTGTGAATATTTGCACCATCAAGACATAGCTTCAAAACAACAAATACAGACCACCACATCACCACAAAACATACTAAAACATGGGCATTTTAGAAATAGGAATGGAACGAGTGAATCTTGATCTAGAGATAAATAGAGAGGGAGTTGTTTTGAATCCTTTTGCAAACCACAAGTACTTCCTACTATCAAATTACATCCACATCATTTCACATATCCAACATCACACCATCACATCACATGGATTCACAAGGCAACAAACACAAGACATGGATGAATGGAATGGATGCATGCATGCAAAGGGAAAGAAAAACAAGGTGACACACATGAAATAACACATGCATATAATTCTCATGGCACTGGCATGATGGACCCACATACAGAAGGTTCCATATATGGCAAGATACACTCTTGGAGCATTACATACCTGTATTGGGTTATCAAGACCATGGATCTCTTCGATAGGTGGTAGATTTTTGACATCTTCAGATTTAATGCCTTTCTCTTTCATAGATTTCTTAGCTTCTTGCATATCTTCGGGACTGAGGAATAGAATACCTATTTTCTTCAAAGTTGGCTTAGGAGGTGGTTCGGGAATAGTCCAAGCATTCTCATTGCACAAGATATTATTCAATAGGATCTCATCTAGTTCTACAGTTCGTTCCGTAAAAACACAACCATCACAACTATCTAGGTGGTCCTTAGAAGCATCGGTAAGTCCATTATAGAAGATATCAAGTATTTCATTCTTCTCAAGAGGGTGATCAGGCAAAGCATTCAGTAGCTGGACGAGCCTCCCCCAAGCTTGTGGGAGACTCTCTTCTTCAACTTGCGTAAAGTTGTATATTTTCTGCTGCTACGGCAACAAAAGTCCTTCCTTGGCGCTAGGAATTCTTCATGTTACTTCTCTGGTTTGCGTCGGTTTTTCCCTTGAAGAGGAAAGGGTGATGCAGCACAGGAGCAGTAAGTATTTCCCTCAGTTTGAGAACCAAGGTATCGATCCATAAGGAGGGTCCTGTCAAGTCCAAAGTACCTGCGCAAACACAAACAAGCTTACACCCAACGCCTCAAACCGGTTGTCAATCCCTTCAAGACTGTTTGCAAAGTGAGATCTGAAGGCGAAAAGTGCAACGAAGTAAAAAGTGTAAGGCTGAAAATATGGTGTGGAGTAGACCCTAGGGGCCATAGTGTTCACTAGAGGCTTCTCTCAAAATAGCAAGTATTACGGTGGGTGAACAAATTACTGTCGAGCAATTGATAGAACCGCGCAAAGTCATGACGATATCTAAGGCAATGATCATACATATAGGCATCACGTCTGAGACAAGTAGACAGTTACTTTCTGCATCTACTACTATTACTCCACACATCGACCTCTATCCAGCATGCATCTAGTGTATTGAGTTCATGATGAACAGAGTAACGCTTTAAGCAAGATGACATGATGTAGAGGGATAATCTCAAACCAATGATGAAAACCCCATCTTTTTACACTTGATGGCAACAACACGATACGTGCCTCGCTACCCCTTCTGTCACTGGGTGAGGTCACCGCACGGTATGAACCCAAAACCAAGCACTTCTCCCTTTGCAAAAATCATAGATCTAGTTGGCCAAACAAAACCCACAACTCGAAGAGAATTACAAGGATATGAAATCATGCATAAGAGAGATCAGAAGAAAATCAAATAAGATTCATAGATAATCTGATCATAAATCCACAATTCATCAGATCTCGACAAACACACCACAAAAGAAGATTACATCGGATAGATCTCCATGAAGATCATGGAGAACTTTGTATTGAAGATCCAAGAGAGAGAAGAAGCCATCTAGTTACTAGCTATGGACCCGTAGGTCTATGGTGAATTACTCACGCATCATCGGAGAGGTCATGGTGTTGATGAAGAAGCCCTCCGTGTCCGAATCCCCCCTCCGGCAGGGAACCAGAACGTGCCCCTGATGGGATCTTGCGGAGAGAGAAGCTTGCGGCGGCGGAAAAGTAGTTTCTATGATCTCCTGATTTTTTTGGGATTTTTAGGGAATATATAGGCGCAACCCCTAGGTCAGGGGACGCTCAGGGGGCCCACAAGCCTGGATGTCACGGCCTCCCCCTGGCCGCGGGGTGGGGGCTTGTGGGGCCCCTGGGGCTCCCCTGCCTTGGCTCCCAAGCTCCCCGATCTTCTTCCGTTCCAGAAAAAATCTTTTCGGTGATTTTCTTCCATTTGGACTCCGTTTCAAAATCTCCTCTAAAAGGGGTCAAAAACATGGAAAAAACAGGAACTGGAACTTGGTACTGAGTTAATAAGTTAGTCCCAAAAAATATATATAAGGTATACAAAACATCCAAAGTTTGACAAGATAATAGCATGAAACCATCAAAAATTATAGACATGTTGGAGATGTATCACCTGCAAGGCAGCTTGCTTCTTATGGGCAGGGAAATATTTCTCAGAGAAGTAGTAGATCATATCCTGGGGGCTACGCACACAACCAGGAGCAAGAGAAGTGAACCAAGTCTTAGCATCATCCTTTAGCGAGAAAGGAAACAACTTGAGGATATAGTAGTGGCGGATCTTTTCCTCACTCGTGAATAGTGTGGCTATATCGTGCAGTTTGGTAAGATGAGCTACAACCGTTTCAGACTCATAACCATGAGAAGGATCAGATTCGACCATAGTGATTAAATCAGGGTCGATAGAGAATTCATAATCCTTATCGGTCACAAAGATAGGTGAAGTAGCAAACTTCGGGTCGTATTTCATCCTAGCGTTCAAATATTTTTCTTTCCACTTGCGCAGTAAATTCTCATCATCATAGCTATCCTTACATGCAAGAAAATCCTCAGCTATCTCTCCCTCCATAACGTAACACTCAGGCATATCAGGCAATTCATATCTAGGAGAGCTAGTTCTAGCAGGCAAAATAGCAGGTTCTACTTCAATAGTATGAGCAGTTTCAGAAGTATCATCACATCTAGCAGCAACTCTAGCAATTTGTGCATCAAGGAATGCACCAAGTGGCAAAGCAGTATCAAGCATAGCATCATCAGAAGCATCATGGGTAGCAGAAGTTGTATCATCAAGCAAAGGCGACATATCAAGATTTCTAGCAGGAGGTGGTGTCCCAAACTTACTCATAACCGAAGGTGAATCAAGTGCAGAGCTAGATGGCAGTTCCTTACCTGTCCTCGTAGTTGAGGGCAAGACTTTAGTTCTTGGATCTTTTGGATTCCTCATAGTGATCAACAGACGTAAATCCCAAGTGACTCAGAGAATATAGTTGTGCTTCCTCGACAACGGCACCAGAAAATAGTCTTGATAACCCGCAAGTATAGGGGATCACAACAGTTTTCGAGGGTAGAGTATTCAACCCAAATTTATTGATTCGACTCAAGGGAAGCTAAAGAATTTTATCAAGTATTAGCAGTTGAGTTGCCAATTCAACCACATTTGAAAGATTTAGTATCTGCAACAAAGTATCAGTAGCAACGTAGTATGATAGTAGCAGTGGCAATAGTAACCAGCTGCAGCAACGGAACAACAGTAGCAGGAGAGTAACAACAGTAGCAACATAGTAACAACAACATCAGTGATAGCAGTAGCAGCAAAGTAATGTAGCAAGGACCAGTAGTAAAAGACTCGTAGGCATTGGATCGGTGATGGATGATTATGTCGGATGCTATTCATCATGCAACAGTTATAACACAGAGAGATATGTAACTAGATCCAGTTCGTCAGTGTAATGTAGGCATGTATTCCGTATGTAGTCATATGTGTTTAGGGAAAAGAACTTGCATGACATCTATTGTCCATCCCTCCCGTGGCAGCGGGGTCCTAACGGAAACTACGGGATATTAAGGTTCTCCTTTTAAGAAAGAACTGGACCAATGCATTAACACTTGGTGAATACATGAACTCCTCATACTATGGTCATCTCCGGGAGTGGTTCCGGCTATTGTCACTCCCGGGTTGCCGGGTCATAACACATAGTAGGTGACTACAACTTGCAATATAGGATCAAGAACACACATATATTGGCGACAACATAATAGGTTCAGATCTGAAATCATGGCACTCGGGCCCTAGTGACAAGCATTAAGCATGGCATAATAGTAGGAACATCAATCTCAGAACATAGTGGATACTAGGGATCAATCCCCGTCAAAACTAACTCGATTACATGATAGATCTCATCCAACCCATCACCGTCCAGCAAGCCTACGATGAGATTACTCATGAACGGTGAAGAGCATCATGGAATTGGCGATGAAGGAAGGTTGATGATGACGATGGCGACGATTTCCCCTCTCCGGAGCCCAGAACGGACTCCAGAACTGCCCTCCACAGGAAGAACAGGAGGTGGCGGCGCCTCCGTATCGTAAAACGCGATGAACTCTTCTCCTTAATTTTTTTCGGACGAAAGAGGCTAAATAGACGTGAGATTGGAGGCGGTGGAGCTTTGTGGGCCCCACAAGCCCGCTAGGCGCGGCCGGGGGGGGGTGCCTGGTGGGCTTTAGGCTCACAACTCCACTTCCTTCGTTGATTCTTGGCCAATATTTTTTATAAATTGCACAAAAATTCTCCGTAAATTTTCAGGTCATTCCGAGAACTTTTATTTCTGCGCAAAAACAACACCATGGCAATTGTGCTGAGAACAACGTTAGTCCGGGTTAGTACCATTCAAATCATGCAAATTAGAGTCCAAAAGAAGGTCAAAAGAGTTCGGAAAAGTAGATACAACTGAGATGTATCAGGCCCCCCGTGGCCCTTTGTCCTACTTCTTCTGCCTATAAATCCCCAAAAAATATGAAACCATGGGAGAGAGCCACGAAAATACTTTTCCACCGCCGCAAGCTTCTGTCTCCGCAAGATCCCATCTGGGGCACGTTCTGGTGCCCTGCCGGAGGGGGGATTCGGACACGGAGGGCTTCTTCATCAACACCATTGCCTCTCCAATGATGCGTGCGTAGTTCACCATAGACCTTCGGGTCCATAGCTAGTAGCTAGATGGCTTCTTCTCTCTCTTGGATCTTCAATACAAAGTTCTCCATGATGTTCATGGAGATCTATCCGATGTAATCTTCTTTTGCAGTTTGTTTGTCGAGATCCGATGAATTGTGGATTTATGATCAGATTATCTATGAATCTTATTTGAGTTTCTTCTGATCTCTTATATGCATGATTTCATATCCTTGTAATTCTCTTCGATTTGTGGGTTTCGTTTGGCCAACTTGATCTACATTTCTTGCAATGGGAGAAGTGCTTGGTTTTGGGTTCATACCGTGCGGCGTCCTCACCCAGTGACGGAAGGGGTAGCGAGGCACACATCGTGTTGTTGCCATCAAGGGTAAAAAGGTGGGGTTTATATCTATTGCATGAATTTATCCCTCTACATCATGTCATCTTGCTTAAGGCGTTACTCTGTTTGTCATGAACTCAATACACTAGATGGATGCTGGATAGCGGTCGATGTGTGTAGTAATAGTAGTAGATGCAGAAAGTATCGGTCTACTTGTCTCGGACGTGATGCCTATATGTATGATCATTGCCTTAGATATCGTCATGACTTTGCGTGGTTCTGTCAATTGCTCGACAGTAATTCTTTCACCGACCGTAATATTTGCTATCTTGAGAGAAGCCTCTAGTGAACACTATGGCCCCCGGGTCTACTTCACATCATATTTTCAGCCCTACACTTTTACTTTGTTGCACTTTCCACCTTCAGATCTCACCTTGCAATCAATCGTGAAGGGATCGACAACCCCTTTGTAGCGTTGGGTGCAAGTTTGCTGTTTTTGCGCAGATACTTTGGAGACTTGACTTGATACTCCTACTGGATTAATACCTTGCTTCTCAAACTGAGGGAAATACTTAATGCTACCGTGCTGCATCACCCTTTCCTCTTCAAGGGAAAAACCAACGCAAGCTCAAGTGGTAGCAATCCTTCAGTGCGAATGACGTCGGCTACGCCAGTTCCGCTGGCTACAGCTTCTGTGTCGGCTACACTAGCTCTACCGACTCCAACTGCTGCGCCGGCTACAACTGCTTTGCCGGCTACAACAACAACTCCGGTCACGCCAAGCCTCGAATCATGTCGGCTCGACCCCCAGTGGGGGGTTGTCATGGAGGTAGACAGCATGCCGGCTGCCACAGCGGCATCACAGACAGAATGTCTCGAGCCCGCGACTACATCAACAAGCACGAGGGCTGCAGAAGCCCCTGACATTCAAGTCGAGGTGGAGCCGGCTCCTGTGTCGGCTCCGTCGTGGGCTAAACCCATCTTGGCCTTCCTTCTTCGCGGCGAGCTTCCCCAAGAAGACGCGGAGGCAAGGCAGATCTAGCGTCGATCAGGAGCCTACGCCATCATCAATCTCGAGCTGGTTCGGTGTAGCGTTACTGGCATGTTCCAGCGATGCGTCGAGTCGAAAAAGGAGCAGGAGATCCTCAGAGACATACATCAGGGTGAGTGTGGGCATCATGCCGCCTCTAGAACCCTGGTGGCCAAGGCGTTCCGCCACGGATGCTACTGGTTGGCGGCCCTCGAGGAGGTTGTGGACATGGTCAACAAGTGTGAAGGCTGCCAACGCTTCAGCACGTAGAGCCACATGCCGGCTTCGGCCCTCAAAACCATCCCCGTGTCATGGCCGTTTGTCGTCTCGGGATTGGATATGGTGGGGCCATTCAAGACCGCTCGAGGCGGCATGACACATCTCTTGGTTGCTGTTGACAAATTTACCAAGTGGATTGAGGCCAGGCCCATCAAGAAACTTGACGGACCCATGGCCGTCAGGTTTATCAAGGACATCACTGTCCGCTACGACGTCCTCCACAACATCATCACTGACAACGACACCAATTTCGCCAAGGGTGCTTTGGCACTCTACTGCTCCAAGGAAGGCATCCGGCTCGACTTGGCGTCGGTGGCACACCCACGATCCAACGGCCAAGTGGAAAGGGCCAATGGCCTGATCCTGGCCGGCATTAAGCCAAGGCTGGTGGTGCCACTTGTCAGGTCAGCCGGCTGTTGGATTGAAGAGTTGGCGATTGTGCTATGGAGCCTCCGCACCATGATGAACCGGTCAACCGGCTTCACACCATTCTTTCTGGTATATGGGTCCGAGGCAATCATCCCCGCGGATGTTGAGTTCGACTCTCCTCGGGTCACCCTGTACACAGAGACGGAAGCGAAGGAGGCAAGAGAAGATGGCGTCGATCTGCTCGAGGAGGCACGGGATCTGGCCTTGAGCCGGACGACTATATATTAGCAGAAGCTGAGATATTACCATAGCAAGAAGATCAAGCCCCTCTCTTTCAAAGAGGCAGACTTGGTACTCAGAAGATTCCAGCGAACAACCGTCCAACACAAGCTCTCTTCCCCATGGGAGGGACCTTTCATCATCAGTCGGGCGTTGCATAACAATGCATACGGCCTGATAGACGTCCAGAAGCCAAGGAACCGCAAGAGAGATGACTTCGTCCAGGAAACTGAGCGTCCATGGAACGCGGCATTGCTTCGCCCGTTCTATTGCTGGAGTGCAAAAGAAAAAGAAAAAGCATGTACGTATGTATCTTCCTCCCTTTTCGGGATTTTCAATGAATGAATGCAATGGGTGTTTCAAGCCGGTGCTTGAGACGCACCTCTTTCAGATTCATGGCAAGAGTTTTTCACTCGTTTGTGAGTTCCCTGGTCCGGCTCTATGGGCTCGAGGGCTCGCTAGCAAGCTCGAATGGTTTCCTTAGTTGTAGTTGAGCATATAGTGTACGCCGGGTCGAACCCTTGCCGTCTCGCACAAGCTACAGTCCGGCTCCCGGCTGTCCGGCTAACGAGACGGTGGCATGGAAGGCAGGCTGCATGAAAATCTTAACTACAAAGAAGGTTGCCGGCTCGGGTCGGTTTGATCGCTTTTGATCTTATTTTCTAGCCGACCTATGCTGGCTCGCTTTTGAGTCTAAAAGTCTTGATGGCTTCGAAAAGTTTGAGTCCAATGTTCTCAAAGGCAGAAGCCTCGTCCCAGTCACAGACCGGCTCCCAACTATCGGGCTGGCGAGGCGGATGTTAGAAAGAGCAAAGGAGTTGGATGAAAAGGAGTCAAACATGAATCAAAAGAGGAAAATGCGAGTCAGCAAGCATAATGCTTACGTATTCAATGCAAAATGACATAGCATAAATTACATTCAAAAGCATTCAGAGGCCCACGACCGAAGTTCATTACAATAAAACACCCCCAGTGGGTGGAACTGTTGGACTCACAATAAAACGCAGATAAAAACAAAAAGGACAAGCTAAGGGGCGGTGGCTCTGTCTGCGACACGGCTGCAGCTCATGAAGTGGTGGCTTCACCATCGCCGGCTACACCTGAGGCAGATGCACTGTCTCCGTCTCGAGCGCCTTCGGCACCATCCTTCGCGGTCGAGTCCGCGTAGGCATTGCTGCTGGAGTCGGCGGCTTCCTCCTCGAAGGCCGCCTCAGCATAACTGCCTTTGGCATCATAAGGCTGCAGATGGAACAGGTCCTGAGGGACCACATTGCCGTTTGCATCACGCTCCAGGCCGAGCTCGTCCCAGGCGGCGAAGGAAGTAATGTCGCTGGCCCTCACTTACAGCCGGTCCTCCAGAGCCACCAGCTCCTCCTTCGAGCCCGCGCGCTCTGCTGCAACCTTGCCCAAGTCTAGGTTTTGGTACCAGGACTTGGCCAAGCGAAGCGCCAGGTATGCGCCAGCGCGCGCGGCTGAGGCGCGCCAAGCGTCGAGGCAGGAGATGACGGCCTCAAGCAAGCGGGACAGCCGACTCATGGACGCCGGCTCCACGGCGTTGGGCCACAACACCCACACCATCTCTAGTCCTGCGCTCTGGAGCCGATCCAGGGAGCGGGCCAGTGCGAGCAGGCGGGCCTTGACGCCGGTGGCGATCTCCTCCACGGACCAGCCGGCGTCGGCGTCCACCTCTTCACCAGCGGCGCGACGCTCTTCACGGCTGGTCTCCACAGCCGTTTCCGCTGCTTCCCGTGTCCCAGGGAAGAGCCCTGGAATGTGGGGGGCGGTAAGAAGAAGAACGAGGGAGGATGCCTGCTTAGCAGTCCCCAGCAACGACACTAGAAAAATGTTGTTGACGAGTCCCTGACTTGATGCATTTGCGACAACAGAGCCAGAACTACTCCCAGTTGCTCAACAATTAGCAATTGTCTTGCAATGGCCCACCAGCGCGTGGGTTCGCGGCAGTTTTTGAGGGTAGAGTATTCGACCCAAATTTGTTGGTACGCCAGTCAGGAGGTGAGAGAATACTCTCGAGTATTAGCAGCTGAATGTGTCAGATTCAACCACACCTGAAAGATTAGTATCTGCAAGCAAAGTATCAACAGCAAAGTACGATGATAACAACGGTGTCAGAAACGATCTGTTGACACGGCAGACTATTTCAAACGGTCGTATCAATGGCGCCAGAAGTTGCCCGTTGACGGAAATTGTCTTTTCCCGTCAACGACGAGCGAACCAAAATTGTAGCAGGTAGCAGCAGTGTAACAAGTAACATCAGTGGCAAGGAACAACAATAGTGACAACGGTAGCAAGTAGCAACAGTAGCAAGTAGCAGCAGAGCAAGCGACAGTAGTAAAAGCAGTAGCAAGTAGCAACAATAGTAACAACAGTAACAGCAGCAGAGCAAAACAAGTAACAGCAGTAACAGCAGCAGAGAAAAACAAGTAACAGCAGCAGTGGGACGAACTCATAGGCAATGGGTCGGTGATTCGTTTGGATGATATTCATCATGCAACAGTTATAACACGGAGAGATATGTGGCTAGCTCTCGTTCGTCAATGTGATGTAGGCATGCATTCTGTGTGTAGTCATACGTGCTTAGTGAAAAGAACTTGCATGGCATCTATTGTCCATCCCTCCCGTGGCAGCGGGGTCCAAAAGGATACTACAGGATATTAAGGTTCTCCTTTTAATAAAGAACCAGAACAACGCATTAGCACTTGGTGAACACACGAACTCCTCAAACTATGGTCATCACCGGGAGTGGTTCCGGTTATTGTCACTCCGGGGTTGCCGGGTCATAACACATAGTAGGTAAGTACAACTTGCAAGATCGGATCTAAAACACACATATATTGGTGACAACATAATAATTTCAGAACTGAAATCATGGCACTCGGGCCCTAGTGACAAGCATTAAGCATGGCAAAGTAGTAGCAACATCAATCTCAGAACATAGTGGATACTAGGGATCAATCCCCGTCAAAACTAACTCGATTACATGATAGATCTCATCCTACTCATCACCGCCCAGCGAGACTACGAATAGATTACTCACGAACAATGAAGAGCTTCATGGAATTGGAGAGGGAAGAAGGTTGATGATGACGATGGCGACGATTTCCCCTCTCCGGGGCCCAAAAGGGACTCCAGATCGGTCCTCCAGATGAAGAACAGGATGTGGCGGCGCCTCTGTATCGCAAACGCGACGAAATCTTCTCTTATGATTTTTTTCTGGGCGAAAGTGAATTTATAGAGCTGAGATTGGGGGCGGCAGAGCCACGTGGGCCCCACAAGATTGGTTGCCACGGCCAGGGGGGTGGTCGCAGCAACAGGGCTTGTGGCCCACTGGCCCATCCCCTCTGGTGGATCTTTGCGTAGGTATTTTTCATATTTTCCAGAAAAATTGTCTGTAAATTTTCAGGACGTTCCGAGAACTTTCATTTCTGCACAAAAACAACACCATGGCAATTCTGCTGAAAACAACGTCAGTCCGGGTTAGTTCCATTCAAATCATGCAAATTAGAGTCCAAAACAAGGACAAAAGAGTTTGGAAAAGTAGATGCGATGGAGACGTATCAACTCCCCCAAGCTTAAAACCTTGCTTGTCCTCAAGCAACTCAGTTGACAAACTGAGAGAGAAAGAAACACTTTGACAAACTCTGTTTGATCTTGTTGTTGCAACTATGTTTAACTCATAACCATAACTTCAGCAAGATCACAAGTTAACCACATAAGCAAGTGACACAAAGGTCTCACGGTAAACTAATATCAATGGCATAATCAGCTAGCGAGCAAATTATAATGAGTTTCAGATACCAAAAATTCAATCAAAACAAGCATGAAGCAATATGAATAGGTGGTATCTCGCTAGCTCTTCAAAGACCGCATAACATAAATGCAGAGGACTTTCAAAGATCAAGGGCTGACTAAACATTATAATTCATAGCAACAAAGATCCAGTCATAGTCATACTCAATATCAATCAAAAGGAGTCTTGTTTTACAGTTATGTTTTCGATTTAAGCGTGGAACTGGGCATTCCAATTACCGGCCCCTTTCTCGTGAATGATAGTGAATAAACACATGTCGAGGATAACACGCCTAACATGGAAGATACCAATAGCCCCTGTCACCAGATGAGCGGTTCGGGCATGCAAAACAGATTATTTCTTGAAGGTTTAGGGAATGGCATATGCAAATTTACTTGGAACGGCAGGTAAATACCGCAAACAGGTAGGTATGGTGGACTCTCATGGAAAAACTTTTGTGTTTATGGAAGTGGATGCACAAGTAGTATTCCTCTTAGTACAAGTGAAGGCTAGCAAAAGACTGGGAAGCGACCAACTAGAGAGCGACAACGGTCATCAAGATGCAATGAGTTTGACTATCATGGAGTGCAAGCATGAACAGGATATAAATCACCATGAACACGAGCATCATAGAGGCTATGTTGATTTTGTTTCAACTACATGCATGAACAAGCGCCAAGTCAAGCCACTTGAATCATTCAAAGGAGAATACCATCCTATCATACTACATCATTGTCATCTCAAAATCTATGTTGGCATTCAAGACAAACCATTATAAGCTCCTAGCTAAATAAGCATGGCACCAGAAACTAAGATCTCTAAGTTTTCATTGCAAACATGGTTCTCTCACAACAAAGCTGAATTTGGGACGACAAGCTAGTCATATTTACAAAAACAAAATAGATAGAGTTCATACCAGCTTTTCCAGTCTCAGTCACTTCATCATATATCATCATTATTGCCTTTCACTTGCACGATCAAACGATGTGAACAATAATAAGCGTGCTCGTGCAATGGACTAAGCTGAAATCTGCAAGCAAACACAAAGGAGAAGACAAAGTAATATGGCTCTTTGAAAGCTAAACAGGTATGCATACAAGAGCCACTAAACATTGTAACCAATATCTTCTACCTTGAACCAAAGAAAAAGAAAACTATTTACACGGGAAAACTCCCAACAAGCAAAAGAAGAAAGGAAAATCTTTTTGGGGTTTCTCAAAAGGACACAAAACAAGAAAACGAAAATAAACTAGCATGGATAATACAGTGGCAAAGTGTACACATCGACGAACAAAGTGAAAGCATAAGCATGAATGTAAGGTCGAGAACACGTACTCCCCCAAGCTTAGGCTTTTGGCCTAGCTTGGTCTACTCCCAAGGCGGGAAATAACCAGCTCCGGGATACTCCGGAGCGGACTGTGGATGCCACTCCTGTGTGAGCTCCTCTGGCTCCCACTGATAAACTGGCATCTGGTACTCGACTGGCGGCTCGGGCACGGGCACCTGTGGTTGGGCTAAGCCCCAATATGCGTAGATGTTCGAGGGAATAATAGTGTACCTGCATGCATGAAGATCGAACAAAGAAGGAGCATGCAAAGTAATAGTCTCTCGAGTACCTTGACTAAATACCAGGTTATAAATCACCTGTCTACTAGCATCTCTATCCAGAAAATCATGGCGAACGATGCTGTCATAATCTAGATATTTCTCAGGAAGAAGCATCTCTTCTACCTCGCGAAGTCTAATGGGTATCTCAAAGTGTCTAGCAAGACGAGCAGCATAGATACCTCCATAGACGACACCTTTGGAACAGTTTGTGTTCAACCGCTGAGCTACTATAGCACCTAGGCTATAAGTCTTAGTGCTATAAAGGCCTTCGCGCAAAACCGCAAGGTCTGGAGAGCTAAGTGATCCAGCCTCCCCATGGCCAATCAAACATTTTTCCCACAAATAATGAGAAGTACCAGAGCACAGGAAAATGTATGCTAGCAATTCTAGCGCGAGACACTCCTCTCTCCTCTCCAACAACAATAGTACCTATGAAATCCTCCAGGTCCCGTGGACGAGAATCATGAATATCCCCAACATAAGGTAATTTGCATGCATTGCAAAAGTCCTGTAGTGTCATGCACTGGGGGATATCGTACAACATGAACTCAACCATGGGAGGATTCTTCCTCGGATAAAAGTTGAAGCTTTGAACGAAAATATTGGTGAGGAGGATATTATGGTTCTCCTTTTAATAAAGAACCGGAACAACGCATTAGCACTTGGTGAACACATGAACTCCTCAAACTATGGTCATCACTGGGAGTGGTTCCGGTTATTGTCACTCCGGGGTTGCTGGGTCATAACACAGAGTAGGTAACTACAACTTGCAAGATCGGATCTAAAACACACATATATTGGTGACAACATAATAATTTCATATCCGAAATCATGGCACTCGGGCCCTAGTGACAAGCATTAAGCATGGCAAAGTAGTAGCAAAATCAATCTCAGAACATAGTGGATACTAGGGATCAATCCCCGTCAAAACTAACTCGATTACATGATAGATCTCATCCTACTCATTACCGCCCAGCGAGCCTACGAATAGATTACTCACGAACGATGAAGAGCTTCATGGAATTGGAGAGGGAAGAAGGTTGATGATGACGATGGCGACGATTTCCCCTTCTCCGGAGCCCAAAACGAACTCTAGATCTGTCCTCGAGATGAAGAACAGGATGTGGCGGCGCCTCCGTATCGCAAACGCGACGAAATCTTCTCTTCTGATTTTCTCTGGGCGAAAGTGAATTTATAGAGCTGAGATTGGGGGCGGCAGAGCCACGTGGGCCCCACAAGCTTGGTTGCCGCGGCCAGGGGGTGGCCGCGGAAACAGGGCTTGTGGCCCACTGGCCCATCACCTTCGGTGGATCTTTGCGCAGGTATTTTTCATATTTTCCAGAAAAATTCTCCGTAAATTTTCAGGACGTTCCGAGAACTTTCATTTCAGCACAAAAACAAAACCATGGCAATTCTGCTGAAAACAGCGTCAGTCCGGGTTAGTTCCATTCAAATCATGCAAATTAGAGTCCAAAACAAGGGCAAAAGAGTTTGGAAAAGTAGATACGATGGAGACGTATCAATGCCAACAAAAAAGAAAGATCAAATAAAGATGAAGGAAACTTACGGTTGAAATGGTTGTCGGTCTCGCGGACCTCCTTGAGGGCCTCGCGCTCCCGTGTCATGCTCTCTTGAGTCACGCGGGAGAGCTCGCCTCGAAGGGCCTGGGCCACCTCCATCTCCTTCGCTAGCTGCGCCTGCACTTGGGTCAGGGCGGCCTCCTTCTCCTTCAGGGCAGCGTCTTTACGCTTCATCTCTTCTAGATGAGCCGTCTTCACGCGCTCCGTGTCGGCAGTATGGGAGGTGTCCTTCTCCTGAAGGGCGGCGTGCAGCTGTTCTAGCTCTGCCTGGTGGGCCGCCTCGCGGTCCTTCTTCTGTATCTGGAGAAGACCCAGCTGTAGGTGGAGTTTCTTGCCGCCTCCTGCAAGGCGTTTCGCTGCGAGACGGCAGTATCCAGCCGACTCTGAAGATCGCCGGCTCGGCCTTCGACCGCCTAGATCTGGGCCCGCAGTGCATTATATGCCTGCACTTGGGCATCATGAAGCTTCTACGAACAAAACAAACGAAGCAAAAGGTAAGATTCGGCCCGGCTGACTCTCAGCCGGCCCGATTCTCGGGGGCTACACCCAGTGGGTGCGCTCACGCCCCCCCCACTAAAAAAGCAGTGGTAAGCATAGCACAATGAGATTCGGCCCAGCCAATGCTTGACCGGCTCGATTCTCAGGGGCTACACTCAGTGGGTGCGCTGGCGCGCCCCCACTGGTTCAAGAACAAGGAAGAAAACACAAAACGAAGCAAAGAAAACACAAAGGTTTGAAGACTCACCCTGGTTCGGTCTTCAAGGCGGTCGAGGTCGCACTTGGCCACGAGGGCTGCTTGCATCACCTTGTCGCGGCTGCTGGAGAACAACGCCACCAGCTCCGGGATGCCACTGAGTGGTGGGCTCGCTGCTGATGACCCACAAGTATAGGGGATGAATCATAGTCCTTTCGATAAGTAAGAGTGTCGAACCCAACAAGGAGCAGAAGGATCTCACAAGTGGTTTTCAACAAGGAAATATCTGCAAGCACTGAAATTATCGTAACAAGTAGTTGTGTGGTGAGATGATTCGTAGCAAGCAACAAGTAACAAAAGTAGCAATGGTGCAGAAAAGTGGCGCAATCCCTTTTGTAGCAAGGGACAAGCCTGGACAAAGTCTTATAGGAGGAAAAACGCTCTCGAGGACACACGGGAATTTTTGTCATGCTAGTTTCATCATGTTCATATGATTCACGTTCGTTACTTTGATAGTTTGATATGTGGGTGGACCGGCACTTGGGTACTGCCCTTACCTGGACAAGCATCCCACTTATGATTAACCCCTCTCGCAAGCATCCGCAACTACGAAAGAAGAATTAAGACAAAGTCTAACCATAGCATTAAACTAGTGGATCCAAATCAGCCCCTTACGAAGCAACGCATAAACTAGGGTTTAAGCTTCTGTCACTCTAGCAACCCATCATCTACTTACTACTTCCGAATGCCTTCCTCTAGGCCCAAATAACGGTGAAGTATTATGTAGTCGACATTCACATAACACTACTAGAGGAAAAACAACATACAACATATCAACTACGTCGAGGAGGAGGACGTAAATATATGCAAAGTGCACACGGATCTGAATGTAGCAGACCCGCTGACTAAGCCTCTTCCACGGCCAAAACATGATCGACACCAGAACTGTATGGGTGTTAGATTTATTACAATGTAATTCACATGGTGATGTGAGGGCTAGATTATTGACTCTAGTGCAAGTGGGAGACTGTTGGAATTATGCCCTAGAGGCAATAATAAATGTGTAGTTATTATTATAATTCCTGTATCAAGATAATAGTTTATTATCCATGCTATAATTGTATTGAATGAAGACTCATTTACATGTGTGGATACATAGACAAAACACCGTCCCTAGCATGCCTCTAGTTGGCTAGCCAGTTGATCGATGATAGTCAGTGTCTTCTGATTATGAACAAGGTGTTGTTGCTTGATAACTGGATCACGTCATTGGGAGAATCACGTGATGGACTAGACCCAAACTAATAGACGTAGCATGTTGATCGTGTCATTTTGTTGCTACTGTTTTCTGCGTGTCAAGTATTTATTCCTATGACCATGAGATCATATAACTCACTGACACCGGAGGAATGCTTTGTGTGTATCAAACGTCGCAACGTAACTAGGTGACTATAAAGATGCTCTACAGGTATCTCCGAAGGTGTTAGTTGAGTTAGTATGGATCAAGACTGGGATTTGTCACTCCGTGTGACGGAGAGGTATCTCGGGGCCCACTCGGTAATACAACATCACACATAAGCCTTGCAAGCAATGTAACTTAGTGTAAGTTGCAGGATCTTGTATTACGGAACGAGTAAAGAGACTTGCCGGTAAACGAGATTGAAATAGGTATGCGGATACTGACGATCGAATCTCGGGCAAGTAACATACCGAAGGACAAAGGGAATGACATACGGGATTATACGAATCCTTGGCACTGAGGTTCAAACGATAAGATCTTCGTAGAATATGTAGGATCCAATATGGGCATCCAGGTCCCGCTATTGGATATTGACCGAGGAGTCTCTCGGGTCGTGTCTACATAGTTCTCGAACCCGCAGGGTCTGCACACTTAAGGTTCGACGTTGTTTTATGCGTATTTGAGTTATATGGTTGGTTACCGAATGTTGTTCGGAGTCCTGGATGAGATCACGGACGTCACGAGGGTTTCCGGAATGGTCCGGAAACGAAGATTGATATATAGGATGACCTCATTTGATTACCGGAAGGTTTTCGGAGTTGCCGGGAATGTACCGGGAATGACGAATGGGTTCCGGGAGTTCACCGGAGGGGGGCAACCCACTCCGGGGAAGCCCATAGGTATTTGTGGGGGTCACACCAGCCCTTAGTGGGCTGGTGGGACAGCCCACCAAATCCTATGCGCCAAGGAAGAAAAATCAAAGGAAGAAAAAAAAAGAGGAAGAAGTGGGAAGGGGGAAGGACTCCCTCCCACCAAACCAAGTAGGACTCGGTTTGGGGGGCGAGAGTCCTCCCCCCTGGCTCGGCCGACCCCTTGGGGTTCCCTTGGACCCCAAGGCAAGGTCCCCCTCCCTCCTCCTATATATATGGGGCTTTTAGGGCAGATTTGAGACGACTTTCTCACGGCTGCCCGACCACATACCTCCATAGTTTTTCCTCTAGATCGCGTTTCTGCGGAGCTCGGGCGGAGCCCTGCTGAGACGAGATCATCACCAACCTTCGGAGCGCCGTCACGCTGCCGGAGAACTCTTCTACCTCTCCGTCTCTCTTGCTGGATCAAGAAGGCCGAGATCATCGTCGAGCTGTACGTGTGCTGAACGCGGAGGTGTCGTCCGTTCGGTACTAGATCGTGGGACTGATCGCGGGATTGTTCGCGGGGCGGATCGAGGGACGTGAGGACGTTCCACTACATCAACCGCGATCTCTAATCGCTTCTGCTGTACGATCTACAAGGGTACGTAGATCACTCATCCCCTCTCGTAGATGGACATCACCATGATAGGTCTTCGTGCGCGTAGGAAATTTTTTGTTTCCCATGCGACGTTCCCCAACAGTGGCATCATGAGCTAGGTTCATGCGTAGATGTCTTCTCGAGTAGAACACAAAAGGTTTTGTGGGCGGTGATGTGCATTTTGCTGCCCTCCTTAGTCTTTTCTTGATTCCGCGGTATTGTTGGATTGAAGCGGCTTGGACCGACATTACTCGTACGCTTACGAGAGACTGGTTTCATCGTTACGAGTAACCCCCTTTGCTCAAAGATGACTGGCAAGTGACGGTTTCTCCAACTTTAGTTGAATCGGATTTGACCGAGGAGGTCCTTGGATGAGGTTAAATAGCAACTCATATATCTCCGTTGTGGTGTTTGCGTAAGTAAGATGCGATCCTACTAGATACCCTTGGTCACCACGTAAAACATGCAACAACAAAATTAGAGGACGTCTAACTTGTTTTTGCAGGGTATGATTGTGATGTGATATGGCCAATGATGTGATGTGATATATTGGATGTATGAGATGATCATGTTGTAATAGAAATATCGACTTGCACGTCGATGGTACGGCAACCGGCAGGAGCCATAGGGTTGTCTTTATACTAACATATGTGCTTGCAGATGCGTTTACTATTTTGCTAGGATGTAGCTTTAGTAGTGATAGCATAAGTAGCACGACAACCCCGATGGCGACACGTTGATGGAGATCATGATGATGGAGATCATGGTGTGGCGCCGGTGACAAGAAGATCGTGCCGGTGCTTTGGTGATGGAGATCCAGAAGCACGTGATGATGGCCATATCATGTCACTTATGAATTGCATGTGATGTTAATCCTTTTATGCACCTTATTTTGCTTAGAACGATGGTAGCATTATGAGGTGATCTCTCACTAAAATTTCAAGACGAAATTGTGTTCTCCCCGACTGTGCACCGTTGCTACAGTTCGTCGTTTCGAGACACCACGTGATGATCGGGTGTGATAGACTCAACGTTCACATACAACGGGTGCAAAATAGTTGCGCACGCAGAACACTCGGGTTAAGCTTGACGAGCCTAGCATGTGCAGACATGGCCTCGGAACACATGAGACCGAAAGGTCGATCATGAATCATATAGATGATATGATTAGCATAGGGATGCTTACCACTGAAACTACTCCCGACTCACGTGATGATCGGACTTGGGATAGTGTAGGTGGATCATGAACCACTCAAATGACTAGAGAGATGTACTTTTTGAGTGGGAGTTTAGCATGTAATTTGAGTTAAGTTGAACTCTAATTATCTTGAACATAGTCTAAGTCCACTTTGAATATATTTGTGTTGTAGATCATGGCTCACGCAAGTGTCATCCTTAATTTTAATACGTTCCTAGAGAAAGCTAAGTTGAAAGATGATGGAAGCAACTTTGTAGACTGGGCTCGTAATCTTAAGCTAATCTTACAAGCTGGAAAGAAGGATTATGTCCTTAATGCTGCGCTAGGAGATGAACCACCCGCTACGGCTGATCAGGATGTTAAGAACGCTTGGTTAGCGCGTAAGGAGGACTACTCAATAGTTCAATGTGCAGTCTTGTATGGCTTAGAACCGGGACTTCAACGTCGCTTTGAGCGTCATGGAGCATTTGAGATGTTCCAGGAGTTGAAGTTCATCTTTCAGAAGAACGCCCGGATCGAGAGGTATGAGACCTCCGATAAATTCTATGCTTGCAAGATGGAGGAAAACTCGTCTGTCAGTGAACATGTGCTCAAAATGTCTGGGTACTCAAACCGTCTAGCTGAACTGGGGATTGAACTCCCGCAAGAAGCTACCATTGACAGAATCCTCCAATCACTGCCGCCAAGCTATAAAAGCTTTGTGTTGAACTACAACATGCAAGGGATGAACAAGTCTCCCGGCGAGTTGTTTGCGATGCTGAAAGTCGCAGAGTCTGAACTCCGTAAAGAACATCAAGTGTTGATGGTGAGCAAGACCACTAGTTTCAAGAGAAACGGCAAAGGCAAGAAGGGCAATTCGAAGAAGAGCGGCAAGCCCGTTGCCACTCCGCCGAAGAAACCCAAGGCTGGACCTAAGCCTGAAACAGAGTGCTTCTATTGCAAGGGTATGGGTCACTGGAAGCACAATTGCCCCAAGGATCTGGCAGATAAGAAGGCGGGCAAAGAAAAATCAGGTATATTTGATATACATGTTATTGATGTGTACTTAACCAGCTCTCGTAGTAGTGCCTGGGTATGCGATACCGGTTCTGTTGCTCACATTTGCAACTCGAAGCAGGAACTGCGGAATAGACGGAGGCTGGCGAAAGACGAAGTGACGATGCGCGTAGGAAACGGTTCCAAGGTTGATGCAATCGCCGTCGGCATCGTGTCACTTCAACTACCATCGGGATTAGTGATGAACTTAAATCATTGTTATTTAGTGCCTGCGTTGAGCATGAACATTATATCTGGACCTTGTTTATTGCGAGACGGTTACTCTTTTAAGTCTGAGAATAATGGTTGTTCTATTTCTATGAGTAACATCTTTTATGGTCATGCACCGAATGTGAGAGGATTGTTCATATTGAATCTCGATAGCGATACCCATATACATAACATTGAGACCAAAAGAGTTAGAGTAAACAATGATAGCGCCATATTTTTGTGGCACTGCCGCTTGGGTCATATTGGTGTAAAGCGCATGAAGAAACTCCATGCTGATGGACTTTTGGAGTCACTTGACTTTGATTCACTTGACACGTGCGAACCATGCCTCATGGGCAAGATGACTAAAACTCCGTTCTCCGGAACAATGGAGCGTGCAAGTGACTTGTTGGAAATCATACATACCGATGTGTGTGGTCCGATGAGCGTGGAGGCACGCGGCGGATATCGTTATTTTCTCACCTTCACTGACGATTTGAGTAGATATGGTTATGTCTACTTAATGAAGCACAAGTCTGAAACATTTGAAAAGTTCAAGCAATTTCAGAGTGAAGTAGAAAATCATCGTAACAAGAAGATCAAGTTCCTACGGTCTGATCGTGGGGGTGAATATCTGAGTTTCGAGTTTGGTACTCACTTAAGACAATGTGGAATTGTTTCGCAGTTAACACCGCCTGGAACACCACAGCGTAATGGTGTGTCCGAACGTCGTAATCGTACTTTATTAGAAATGGTGCGATCTATGATGTCTCTTACTGATTTGCCGTTATCGTTTTGGGGTTATGCATTAGAAACAGCTGCATTCCCTTTAAATAGGGCACCATCGAAATCCGTTGAGACGACACCATACGAACTATGGTGTGGCAAAAGGCCAAAGTTGTCGTTTCTTAAAGTTTGGGGATGTGATGCTTATGTCAAAAAGCTTCAGCCTGAAAAGCTGGAACCCAAAGCGGAAAAGTGCGTCTTCATAGGCTACCCAAAAGAGACAGTTGGGTACACCTTCTATCTCAAATCCGAGGGCAAAGTGTTTGTTGCTAAGAACGGAACTTTTCTCGAGAAGGAGTTTCTCTCGAGAGAATTGAGTGGGAGGAAGATAGAACTTGACGAGGTTGTCGAACCTCTCATCCCTCTGGATGGTGGCGCAGGGCAAGGGGAAACCCCTGTGATTGCGACGCCGGTTGAGGAGGAAGTTAATGATGATGATCATGAAACTCCAGTTCAAGTTTCTGTTGAACCACGCAGGTCGACGGGATCACGCGCTGCTCCAGAGTGGTACGGTAATCCCGTCTTGACAATCATGTTGTTAGACAACAATGAACCTGCAAATTATGAAGAAGCAATGGTGGGCCCAGATTCCAACAAATGGCTAGAAGCCATGAAATCGGAGATAGGATCCATGTATGAGAACAAAGTATGGACTTTGGAGATACTACCTGAGGGCCGCAAGGCTATTCAGAACAAATGGATCTTTAAGAAGAAGACGGACGCTGACGGTAATGTGACCGTTTATAAAGCTCGACTTGTGGCAAAGGGTTTTTCACAAGTTCCAGGAATTGACTACGATGAGACTTTCTCTCCCGTAGCGATGCTTAAGTCCGTCAGAATCATGTTAGCAATAGCTGCATTTTTCGATTATGAAATTTGGCAGATGGATGTCAAAACGGCGTTCCTTAACGGTTTCCTTAAGGAAGAGTTGTATATGATGCAACCCGAAGGTTTTGTCGATCCTAAAAATGCTGACAAGGTGTGCAAGCTCCAGCGATCCATTTATGGACTGGTGCAAGCATCTCGGAGTTGGAACAAACGCTTTGATGAGGTGATCAAAGCATTTGGGTTTATACAAGTGGTTGGAGAATCTTGTATTTACAAGAAAGTGAGTGGGAGCTCTGTGGCGTTTCTAATATTATATGTGGATGACATATTACTGATTGGAAACAACGTAGAGCTTTTGGAGAGCATAAAAGGTTACTTGAATAAAAGTTTCTCTATGAAGGACCTAGGAGAAGCTGCTTACATTCTAGGCATTAAAATCTATAGGGATAGATCAAAACGCCTGATAGGACTTTCACAAAGCACATACCTTGATAAAGTTTTGAAGAGGTTCAAAATGGAACAGTCCAAGAAAGGGTTCTTGCCAGTGTTACAAGGTACGAGATTGAGTAAGACTCAGTGCCCAGCAACTGATGAAGATAGAGAGCATATGCGCTCCGTCCCCTATGCTTCAGCCATAGGCTCTATCATGTATGCGATGTTGTGCACTAGACCGGATGTTAGCCTGGCCATAAGTATGGCAGGCAGGTTCCAGAGTAATCCAGGAGTGGATCACTGGACAGCGGTCAAGAATATCCTAAAGTACCTGAAAAGGACTAAGGAGATGTTTCTCGTGTATGGAGGTGACGAAGAGCTCGCCGTAAAAGGTTACGTCGATGCAAGCTTTGACACAGATCCGGACGACTCTAAGTCGCAAACCGGATACGTATTTATTCTTAATGGGGGTGCAGTAAGCTGGTGCAGTTCCAAGCAAAGCGTCGTAGCAGATTCTACATGTGAAGCGGAATACATGGCTGCCTCGGAGGCGGCTAAGGAGGGTGTCTGGATGAAGCAGTTCATGACGGATATTGGAGTGGTGCCAAGTGCACTGGATCCAATCACCTTCTTCTGTGACAACACTGGTGCCATTGCCTTAGCAAAGGAACCAAGGTTTCACAAGAAGACCAGACACATCAAACGACGCTTCAACCTCATCCGCGACTACGTCGAGGAGGAGGACGTAAATATATGCAAAGTGCACACGGATCTGAATGTAGCAGACCCGCTGACTAAGCCTCTTCCACGGCCAAAACATGATCGACACCAGAACTGTATGGGTGTTAGATTTATTACAATGTAATTCACATGGTGATGTGAGGGCTAGATTATTGACTCTAGTGCAAGTGGGAGACTGTTGGAATTATGCCCTAGAGGCAATAATAAATGTATAGTTATTATTATAATTCCTGTATCAAGATAATAGTTTATTATCCATGCTATAATTGTATTGAATGAAGACTCATTTACATGTGTGGATACATAGACAAAACACCGTCCCTAGCATGCCTCTAGTTGGCTAGCCAGTTGATCGATGATAGTCAGTGTCTTCTGATTATGAACAAGGTGTTGTTGCTTGATAACTGGATCACGTCATTGGGAGAATCACGTGATGGACTAGACCCAAACTAATAGACGTAGCATGTTGATCGTGTCATTTTGTTGCTACTGTTTTCTGCGTGTCAAGTATTTATTCCTATGACCATGAGATCATATAACTCACTGACACCGGAGGAATGCTTTGTGTGTATCAAACGTCGCAACGTAACTGGGTGACTATAAAGATGCTCTACAGGTATCTCCGAAGGTGTTAGTTGAGTTAGTATGGATCAAGACTGGGATTTGTCACTCCGTGTGACGGAGAGGTATCTCGGGGCCCACTCGGTAATACAACATCACACATAAGCCTTGCAAGCAATGTAACTTAGTGTAAGTTGCGGGATCTTGTATTACGGAACGAGTAAAGAGACTTGCCGGTAAACGAGATTGAAATAGGTATGCGGATACTGACGATCGAATCTCGGGCAAGTAACATACCGAAGGACAAAGGGAATGACATACGGGATTATACGAATCCTTGGCACTGAGGTTCAAACGATAAGATCTTCGTAGAATATGTAGGATCCAATATGGGCATCCAGGTCCCGCTATTGGATATTGACCGAGGAGTCTCTCGGGTCATGTCTACATAGTTCTCGAACCCGCAGGGTCTGCACACTTAAGGTTCGACGTTGTTTTATGCGTATTTGAGTTATATGGTTGGTTACCGAATGTTGTTCGGAGTCCTGGATGAGATCACGGACGTCACGAGGGTTTCCGGAATGGTCCGGAAACGAAGATTGATATATAGGATGACCTCATTTGATTACCGGAAGGTTTTCGGAGTTGTCGGGAATGTACCGGGAATGACGAATGGGTTCCGGGAGTTCACCGGAGGGGGGCAACCCACTCCGGGGAAGCCCATAGGTATTTGTGGGGGTCACACCAGCCCTTAGTGGGCTGGTGGGACAGCCCACCAAATCCTATGCGCCAAGGAAGAAAAATCAAAGGAAGAAAAAAAAAAGAGGAAGAAGTGGGAAGGGGAAAGGACTCCCTCCCACCAAACCAAGTAGGACTCGGTTTGGGGGGGGAGAGTCCTCCCCCCTGGCTCGGCCGACCCCTTGGGGTTCCCTTGGACCCCAAGGCAAGGTCCCCCTCCCTCCTCCTATATATATGGGGCTTTTAGGGCAGATTTGAGATGACTTTCTCACGGCTGCCCGACCACATACCTCCATAGTTTTTCCTCTAGATCGCGTTTCTGCGGAGCTCGGGCGGAGCCCTGCTGAGACGAGATCATCACCAACCTCCGGAGCGCCGTCACGCTGCCGGAGAACTCTTCTACCTCTCCATCTCTCTTGCTGGATCAAGAAGGCCGAGATCATCGTCGAGCTGTACGTGTGCTGAACGCGGAGGTGCCGTCCGTTCGGTACTAGATCGTGGGACTGATCGCAGGATTGTTCGCGGGGCGGATCGAGGGACGTGAGGACGTTCCACTACATCAACCGCGATCTCTAATCGCTTCTGCTGTACGATCTACAAGGGTACATAGATCACTCATCCCCTCTCGTAGATGGACATCACCATGATAGGTCTTCGTGCGCGTAGGAAAATTTTTGTTTCCCATGCGACGTTCCCCAACAGTGGCATCATGAGCTAGGTTCATGCGTAGATGTCTTCTCGAGTAGAACACAAAAGGTATTGTGGGCGGTGATGTGCGTTTTGCTGCCCTCCTTAGTCTTTTCTTGATTCCGCGGTATTGTTGGATTGAAGCGGCTTGGACCGACATTACTCGTACGCTTACGAGAGACTGGTTTCATCGTTACGAGTAACCCCCTTTGCTCAAAGATGACTGGCAAGTGACGGTTTCTCCAACTTTAGTTGAATCGAATTTGACCGAGGAGGTCCTTGGATGAGGTTAAATAGCAACTCATATATCTCCGTTGTGGTGTTTGCGTAAGTAAGATGCGATCCTACTAGATACCCTTGGTCACCACGTAAAACATGCAACAACAAAATTAGAGGACGTCTAACTTGTTTTTGCAGGGTATGATTGTGATGTGATATGGCCAATGATGTGATGTGATATATTGGATGTATGAGATGATCATGTTGTAATAGAAATATCGACTTGCACGTCGATGGTACGGCAACCGGCAGGAGCCATAGGGTTGTCTTTATACTAACATATGTGCTTGCAGATGCGTTTACTATTTTGCTAGGATGTAGCTTTAGTAGTGATAGCATAAGTAGCACGACAACCCCGATGGCGACACGTTGATGGAGATCATGATGATGGAGATCATGGTGTGGCGCCGGTGACAAGAAGATCGTGCCGGTGCTTTGGTGATGGAGATCCAGAAGCACGTGATGATGGCCATATCATGTCACTTATGAATTGCATGTGATGTTAATCCTTTTATGCACCTTATTTTGCTTAGAACGACGGTAGCATTATGAGGTGATCTCTCACTAAAATTTCAAGACGAAATTGTGTTCTCCCCGACTGTGCACCGTTGCTACAGTTCGTCGTTTCGAGACACCACGTGATGATCGGGTGTGATAGACTCAACGTTCACATACAACGGGTGCAAAACAGTTGCGCACGCAGAACACTCGGGTTAAGCTTGACGAGCCTAGCATGTGCAGACATGGCCTCGGAACACATGAGACCGAAAGGTCGATCATGAATCATATAGATGATATGATTAGCATAGGGATGCTTACCACTGAAACTACTCCCGACTCACGTGATGATCGGACTTGGGATAGTGTAGGTGGATCATGAACCACTCAAATGACTAGAGAGATGTACTTTTTGAGTGGGAGTTTAGCATGTAATTTGATTAAGTTGAACTCTAATTATCTTGAACATAGTCTAAGTCCACTTTGAATATATTTGTGTTGTAGATCATGGCTCACGCAAGTGTCATCCTCAATTTTAATACGTTCCTAGAGAAAGCTAAGTTGAAAGATGATGGAAGCAACTTTGTAGACTGGGCTCGTAATCTTAAGCTAATCTTACAAGCTGGAAAGAAGGATTATGTCCTTAATGCTGCGCTAGGAGATGAACCACCCGCTACGGCTGATCAGGATGTTAAGAACGCTTGGTTAGCGCGTAAGGAGGACTACTCAATAGTTCAATGTGCAGTCTTGTATGGCTTAGAACCGGGACTTCAACGTCGCTTTGAGCGTCATGGAGCATTTGAGATGTTCCAGGAGTTGAAGTTCATCTTTCAGAAGAACGCCCGGATCGAGAGGTATGAGACCTCCGATAAATTCTATGCTTGCAAGATGGAGGAAAACTCGTCTGTCAGTGAACATGTGCTCAAAATGTCTGGGTACTCAAACGGTCTAGCTGAACTGGGGATTGAACTCCCGCAAGAAGCTACCACTGACAGAATCCTCCAATCACTGCCGCCAAGCTATAAAAGCTTTGTGTTGAACTACAACATGCAAGGGATGAACAAGTCTCCCGGCGAGTTGTTTGCGATGCTGAAAGTCGCAGAGTCTGAACTCCGTAAAGAACATCAAGTGTTGATGGTGAGCAAGACCACTAGTTTCAAGAGAAACGGCAAAGGCAAGAAGGGCAATTCGAAGAAGAGCGGCAAGCCCGTTGCCAATCCGCCGAAGAAACCCAAGGCTGGACCTAAGCCTGAAACAGAGTGCTTCTATTGCAAGGGTATGGGTCACTGGAAGCACAATTGCCCCAAGTATCTGGCAGATAAGAAGGCGGGCAAAGAAAAATCAGGTATATTTGATATACATGTTATTGATGTGTACTTAACCAGCTCTCGTAGTAGTGCCTGGGTATGCGATACCGGTTCTGTTGCTCACATTTGCAACTCGAAGCAGGAACTGCGGAATAGACGGAGGCTGGCGAAAGACGAAGTGACGATGCGCGTAGGAAACGGTTCCAAGGTTGATGCAATCGCCGTCGGCACCGTGTCACTTCAACTACCATCGGGATTAGTGATGAACTTAAATGATTGTTATTTAGTGCCTGCGTTGAGCATGAACATTATATCTGGATCTTGTTTATTGCGAGACGGTTACTCTTTTAAGTCTGAGAATAATGGTTGTTCTATTTCTATGAGTAACATCTTTTATGGTCATGCACCGAATGTGAGAGGATTGTTCATATTGAATCTCGATAGCGATACGCATATACATAACATTGAGACCAAAAGAGTTAGAGTAAACAATGATAGCGCCATATTTTTGTGGCACTGCCGCTTGGGTCATATTGGTGTAAAGCGCATGAAGAAACTCCATGCTGATGGACTTTTGGAGTCACTTGACTTTGATTCACTTGACACGTGCGAACCATGCCTCATGGGCAAGATGACTAAAACTCCGTTCTCCGGAACAATGGAGCGTGCAAGTGACTTGTTGGAAATCATACATACCGATGTGTGTGGTCCGATGAGCGTGGAGGCACGCGGCGGATATCGTTATTTTCTCACCTTCACTGACGATTTGAGTAGATATGGTTATGTCTACTTAATGAAGCACAAGTCTGAAACATTTGAAAAGTTCAAGCAATTTCAGAGTGAAGTAGAAAATCATCGTAACAAGAAGATCAAGTTCCTACGGTCTGATCGTGGGGGTGAATATCTGAGTTTTGAGTTTGGTACTCACTTAAGACAATGTGGAATTGTTTCGCAGTTAACACCGCCTGGAACACCACAGCGTAATGGTGTGTCCGAACGTCGTAATCGTACTTTATTAGAAATGGTGCGATCTATGATGTCTCTTACTGATTTGCCGTTATCGTTTTGGGGTTATGCATTAGAAACAGCTGCATTCACTTTAAATAGGGCACCATCGAAATCCGTTGAGACGACACCATACGAACTATGGTATGGCAAAAGGCCAAAGTTGTCGTTTCTTAAAGTTTGGGGATGTGATGCTTATGTCAAAAAGCTTCAGCCTGAAAAGCTGGAACCCAAAGCGGAAAAGTGCGTCTTCATAGGCTACCCAAAAGAGACAGTTGGGTACACCTTCTATCTCAAATCCGAGGGCAAAGTGTTTGTTGCTAAGAACGGAACTTTTCTCGAGAAGGAGTTTCTCTCGAGAGAATTGAGTGGGAGGAAGATAGAACTTGACGAGGTTGTCGAACCTCTCATCCCTCTGGATGGTGGCGCAGGGCAAGGGGAAACCCCTGTGATTGCGACGCCGGTTGAGGAGGAAGTTAATGATGATGATCATGAAACTCCAGTTCAAGTTTCTGTTGAACCACGCAGGTCGACGGGATCACGCGCTGCTCCAGAGTGGTACGGTAATCCCGTCTTGACAATCATGTTGTTAGACAACAATGAACCTGCAAATTATGAAGAAGCAATGGTGGGCCCAGATTCCAACAAATGGCTAGTAGCCATGAAATCGGAGATAGGATCCATGTATGAGAACAAAGTATGGACTTTGGAGATACTACCTGAGGGCCGCAAGGCTATTCAGAACAAATGGATCTTTAAGAAGAAGACGGACGCTGACGGTAATGTGACCGTTTATAAAGCTCGACTTGTGGCAAAGGGTTTTTCACAAGTTCCAGGAATTGACTACGATGAGACTTTCTCTCCCGTAGCGATGCTTAAGTCCGTCAGAATCATGTTAGCAATAGCTGCATTTTTCGATTATGAAATTTGGCAGATGGATGTCAAAACGGCGTTCCTTAACGGTTTCCTTAAGGAAGAGTTGTATATGATGCAACCCGAAGGTTTTGTCGATCCTAAAAATGCTGACAAGGTGTGCAAGCTCCAGCGATCCATTTATGGACTGGTGCAAGCATCTCGGAGTTGGAACAAACGCTTTGATGAGGTGATCAAAGCATTTGGGTTTATACAAGTGGTTGGAGAATCTTGTATTTACAAGAAAGTGAGTGGGAGCTCTGTGGCGTTTCTAATATTATATGTGGATGACATATTACTGATTGGAAACAACGTAGAGCTTTTGGAGAGCATAAAAGGTTACTTGAATAAAAGTTTCTCTATGAAGGACCTAGGAGAAGCTGCTTACATTCTAGGCATTAAAATCTATAGGGATAGATCAAAACGCCTGATAGGACTTTCACAAAGCACATACCTTGATAAAGTTTTGAAGAGGTTCAAAATGGAACAGTCCAAGAAAGGGTTCTTGCCAGTGTTACAAGGTACGAGATTGAGTAAGACTCAGTGCCCAGCAACTGATGAAGATAGAGAGCATATGCGCTCCGTCCCCTATGCTTCAGCCATAGGCTCTATCATGTATGCGATGTTGTGCACTAGACCGGATGTTAGCCTGGCCATAAGTATGGCAGGCAGGTTCTAGAGTAATCCAGGAGTGGATCACTGGACAGCGGTCAAGAATATCCTAAAGTACCTGAAAAGGACTAAGGAGATGTTTCTCGTGTATGGAGGTGACGAAGAGCTCGCCGTAAAAGGTTACGTCGATGCAAGCTTTGACACAGATCCGGACGACTCTAAGTCGCAAACCGGATACGTATTTATTCTTAATGGGGGTGCAGTAAGCTGGTGCAGTTCCAAGCAAAGCGTCGTAGCAGATTCTACATGTGAAGCGGAATACATGGCTGCCTCGGAGGCGGCTAAGGAGGGTGTCTGGATGAAGCAGTTCATGACGGATATTGGAGTGGTGCCAAGTGCACTGGATCCAATCACCTTGTTCTGTGACAACACTGGTGCCATTGCCTTAGCAAAGGAACCAAGGTTTCACAAGAAGACCAGACACATCAAACGACGCTTCAACCTCATCCGCGACTACGTCGAGGAGGAGGACGTAAATATATGCAAAGTGCACACGGATCTGAATGTAGCAGACCCGCTGACTAAGCCTCTTCCACGGCCAAAACATGATCGACACCAGAACTGTATGGGTGTTAGATTTATTACAATGTAATTCACATGGTGATGTGAGGGCTAGATTATTGACTCTAGTGCAAGTGGGAGACTGTTGGAATTATGCCCTAGAGGCAATAATAAATGTATAGTTATTATTATAATTCCTGTATCAAGATAATAGTTTATTATCCATGCTATAATTGTATTGAATGAAGACTCATTTACATGTGTGGATACATAGACAAAACACCGTCCCTAGCATGCCTCTAGTTGGCTAGCCAGTTGATCGATGATAGTCAGTGTCTTCTGATTATGAACAAGGTGTTGTTGCTTGATAACTGGATCACGTCATTGGGAGAATCACGTGCTGGACTAGACCCAAACTAATAGACGTAGCATGTTGATCGTGTCATTTTGTTGCTACTGTTTTCTGCGTGTCAAGTATTTATTCCTATGACCATGAGATCATATAACTCACTGACACCGGAGGAATGCTTTGTGTGTATCAAACGTCACAACGTAACTGGGTGACTATAAAGATGCTCTACAGGTATCTCCGAAGGTGTTAGTTGAGTTAGTATGGATCAAGACTGGGATTTGTCACTCCGTGTGACGGAGAGGTATCTCGGGGCCCACTCGGTAATACAACATCACACATAAGCCTTGCAAGCAATGTAACTTAGTGTAAGTTGCGGGATCTTGTATTACGGAACGAGTAAAGAGACTTGCCGGTAAACGAGATTGAAATAGGTATGCGGATACTGACGATCGAATCTCGGGCAAGTAACATACCGAAGGACAAAGGGAATGACATACGGGATTATACGAATCCTTGGCACTGAGGTTCAAACGATAAGATCTTCGTAGAATATGTAGGATCCAATATGGGCATCCAGGTCCCGCTATTGGATATTGACCGAGGAGTCTCTCGGGTCATGTCTACATAGTTCTCGAACCCGCAGGGTCTGCACACTTAAGGTTCGACGTTGTTTTATGCGTATTTGAGTTATATGGTTGGTTACCAAACGTTGTTCGGAGTCCTGGATGAGATCACGGACGTCACGAGGGTTTCCGGAATGGTCCGGAAACGAAGATTGATATATAGGATGACCTCATTTGATTACCGGAAGGTTTTCGGAGTTGCCGGGAATGTACCGGGAATGACGAATGGGTTCCGGGAGTTCACCGGAGGGGGGCAACCCACTCCGGGGAAGCCCATAGGTATTTGTGGGGGTCACACCAGCCCTTAGTGGGTTGGTGGGACAGCCCACCAAATCCTATGCGCCAAGGAAGAAAAATCAAAGGAATAAAAAAAAAGAGGAAGAAGTGGGAAGGGGGAAGGACTCCCTCCCACCAAACCAAGTAGGACTCGGTTTGGGGGGGAGAGTCCTCCCCCCTGGCTCGGCCGACCCCTTGGGGTTCCCTTGGACCCCAAGGCAAGGTCCCCCTCCCTCCTCCTATATATATGGGGCTTTTAGGGCAGATTTGAGATGATTTTCTCACGGCTGCCCGACCACATACCTCCATAGTTTTTCCTCTAGATCGCGTTTCTGCGGAGCTCGGGCGGAGCCCTGCTGAGACGAGATCATCACCAACCTCCGGAGCGCCGTCACGCTGCCGGAGAACTCTTCTACCTCTCCGTCTCTCTTGCTGGATCAAGAAGGCCGAGATCATCGTCGAGCTGTACGTGTGCTGAACGCGGAGGTGCCGTCTGTTCGGTACTAGATCGTGGGACTGATCGCGGGATTGTTCGCGGGGCGGATCGAGGGACGTGAGGACGTTCCACTACATCAACCGCGATCTCTAATCGCTTCTGCTGTACGATCTACAAGGGTACGTAGATCACTCATCCCCTCTCGTAGATGGACATCACCATGATAGGTCTTCGTGCGCGTAGGAAAATTTGTGTTTCCCATGCGACGTTCCCCAACGACTATGACCTCTCCGATGATGCGTGAGTAGTTCACCATAGACCTACGGGTCCATAGCTAGTAACTAGATGGCTTCTTCTCTCTCTTGGATCTTCAATACAAAGTTCTCCATGATCTTCATGGAGACCTATCCGATGTAATCTTATTTTGTGGTGTGTTTGTCGAGATTCGATGAATTGTGGATTTATGATCAGATTATCTATGAATCTTATTTGAGTTTCTTCTAATCTCTCTTATGCATGATTTCATATCCTTGTAATTCTCTTCAAGTTGTGGGTTTTGTCTGGCCAACTAGACCTATGATTCTTGCAATAGGAGAAGTGCTTGGTTTTGGGTTCATACCGTGCGGTGACCTCACCCAGTGACAGAAGGGGTAGCGAGGCATGTATCGTGTTGTTGCCATCAAGGGTAAAAGAGATGGGGTTTTCATCATTGGTTTCATATTATCCCTCTACATCATGTCATCTTGCTTAAGGCGTTACTCTGTTCGTCATGAACTCAATACACTAGATGCATGCTCAATAGCGGTCGATGTGTGGAGTAATAGTAGTAGATGCACAAAGTATCGGTCTACTTGTCTCGGACGTGATACCTATATGTATGATCATTGCCTTAGATATCGTCATGACTTTGCGCGGTTCTATCAATTGCTCGATAGTAGTTTGTTCACCCACCGTAATACTTGCTATTTTCAGAGAAGCCTCTAGTGAACACTATGGCCCCCAGGGTCTACTCCACACCATATTTTCAGCCTTACAGTTTTTACGTCGTTGCACTTTCCGCCTTCAGATCTCACTTTGCAAACAATCTTGAAGGGATTGACAACCCCTTTTCAGCGTTGGGTGCAAGCTCTTTTGCGCTTGTGCATGTACTCTGGACTTGAGGAGATTCTCCTACTGGATTGATACCTTGGTTCTCAAACTGAGGGAAATACTTACTGCTCCTGTGCTGCATCACCCTTTCCTCTTCAAGGGAAAAACCAACGCAAGCTCAAGAGACGACAGAAGGATCTGTGGCACCACTGCCGGGGAAGGACTTTTGTTGACGTAGGAGAAGGATTTCTGGCGCCATTGCCGGGGAGGATCAAGTCAAGAAATCATCCAAGTAAGTGTCGCAAACTCATCTCTTGCATTTACCTTGTCTGCGAGTTGCCTCTCGATTTCCTCTCCCCCACTTCACCAATTTGCCTTTTTCCTTTGCCTTTTTCTCCGTTTGCCTTTTTCGGTTTGCTTTCCTTTACTTGTGTGCCATGTGCCCTCAATATGCTTGCATCTCCGCTTGCTGAAAATCTAGTGATATGGATCCTCATCCACTTGCTAATATCTTTAAGAGATCCAATTATGTTGATCCAATTGCTAGTGAGTTGAGTGCACTTGACTTTCTCTATGGAGTTTTGCTTGAGATGCGTGAATCTGAAAATCGTGATGAAGACATTTATGAAAAGATTCACGAGGGCTCCATGAATGAAAAGCATGATTGCAATGATTTCATTATAAATTCTATTAATGACAATCATGCTAAAAATATGCAAAACCCTAAGCTTGGGATGCTAGTTTTGCTATGTCCACTACTTGTTGCAATAATCATGATTGGGGCGATGATTTTTCTTATGATCTTGAAAATTTGTTTAAACCTCATGATGAATATGATATTTGCAATAATATTGAAAGTGGGTTTGGAGAAGTCATGACTTCAGTTGATGATAATCCCACTATTTTTGAAGTGCGTCAACTTTGCATGCATGTGGATCATGAAAAGAATATCCTTTGTGATAGATATGTTGTTGAATTTGATTTTGATCCCACATGTAATTGCTATGAGAGAGGAAAATATTTTGGTAGAAACTTTCATGTTACCAAATTACCTCTCGTTATGTTGAGATTGATATTGTCTCTTTCTTCTTCCTTGCATTTGGTAACTATTGGTTGTCTTGCCAATTTTTTCTCCTATAAAATGCCTATGCATAGGAAGTATGTTAGACTTAGATGTGATTTTCACATGCTTTATGACACTCTCGTTGTGTTTCAATTCTGGTCTTTTGTGTGAGCATCATTGAGTTATCAATAGCTAGCTAAGGGCGTTAAACAATAGCGCTTGTTGGGAGGCAACCCAATGAATTTATCTTTTTCTTTCTGTTTTGTTGCGTCCACACCATCACAATTCTGTTGTGATTGTGTTTCTGTGTTTATTTTTGTGTTTGATCCAAGAAAAACCTTTATGACTAGTCTTGGTAATGGTTGTTTGATCCTGTTGGAAAAAGACCATAAACTTTTCACTCACGAGATGATTTTTCCTTTTTATTAAGAAAGAGCTTTTGAGTTGATTCTTTTTTATGCTGGTTCATATGCCTTTTTCCCAGGCCGTCGTAATTTTTCATATTTTTTGAGGTACCAGAAGTATACAAAGTATACAGATTGCTCCAGACTGGTCTGGTTTTGACAGATTCTGTTTTTGTTGAGTTGGTTGCTTGTTTTGATGAAACTATGGTTAGTATCGGGGGGGTACTAGCCATGGAAAAGTGAGAATACAGTATCCCAACACCAATATAGATAGAATTAAAGTTTGCTACAGTACTAAAAGAAGTGGTAGTTTGTTTTCTTGTGCTAATGTTATCACGAGTTTCTGTTTAAGTTTTGTGTTGTGAAGTTTTCAAGTTTTGGCTGATGTTCTCATGGACAAAGAGATAAGGAGTGGAAAGAGCTAAAGCTTGGGGATGCCCAAGGCATCCCAAGCCAAATTGAAGGACACCAAAAATCCTAAGCTTGGGGATGCCCCGGGAAGGCATCCCCTCTTCCGTCTTCAATCCATCGGTAACATTACTTTGAGCTATATTTTTATTCACCACATGATATGTGTTCTGCTTGGAGCGTCTTGTATCATAGGAGTCTTTTCTTTTTGTTGTGTCACAATCAACCTTGCTGCACACCTTTTTGAGAGAGAGACACATGCACTCATCGTGATTTTTGCTAAAATGCTCATATTGCTTCACTTATATCTTTTGAGCTAGATACTTTTGCTCATAATTCTTCACTTATATCTTTTGAGCTAGATACTTTTGCTATATGTGCTTCACTTATATCTTTTAGAGCACGGCGGTGCGTGACTTGGTAGTTGGCTTATGCTATGAAAGTAGTCCCAAATGTGATAGGTACCCAAAGAGGATGCATAAACCTCCATCTTCATGTGCATTGAGTAGAAAGAGAAGTCTTGATTCCTCTCAATTAGTTTTGAGACGTGGATTTGGTAATATTAAGAGTTATGTTAGTAGGGTGTTGTGAATCTAGAAATACTTGTGTTGAATTTAGTGATTCCCGTAGCATGCACGTATGGTGAACCGCTATGTTAGGAAGTCGGAGAATAATTGATCTATTGATTATCATGCTTTGTGTTGAGGTCGGGATCGAGCGATGGTTAACACCTACCAACCCTTCCCCTAGGAGTATGCGTTTAGCACTTTGTTTCGGTTACTAATCAAAACTATCGCAACAAGTATGTGAGTTCTTCATGACTAATGTGAGTCCATGGTATAGATGCACTTTCACCTTACACCATTGCTAGCCTCTCTAGTGCCGCGCAATTCTTGCCGGTGCACAAACCCACCATATGCCTTCCTCAAAACAGCCACCATACCTACATACTATGGCATTTTAATAGCCATTCCAAGATATATTTCCATGCAACTCCCACCGTTCCATCTCATGACTTGTGTCGTCACTCTCATATTGCCATTGCATGATCGTAAGATAGCTAGCGAGATGTTTCAATGTCATACGCCATGCTAGATCGTTGCACATCCCGGTACACTTCCGGAGGCATTTCCTATAGAGTCATCATCATTTTTAGCTTTGAGTTGTGAGTAAATAAAAGTGTGATGATCATCATTATTAGAGCATTGTCCCATGTGAGAAAATAATAATAATAAAAAGAGGCCAAAGAGCCCAAAAAAAGAGAGAAAAAAGAGGCCCAAGAGCCCAAATAAAAAAAGAGAAAAAGAGAGAAGGGACAATGCTACTATCCTTTTCCACACTTGTGCTTCATAATAGCACCATGTTCTTCATGATTGAGAGCTTCTTGCTTTGTCACTACCATATGCTAGTGGGAATCTTCGTTATATAAATTGGCTTGTATATTCCAATGATGGGCTTCCTCAAAATTGCCCTGGGTCTTCGTGAGCAAGCCAGTTGGATGCACACCCACTAGTTCCACTTTTGAGCTTTCACATACTTATAGCTCTAGTGCACCCCTTGTATGGCAATCCCTACTCATTGACATTGATATCTATTAATGGGCATCTCCATAGCCTTTTGATACGCCGAGTCAATGTGACCATCTTCTCCTTTTTGTCCCTCAACCACCACCATACTCTATTCCACCTATAGTGCTATATCCATGGCTCGCGCTCATGTATTGCGTGATAGTTATAAAAAGTTTGAGAAAGTAAGAATGCGAAAACAATTACTTGGCCAATACCGGGGTTGTGCATGATTTACATTAGTTGTGTGAGGATGATGGAGCATAGCCAGACTATATGATTTTTTAGGGATAACTTTTCTTGGCCTTGTTATTTTGAAAGTTCATGATTACCTTGCTAGTTTGCTTGAAGTATTATTGTTTTCATGTCAATAGCAAACTATTGTTTTGAATCTTACGGATCTGAACATTCATGTCACGTGAAATAAGTTGTAGAGGACAACTATGCTAGGTAGCATTCCACATCAAAAATTCATTCTTTATCACTTCCCTACTCAAGGACGAGCAGGAGTTAAGCTTGGGGATGCTTGATACGTCTCCAACGTATGTATAATTTTTGATGGTTTCATGCTATTATCTTGTCAAACTTTGGATGTTTTGCATGCCTTTTATATATTTTTTGGGACTAACTTATTAACTTAGTGCCAAGTGCCAGATCATGTTTTTTCCATGTTTTTTACCCCTTTCAGAGGAGATTTTGAAACGGAGTCCAAACGGAATAAAATCCCCGAAAAGATTTTTTTCCGTAACGGAAGAAGATCAAGAGACTTGAGAGCCAAGGCCGGGGGGCCCCAGGGGCCCTACAAGCCCTCACCCCGGGGCCAGGGGGAGGCCGCAGCCCACAGGCTTGGGGGCCCCCTGGACATCCTTTGCCCTATGGTTTGCGCGTGTATATTCCCGAAAATCCCACAAAAAATGAAGACATCATCGAAAGTACTTTTCCACCGCCGCAAGCTTCTATCTCCGCAAGATCCCATCTGGGGCACGTTCTGGTGCCCTGACGGAGGGGGGATTCGGATATGGAGGGCTTCTTCATGAACACCATGACCTCTCCGATGATGCGTGAGTAGTTTACCATAGACCTACGGGTCCATAGCTAGTAACTAGATGGCTTCTTCTCTCTCTTGGATCTTCAATACAAAGTTCTCCATAATCTTCATGGAGATCTATCCAATGTAATCATATTTTGTGGTGTGTTTGTCGAGATCCGATGAATTGTGGATTTATGATCAGATTATCTATGAATCTTATTTGAGTTTCTTCTGATCTCTCTTATGCATGATTTCATATCCTTGTAATTCTCTTCGAGTTGTGGGTTTTGTCTGGCCAACTAGACCTATGATTCTTGCAATAGGAGAAGTGCTTGGTTTTGGGTTCATACCATGCGGTGACCTCACCTAGTGACAGAAGGGGTAGCGAGGCACGTATCATGTTGTTGCCATCAAGGGTAAAAAGATGGTGTTTTCATCATTGGTTTCAGATTATCCCTCTACATCATGTCATCTTGCTTAAGACGTTACTCTGTTTGTCATGAACTCAATACACTAGATGCATGCTGGATAGCGGTCGATGTGTGGAGTAATAGTAGTAGATGCACAAAGTATCGGTCTACTTGTCTCGGACGTGATGCCTATATGTATGATCATTGCCTTAGATATCGTCATGACTTTGCGCTGTTCTATCAATTGCTCGACAGTAATTTGTTCACCCACCGTAATACTTGCTATTTTGAGAGAAGCCTCTAGTGAACACTATATCCCCCAGTGTCTACTCCACACCATATTTTCAGCCTTACACTTTTTTACTTCGATGCACTTTCCGCCTTCAGATCTCACTTTGCAAACAATCTTGAAGGGATTGACAACCCCTTTTCAGCGTTGGGTGCAAGCTCTTTTGTGTTTGTGCAGGTACTCTGGACTTGACGAGATTCTCCTACTGGATTGATAACTAGGTTCTCAAACCGAGGGAAATAGTTACTGCTCTTGTGCTGCATCACCCTTTCCTCTTCAAGGGAAAAACCAACGCAAGCTCAAGAGACGACAGAAGGATCTCTGGCACCACTGTCGGGGAAGGACTTTTGTTGACGTAACAATGGTGTTGATGAAGATGTTGATGGTGACGAGTCCCCTCCGATGAGAGGAGTGTTGGCGATGACGATGGCGACGATTTCCCCGTCCGGGAGGGAAGTTTCCCCGGCAGGATCGTCCTGCCGGAGCTCTAGATTGGTTCTGCTCAAGTTCCGCCTCGTGGCGGCGGCGAATCCACGAAAAAGCTCCTCCTTGATTTTTTTCTGGACGAAACCCTTCATATAGCAGAAGAGGGGGGCAGTGGGCCAGTAGGATGCCCACAAGCCCCCTTGGCACGGCCAGGGGGGTGGCCACGCCAAGCGGCTTGTGGCCACCTGCTGGCGCCCCTCTGGCTCTTCTTCGGCCCAGTATTTTTTATAAATTCGGAAAAAAATCCTCGTTGATTTTTACGGCGTTTGGAGTTGCGCAGAATAGGTATCTCAACTTTGCTCCTCTTTCAGGCCAGAATTCCAGCTGCCGGCATTCTCCCTCCTCATCTAAACCTTACAAAATAAGAGAGAAAAGACATAAGTATTGTACCGTGAAGTGAAATAACAGCCCAAGAAGCGATAAATATCAACATGAAAACATGATGCAAAATGGATGTATCAGCTGCCGGCTCCCTCGACGTTCTGGCCGGCATCGTCATCGCAGCCGGAGGTGGATGGGCCATCTCCGGTGCCTCCATCGTTGCCTCCGGCGCCTCCATGGTCACCTCTGGTGCGCCGTCTACATCAACTTTAGGCGCGGCGAGGAGCACGTCAAGATCCACCGGTGTAGAAGCGGCTGGCTCGGCGGACTTGGCCGGCTCCGCTCCCTGGGCGCGGTTTGGCGCCGCCTCTCTAGCTGGCTCCTCCACACGCGTCCGCTTGGTAGGGTCATGCCTGGCCTTTGACCACCTCTCCTTGGGGGGGTTTCGGCCCGGCTGGGCTGAGATTGGCCTTCGGTCTCCTTCTAAGCCGATCTCTCCTAGCAAAGGGCGGACTCATCGTCCAACGCCTTCTTTCTAGCGTCAGCAGCCACCCAGGCGGCTCGCTCGGCTGCGGAGGCAGTTTCCTCCTCCACCTCTTCGGCATCCCTGCCAAGTACAAGCTAATGAGGAATCAATCCTCGCACAATAATTCGAAAGAGGGTAATAAAAAGCTCTTACCCAGCCACAACGGGCACCCGCTTCCTGCCGGCGGCGGCGCGGTGCTTCTTAGCGCCGCCGCCTCGTCCTCCGGGTGGAGGTTCCGTTGTGGCACGCTTGGGAGCCGGCTTGGATGTGGTGACCCCCTTGCCCTTATGCCGGGCCACCTCGCCAGGTGCTGCCGTTTCGCCAACGTTGCGGTTACCTCGCATCAGGGGAGGGCTGAAGACTTCCTCCAAGTCCTCTGGGTCCTCCCTGTAGGCTGCATCATGCAGTGTAGGCGACGTCTCGTCGTCATCTTTCCAGTCAAGAAGGGAAGGTTTTAGGTGCTCACCACGCGGCTCGGAGCCCTCCGACTCCAATGCTTTCTCCAGGTCCTCGGAGGCGGCGACCCGAGGCTCTATCACTCCCTCATCGTCTATATCCGAGGGGACCGACGCCTCCACGTCGTCGGCTGGCGGCTCAAGCACTTGCAGGTGCTCGAACATCTGGATAATGGAGTCGTCGTCTGCTACCTCTTGAGCTTGCGTTGGTTTTTCCCTTGAAGAGGAAAGGGTGAAGCAGCACAGTAGCAATAAGTATTTCCCTCAGTTTGAGAACCAAGGTATCAATCCAGTAGGAGTATCAAGCCAAGTCTCCAAAGTACCTGCGCAAAAAGAGCAAACTTGCACCCAACGCTACAAAGGGGTTGTCAATCCCTTCACAATTGATTGTAAGGTGAGATCTGAAGGCGGAAAGTGCAACAAAATAAAAGTGTAGGGCTGAAAATATGATGTGAAGTAGACCCGGGGGCCATAGTGTTCACTATAGGCTTCTCTCATGAGAGCAAATATTACGGTGGGTGAACGAATTACTGTTGAGCAATTGATAGAACCGCACAAAATCATGATGATATCTAAGGCAATGATCATACATATAGGCATCACATCCGAGACAAGTAGACCGATACTTTGTGCATCTACTACTATTACTCCACACATCGACCGCTATCCAGCATGCATCTAGTGTATTGAGTTCATGACAAACAGAGTAACGCCTTAAGCAAGATGACATGATGTAGAGGGATAAATTCATGTAATAGATATAAACCCCATCTTTTTACCCTTGATGGCAACAACATGATGCGTGCCTCTCTACCCCTTCTGTCACTGGGTGAGGTCACCGCTCGGTATGAACCCAGAACCAAGCACTTCTACTATTGCAAGAATCATAGATCAAGTTGGCCAAACAAAACCCACAACTTGAAGAGAATTACAAGGATGTGAAATCATGCATATAAGAGATCAAAAGAAACTCAAATAAGATTCATAGATAATCTGATCATAAATCCACAATTCATCGGATCTCAACAAACATACCGCAAAAGAATATTACATCGGATAGATCTCCATGAAGATCATGGAGAACTTTGTATTGAAAATCCAAGAGAGATAAGAAACCATCTATCTACTAGCTATGGACCCGAAGGTCTATGGTGAACTACTCACTCATCAACGGAAATGCAATGGTGTTGATGAAGAAGCCCTCCATGTCCGAATCCCCCCTCCGGCAGGGCACTAGAACGTGCCCCAGATGGGATCTTGTGGAGATAGAAGATTGGGGCGGCGGAAAAGTATTGTCGGGGCTCTCTCTCGTGGTTTTGGATTTTTCGGGGATTTATAGGCGGAAGAAGTAGGGCAAAGGAGCCACAGGGGGCCCACAAGCCTACTAGGCGCGGCCCCCCGAGGCTGCGGCTAGGGGGCTTGTGGCCTCCCCTGGGGCCCTTTGCCTTGTTTCTCAAGCTTCCTGCGTATCTTCTGTTCCGGAAAAAAATATTTTGAGAGCTTTTATTCCGTTTGGACTCCGTTTAGTATTCTCCTCTGAAAAGGTTCAAAAACACGAAAAAAACATGAACTGGCACTTGGCACTAAGTTAATAAGTTAGCCCCAAAAAAGATATAGAAGGCATACAAAACATCCAAAGTTTGACAAGATAATAGCATGGAACCATCAAAAATTATAGATACATTGGAGACGTATCAAGCATCCCCAAGCTTAACTCCTGCTTGTCCTCGAGTAGGGAAGTGATAAAGACTAAATTTTTGATGTGGAATGCTACCTAGCATTTTTGTCCTTTGTAACTTCTTTCATGTGACATGAATGTTCAGATCCGTAAGATTCAAAACAATAGTTTTCTATTGACATGAAAACAATAATACTTCAAGAAAACTAGCAAGGTAATCGTGAACTTTCGAAATAACAAGGCCAAATAAAGTTATCCCTACAAAATCATATAGTCTGGCTATGCTCCATCATCCCCACACAACGAATTTAAATCATGCACAACCCCGGTATTGGCCAAGTAATTGTTTTCGCACTCTTACTTTCTCAAACCTTTTCAACTCTCACGCAATACATGAGCGTGAGCCATGGATATAGCACTATAGGTAGAATAGAGTGTGGTGGAGGTTGTGAGGCAATAAGGAGGAGATGGTCACATCGACTCGGCGTATCAAAGGGGTATGGAGATGCCCATCAATAAATATCAATGTGAAAGAGTAGGGATTACCATGCAATGGATGCACTTAGAGATATAAGTATGTCAAAGCTCAAAAGGAGAACTAGTGGGTGTGCATCCAACTTGCTTGCTCACGAAGACCTAGGGAAATTTTGAGGAAGCCCATCATTGGAATATACAAGCCAAGTTACATAATGAAGATTCCCACTAGTATATGGTGGTTACAAAACAAGAGACTCTCAATCATGAAGAACATGGTGCTATTATGAAGCACAAGTGTGGAAAAAGATAGTAGCATTATCCCTTCTCTCCTTTTCTCTTTTTTTTTGTTTGGGCTCTTTGGCCTCTTTCCATATCTCTCTCTTTTTTTTGTTTGGGTAACATTGGCCTCTTTTTTTTTCCTCACATGGGACAATGCTCTAATAATGATGATCATCACACTTTCATTTACTCATAGCTCAATGCTTAGAACGATGATGACTCTATAGGAAATGCCTCCCGCAGTGTACCGGGATGTGCAACGATCTAGCTTGGCATATGATGTTGAAACATCTCGCTAGCTATCTTACAATCATGCAATGGCAATATGTAAGTGACGGCACAAGTCATGAGATGGAACGGTGGGAGTTGCATGGCAATATATCTCGCAATGGCTATGAAATGGCCATGATAGGTAGGTATGGTGGCTGTTTTGAGGAAGTTCTATGGTGGTTTTGTGTAACGGCGAAAGTTGTGCGGCACTAGAGAGGCTAGCAATGGTGGAAGGTGAAAGTGCATCTATACCATGGACTCACATTAGTCATGAAGAACTCACATACTTATTGTGAAAGTTTTTATTAGTAATCGAAAGAAAGTGCTAAACGCATACTCCTAGGGGAAGGGTTGGTAGGTGTTAACCATCGCGTGATCCCGACCGCAACACAAAGGATGACAATCAATAAATCAATTATGCTCCGACTTCCTAACATAGCGGTTCACCATACGTGCATGCTACGGGAATCACTAACTTCAACACAAGTATTTCTAGATTCACAATACCCTACTAACATGACTCTTAATATTACCAAATCCATGTCTCAAAACTAATTGAGAGGAATCAAACTTCTCTTTCTAATCAATGCACAAGAATATGGAAGTTTTATTGTATCCTCTTTGGATGCCTATCATCTTTAGGACTACTTTCATGGCACAAGCCAACTACCAAGTTACTCAGAGAGAGCATTGTCAAAAAGATATAACTTTAGATTGAGAGTTCTTATTTCTCCAAAATATGACACTGCCGTGCTCTAAAAGATCTAAGTGAAGCACTTAGAGCAAAGTTATCTAGCTCAAAAGATATAAGTGAAGCACATGTGAGCTAAATTGCCTAACTCAAAAGATATAAGCGAAGCTCAATGAGTATTCTAGCAAATTCACGATGAGTGCATGTCTCTCTCAAAAGGTGTGAAGCAAGGATGATTTTGACACAAAAAAAAAAGAAAAGACTCCTATAATACGCGACGCTCCAAGCAAAACACATATCATGTGGTGAATAAAAATATAGCTCCAAGTAATGTTACCGATGGATTGAAGACGAAAGAGGGGATGCCTTCCCGGGGCATCGCCAAGCTTAGGCTTCTTGGTGTCCTTGAATTTGGATTGGGATGCCTTGGGCATCCCCAAGCTTGAGATCTTTCCACTCTTTATCCCTTTGTCCATGAGAACATCACGCAAAACTTGAAAACTTCACAACACAAAACTTAAACAGAAACTCATGATATCATTAGCACAAGAAAACAAACTACCACCTCTTTAGGTACTGTAGCAAACTTTATTTCTATATTGGTGTTAGATTACTGTATTCTCACTTTTCTATGGCTAGTACCCCCCGATACTATCCATAGTTTCATCAAAATAAGCAATCAACACAACAAAAACAGAATCTGTCAAAAACAGACCAGTTTGTAGCAATATGTATACTTCGTATACTTCTGGTATCTCACAAATTCTAAAAAATTATGGCAATTTGGGAAATTAGCATATAAACCAGCAGCAAGAAGAATGAACTCAAAAGCTCTTTCTGGATAAAAATGAAAAATAATTTCGTGAGCGAAAAGTTTTTGTCTTTTTCCACCATGATCAAACAACCATCACCAAAACTAGTCATAAAGGTTTTACTTGGCTCAAACACAAAAAGAAACACAAAAAACACAATCATAACAGAATTATGATGGTGTGGACACAACAAAACAGAAAGAAAAAAGCATATATAAATTCATTGGGTTGCCTCCCAATAAGCACTATTGTTTAACACCCTTAGCTAGGCATTGATAATTCAATGATGCTCACACAAAAGACAAGAATTGAAGCACAACGAGAGCATCGTAAAGCATGTGAAATTCACATCTAAGTCTAACATACTTCCTATGCATAGGCATTTTATAGGAAAACAGATTGTCAAGACAACCAATAGTTACCATACGCAAGGAAGAAGAAAGAGACAATATCAATCTCAACATAACAAGAGGTGAATTGGTAACATGAAATTTTCTACCACAATATTTTCCTCTCTCATAGAAATTACATGTGGGATCATAATAAAATTCAACAATATAGCTATCACAAAGGATATTATTTTCATGATCCACATGCATGCAAAGTTGAAGCTCTTCAAAAATAGTTGGATTATCATCAAATAAAGTCATGACTTCTCCAAACCCACTTTCAATATTATTGCAAATATCATAATCATCATGAGGCTTAAACAAATTTTCAAGATCATAAGAAAAATCATTACCCCAATCACGATCATTGCAACAAGTAGTGGACAAAGCAAAACTAGCATCCCCAAGCTTAGGGTTTTGCATATTTTTAGCATGATTGTCACTAATAGAATTTATTGTGAAACCATTGCAATCATGCTTTTCATTCAAGGAGCCCCCGTGAATCACTTCATAAATTTCTTCATCACGATTTTCAGATTCACGGATCTCAAGCAAAACTCCATAGAGAAAGTCAAGTGCACTCAAGTCACTAGCAATTGGATCAAAATAATTGGATCTCTTAAAGAGATTAGCAAGTGGATGAGGATCCATATCACTAGATTTTCAGCAAGCGAAGATGCAAGCATATTGAAGGCACACAGCATACCATCAAAGGAAAGGCAAACGAAAAAGGCAAATGTTTTTGTATTTTTTTCTTAAAAAGGGGGGGGGAGAGGAAAACGAGAGGCAAAAAAGTAAATGCAAGAGATGAGTTTGCGATGGTTACTTGGATAAGCTTCACATAGAATAATCCCCGATGCCAGAAATTGGCACGTTGAAGGGAGACTATTCTTGACTTGATACTCCCCAGCAACGACGCTAGAAATTGGCACGTTGACGGGAGACTATTCTTGACTTGATCCTCCTCCCCGGCAACGGCGCCAAAAATTCTTCTTGCTACCTCTTGAGCTTGCGTTGGTTTTTACCTTGAAGAGGAAATGGTGATGGAGCACAGTAGCAGTAAGTATTTCCCTCAGTTTGAGAACCAAAGTATCAATCCAGTAGGAGTATCAAGCCAAGTCTCCAAAGTACCTGCGCAAAAACAGCAAACTTGCATCCAACGCTACAAAGGGGTTGTCAATCCCTTCACGATTGATTGCAAGGTGAGATCTGAAGGCGGAAAGTGCAACAAAGTAAAAGTGTAGGGCTGAAAATATGATGTGAAGTAGACCCGAGGGCCATAGTGTTCACTACAGGCTTCTCTCATGATAGCAAATATTACGGTGGGTGAACGAATTACTGTCGAGCAATTACTAGAACCGCGCAAAGTCATGACGATATCTAAGGCAATGATCATACATATAGGCATCACGTCCAAGACAAGTAGACCGATACTTTCTGCATCTACTACTATTACTTCACACATCGACCGCTATCCACCATGCATCTAGTGTATTGAGTTCATGACAAACAGAGTAACGCCTTAAGCAAGATGACATGATGTAGAGGGATAAATTCATGCAATAGATATAAACCCCATCTTTTTACCCTTGATGGCAACAACACGATGCGTGCCTCGCTACCCCTTCTGTCACTCGGTGAGGTCACCGCACGGTATGAACCCAAAACCAAGCACTTCTCCCATTGCAATAATCATAGATCAAGTTGGCCAAACAAAACCCACAACTCGAAGAGAATTACAAGGATATGAAATCATGCATATAAGAGATCAGAAGAAACTCAAATAAGATTCATAGATAATCTGATCATAAATCCACAATTCATCGGATCTCGACAAACACACCGCAAAAGAAGATTACATCGGATAGATCTCCATGAAGATCATGGAGAACTTTGTATTGAAGATGCAAGAGAGAGAAGAAGCCATCTAGTTACTGGCTATGGACCTGAAGGTCTATGGTGAACTACTCACGCATCATCGGAGAGGCAATGGTGTTGATGAAGCAGCCCCCCGTGTCCGAATCCCCCCTCCGGCAGGGCACCAGAACGTGCCCAAGATGGGATCTTGCGGAGACAGAAGCTTGCGGCGGTGGAAAAGTATTTTCGTGGCTCTCTCTCGTGGTTTTGGATTTTTCGGGGATTTATAGGCGGAAGAAGTAGGGCAAAGGAGCCAGAGGGGGCCCACAAGCCTGCTAGCCCCCCCTGAGGCCGCGGCTAGTGGGCTTGTGGCCTCCCCCGGGGCCCTTTGCCTTGGTTCTCAAGCTTCCTGCGTATCTTCTGTTTCGGAAAAAAATCTTTTCGGAGGTTTGATTCCGCTTGGACTCCGTTTAATATTCTCCACTGAAAAGGGTCAAAAACACAGAAAAACAGGAACTGGCACTTGGCACTGAGTTAATAAGTTAGTCCCAAAAAAGATATAAAAGGAATACAAAACATCCAAAGTTTGACAAGATAATAGCATGGACCATCAAAAATTGTAGATACGTTGGAGACGTATCAGTGTCCGGCTCAAAAAAGAGAACAACAAGTTCAAAATAAATAAAGGGGATTTGGGGAGGTACTTACCACCGGAGTCGGATGGGCTCGGTCATAGGGGGCCATTCCACATTCCCAATCTCCACCCTCATCCATGTTGGCGGAGGAGAACATGTTCACATTCCGGGCCACCGTGCCGGGTCAGAAGTTCTTGGTGGAGAGCCAACAGGGGTCGCGTCGGCCGCCCATCTGGCAAATCAGATGTGGCCGCCTCTGCAGAGGCAGGATCCGGCGGGACATCATGGTGGTGAGCAGGTCACGGCCCAGAAGGCCGCGAATCTTCATGTTGTCGAGGTGGGCGCTGATACGTCTCCATCGTATCTACTTTTCCAAACTCTTTTGCCCTTGTTTTGGAGTCTAAGTTGCATGATTTGAATGGAACTAACCTGGACTGACGCTGTTTTCAACAGAATTGCCTTGGTGTTATTTTTGTGCACAAATCAAAGTTCGCCAAACGTCCTGAAAATTTACGGGGAGCAGTTTTGGAAAATATAAAAAATATCTGCGCCAAGTTCCACCTAAGGGGGTGGGCCAGTGGGCTACAAGCCCTGGCTCCGCCACCACCCCCCTGGTGGCGGTGGGCAGGCTTATGGGGCCTACACGGCTCTGCCGCCCCCAACCTCACGTCTATAAGTTCACTTTCGTCCCAGAAAAAATAAAGAAGAGAATTTTTCGTCGCGTTTGCGATAAGGAGGCGGCGCCACCACCTGATCTTCATCTTGAGGGAAGATTTGGAGTCCGTCTTGGGCTCCGGAGAGGGGAAATCGTCGCCATCGTCATCATCAACCTTCTTCCCTTTCCAATTCCATGAAGCTCTTCGTCGTTCGTGAGTAATCTATTCGTAGGCTCGCTGGGCGGTGATGAGTAGGATGAGATCTATCATGTAATCGAGTTAGTTTTGATGGGGATTGATCCCTAGTATCCACTATGTTCTGAGATTGATGTTTATACTACTTTGCCATGCTTAATGCTTGTCACTAGAGCCCGAGTGCCATGATTTCAGATCTGAAATTATTATGTTGTCACCAATATATGTGTGTTTTAGATCCGATCTTGCAAGTTGTAGTTACCTACTATGTGTGATCCAGCAACCCCGGAGTGACAATAACCGGAACCACTCCCGGTGATGACCATAGTTTGAGGAGTTCATGTGTTCACCAAGTGCTAATGCATTGGTCCGGTTCTTTATTAAAAGGAGAACCTTAATATCCCGTAGTTTCCTTTTGGACCCCGCTGCCACGGGAGGGATGGACAATAGATGTCATGCAAGTTCTTTTCCCTAAGCACGTATGACGACACACGGAATGCATGCCTACATCACATTGACGAACGGGAGCTAGCCACATATCTCTCCATATTATAATTGTTGCATGATGAATATCATCCAAACAAATCACCGACCCATTGCCTACGAGTTTGTCCTACTATTGCTACTGTTGTTACTTCTTTTGCTCTGCTGCTGCTACTACTGTTGCTACTGTTGTTACTTGTTTTGCTCTGCTGCTGCTACTACTGTTGCTACTGCTGTTACTTGTCTTGCTCTGCTGCTGCTACTACTGTTGCTACTGTTGTTACTTGTCTTGCTCTGCTGCTACTGTTGCTACTACTGTCGCTTGCTACTGTTGCTACTTGCTACTGCTGTCACTACCGTTGTTCCTTGCCACTGCCGTTACTCGCTACTTTGTTGTTACTACTTTGCTTGCAGATACTAATATTTCAGGTGTGGTTGAATCTGACAATTCAACTGCTAATACTTGAGAGTATTCTCTCACCTCCCGTTGTGCGAATCAACAAATTTGGGTCGAATACTCTACCCTCGAAAACTGCTACGATCCCATGCGCTTGTGGGCCGTCAACAACATTCTTCTAGTTTCGATTGCCGGAGATTGCTAACAGCATTCTTCTGGTGCCGTAGCAAAGGGGAAGAATAGTTGGCATCAAGCATTTTTCCGGCGCCGCTGCCGGGGAGGTATTGCTATATTCTCTGAGTCACTTGGGATCTATATCTGCTGATCACTATGAAGAATCTGAAGGATCCGAAGACCAATGTCTTGCCCTCAACTACGAGGGGAGGTAAGGAATTGCCATCTAGCTCTGCACTTGATTCACCTTCAGTTATGAGTAAGTTTGCGACATCACCTCCTGCTAGAAATCTTGATATGTCGCCTGTGCTTGATGATGCTTATGATGCTACTGCTAGAGATGCTATGCTTGATACTATGCTTGATGATACTATGCTTGATACTATGCCTGATACTATGCTTGATACTGCTAGAGATGCTATGCTTGATACTGCTTTGCCTGATGATGCTAGAGATGCTATTTTGCGTGATGATGCTATGCTTGATACTGCTAGAGATACTACTTTGCCTAGTGTTCCACTAGGGGTATTCCTTGATGCTCATATTGCTAGATTTACTGCCAATGCTCGTGATGCTTCTGAAACTACCGATACTATTGAGATAGAACCTGCTTTTGCTCCTGCTAGATCTAGCTCTCCTAGATATGAATTGCCTGATATACTTGAGGGTTACGTTATGGAGGGAGAGATAGCTGAGGATTTTCTTGCGTGTAAGGATGCCTATGACGCTGAGAAATTACTTCTCAAGTGGAAGGAAAAATCTCGGGAAGCAAAGATGAAATATGACCCGAAGTTTGCCACTTCGCCTATCTTTATCACCGATAAGGATTATGAATTCTCTGTCGATCCTGAGATAATCTCTCTAGTCGAATCTGATCCTTTTCACGGTTATGAGTCTGAGAAGGTCGTAGCCCATCTTGCCAAACTACACGATATAGCCAACCTTTTCACTAATGAGGAGAAGATCCGCCACTACTATATCCTCAAGATGTTTCCTTTCTCTCTAAAGGATGATGCTAAAGCCTGGTTCACGTCTCTTGCTCATGGATGTGTGCGTAGTCCCTAGGAGATGGTCTATTACTTCTGTGAGAAATATTTCCCTGCCCATAAGAAGCAAGCTGCCTTGCAGGAAATATACAACTTTGCTCAACTCCAAGAAGAGAGTCTTCCACAAGCTTGGGGGAGGCTCGTCAAGCTACATAATGCTTTGCCTGATCACCCTCTTAAGAAGAACGAGATACTTGATATCCTCTATAACGGACTTACCGATGCCTCTAGAGACCACCTAGATAGTTGTGTCGGTTGTGTTTTTAGGGAACGAACTGTAGAACAAGCTGAGACTCTATTGAATAACATCTTGATCAACGATAATGCTTGGACTATTCCTGAACCACCTCCTAAGCTAACTCTGTAGAAAAGAGGTAGTCTATTCCTCAGTCCCGAAGATATGCAAGAAGCCAAGAAATCTATGCAAGAGAAAGGCATTAGATCCAAAGATGTCAAAAATCTACCACCTATCGAAGAGATCCATGGTCTCGATAACCCGATACAAATAGTAGAAGTGAATTCTCTGCATAGGTTTGATGAGGGTGATATTCCTTTTGATAAACATGCTAGCCTATGTTTTGATGAATTTGACAACTTTGTTGCCAAACAACAGAGTTTCAATGATTATGTTAGCAGACATTTGGAACAAAGTACTCGTATGCTTATCCATTTAAGTGCTTGTGTAGACAGAAATGTCAATGATCTGAAGCTTCTGAGTAAACATGCCTCTATGATTACTACTCAGGTAGAACAAGTACTTAAAGCTCAGAATGACCTGCTCAATGAATTAAATGACAACTCTGTCAGAGTCATTACTAAAGGAGGCAAAATGACTCACGAACCTTTGTATCCTGAAGGTCATCCTAAGAGAATTGATCAAGATTCTCAAGGAATTAATGCTGATGCACCCAGTCATCCTAAGGAGAAGAAGAAGGATGATAGAAACCTGCATGTTAGTTCACCAAATACTATCACACCTCAAGAACCAAATGATATTTCTGCGTCTCATGCAGAAACATAATTTGGTGATGAACATGAACCTGGTGACAATGTGGACAGCGATGTTCATAATGATGCTCAACCTAGAAATGGTGAGGATATGGAGATTGAACCTACGGTTAATCCTGATAACCCACAACCTAAGAGATACGATAAGAATGACTTCACTGCTAGGAAGCATTGTAAAGAAAGAGAGCCATGGGTTCAGAGACCTATGCCCTTTCCTCCTAAGCCATCCAAGAAAAAGGATGATGAGGATTTTGAGCGCTTCGTTGAGATGATAAGACCCGTCTTTCTGCAGATGCGGTTAACTGATATGCTCAAGATGTCTCCGTATGCCAAGTACATGAAAGATATCGTGACTAAGAAACGGAAGATACCAGATCTTGAGATGTCCACCATGCTTTCCAATTAGACTCTTAAAGGTGGAACCCCTAAGAAACTTGGTGATCCCGGAGTGCCCACTATACCTTGCTCTATTAAAGGAAACTACGTAAGAACTGCCTTATGTGACCTTGGAGCCGGAGTTAGTGTTATGCCGCTCTCTCTTTATCGTAGACTTGAATTGGATAAGTTGACACCCACTGAAATTTCTCTGCAAATGGCCGACAAATCAACTGCTTTCCCTATCGGCATTGGCGAGGATGTGCCTGTTGTGGTTGCTAACACCACTATCTTAACAGACTTTGTTATCTTGGATATTCCCGAGGAAGATGTCATGGCTGTCATCCTCGGAAGACCCTTTTTAAACACTGCAGGGGCTGTTATAGATTGCAACAAAGGCAATGTCACTTTCCATGTCAACGGTAATGAGCACGCAGTGCACTTTCCGAAGGAACGATATGAAGCACATTGCATCAATGCTATCGAAAAGACTTCATCGATTCTTATTGGGAGCTTTGAATGCCCTATTCCCCGTGTCAAGATGAAGTATGATTTGCTTGTTGGGGAGATACATATCCCCATTGAGGTGACTTAGTGGCTATTAGAAAATTCTCCGTTCTCTCTTGAGATTCGAGAAGGTTTTTTCATAAGGACTTGAACAATCCCATTGACGGATTTCTTTCGATGACCATGAAACGGATGAATCAAAGAGTCACATACCTTTGTTTTAAGCTTTCATTTTCTGTTGCTTAGAAGAAAAATGATAGAATTAGTTTAGTTTTTCCTGTTTTCTGTTTTAGCATCCCGGAGAAAAATACCTCGAAAATAAAAGTTTTCGATGGTCCTGAAAATTTAGTATGATTTTTGTGGAATTTTTGAAAAATTATGGGCCTGAGAGCTCGCTTGGGGGCCAGACCAGTGGGCCACAAGCCCTGCCACCACCACCAACCCCCCTGGTGGCGCGGTGCAAGCTTGTGGGGCCCACAGGCACCCCCTCCACTCATTCCAGCTCTCAGCCTCTTCTTCCACCTCCAGAAAAAATTGTTTCGCAGCTCAAACCCATGTTCTTGCTCATTTGGCTGTGATTTTCGATCTCCTTGCTCAAAGCACCATTCTCCGAACCGTTTTGGGGAAATTACTCCTTGGTAAGTGACTCCTCCATTGGTCCAATTAGTTTTTACTCTAGTGCTTTATCCTTCGCGTATTCTTGCTACCTTGGTGACCCTGTTCTTGAGCTAGAAATGTTGATTTTAGCTAGTTCCAAGTAGTTTTAGCGCGTGATACGGTCTCTAGGCACTAGTAGGAGTAGTTGCTACAAGGTGTGGTGGGTCTTTATTCACTTTCCTCTTGAACTTCAAAAATTTCAGCAAAAGGAAATTATGTTCAGGAGGATGTTTCATGGTGGTTCCTCAAGTAAGAAGGGTCCTCATCTCTCTTTTCGGGAGCCCGAACCTTTTCAACTAAGGGACGCACCGGTACAACCATGTGAATGGCCTTCCGATGAGTTCATGATCGAAGAAGGTTTCAAGGATGAGTTTGATGCACTTGTCCGTAATGCCGGGTTAGAAGAATTCCTCTTAGATAAATGTGAACATTATGCTATGCTCAGTGCCTCTTTCGTGCGTAGATTTAAATTTTTAGTTGGCCATGACTCATCCATACTGTTTGATCTGTACAATAAATGCTATACCGTGGATCTGGAGGATTTCAATAGGATTTGCAAGATACCCGATGGGGGTAGTGTTATTGATCCTTCTAAGTCTTCGGTCAGAGACTTTGTCTCCAGTATAACTGCTGGAGAAACCAGAGATATCACGCAAGCCACCATAGGAAGCATCCATTTCCCTGCCTTGCACTACCTTGCCCTCTTCATAGATAGGTGCATTAACGGCAAGGGTGCACATTGTCACCTATGCGCTTCCGACCTTAGTATCCTTAAGAGCGCAGTAACAGGTGACAAGAGCTTCAATATGGGAGCTATAATAGCAAGGAGGCTGAATAAAAATGCGAGTTAGGGGGATTTGTTTGGTGGAGTTTATGCTACACGCTTAGCAAATTTTATTGGAGTACCCATCCGTCTAGAAGACCCTCCTCTCCGTACAGCCAACCTTGATCGTGTCGCTCTAACACGCTACCAGTTCCTTGAGAGAGATCATGGATCCCTCCTATACCGCTTGATATTTAACCGGCAGCGTGTTTTCCATATTACCCTTCCTGCTCCTGCTTTCTTTGACTTTTAGGTAAAACGAAGATACTACATAACCATAGGAGAGGTAGAGGAGTATGAGAGGGAGGCGAGGGCTGCTCGACTTCGTGAGGCAGCTATTCAGGCAGTGGCTGCAGCACTCCCGTATAACACCCATTATGACTTTGGGTTTCGCCAGGATCATCCATGGGAGTAGACCAAGCTAGGCCAAAAGCCTAAGCTTGGGGGAGTACGTGTTCTCACCGACTTTGCATTCATGCTTATGCTTTCACTTTGTTAGCCGGTGTTTACACTTTGCCACTGTATTATCCATGCTAGTTTATTTTCGTTTTCTTGTTTTCTTGTTTTGTGTCCATTTGAGAAAACCCAAAAAGATTTTTTTTTCTTTCTTCTTTTGCTTGTTGGGAGATTTCCCATGTAAACAGTTTTCTTTTTCTTTGGTCAAGGTAGAAGATATTGGTTACAATGTTTATTGGTTCTTGCATGCTTACCTGTTTAGCTTTCAAAGAGCCATATTACTTCGTCTTCTCCTTTGTGTTTGCCTGCAGATTCAGCTTAGTCCAATGCGCTTATTATTGTTGACATTGTTCGATCGTGCAAATGAAAGGCAACAATGATGATATATGATGAAGTGACTGAGACTGAAAAGCTGGTATGAACTCTATCTATTTTGTTTTTGTAAATATGACTAGCTTGTCGACCCAGATTTAGCTTTGTTGTGAGAGAACCATGTTTGCAATGACAACTTAGAGATCATAGTTTCTGATGCCATGCTTATTTAGCTGAGAGCTTATAATGGTTTGTCTTGAATGCCAACATAGATTTTGAGATGACTATGATGTAGTATGATAGGATGGTGTTCTCCTTTGAATGTTTCAAGTGGCTTGACTTGGCACATGTTCATGCATGTAGTTGAAACAAAATCAACATAGCCTCTATGATGTTCGTGTTCATGGTGATTTATATCATGTTCATGCTTGCATTCAATGTTAGTCAAACTCATTGCATCTTGATGACTGTTGTCGCTCTCTAGTTGGTCGCTTCCTAGTCTTTTGCTAGCCTTCACTTGTACTAAACGGAATACTGCTTGTGCATCCACTTCCATAAACCCAAAAGTTTTTCCATGAGAGTCCACCATACCTACCTATTTGCGGTATCTACCTGCCGTTCCAAGTAAATTTGCATGTGCCACTCTCTAAACCTTCAAGAAATAATCTGTTTTGCATGCCCGAACCGCTCATGTGGTGACAGGGGCTATTGATATCTTTCATGCTAGGAGTCTTATCCTCGACATGTGTTTATTCACTGTCATTCACGAGAAAGGGGCCGGTAATTGGAATGCCCAGTTCAACGCTTAAATCGAAAACATAACTGTAAAACAAGACTCCCCCCGGATTGATGTTAGTATGGACGGTACCCGAGGATTCGGCTAGCCGTGGAGTGTGATTGATTGGTGGTGGGGGAGTTAAAACTTTACTTTTCTGTTTGGGAACCGCCTATAGCATGAGTAGCATGGAAGATATTGAGAACTCTTGGTCATTGCGTTGACAATGAAAGCATGCCACCCAAAATTATTATCTCTGTTTTCAAAGCTTAAGCTCTGGCACCAATGCAAATCAATGCTTCCCTCTGCGAAGAGCCTGTCTATTTATTTTCCTGTTGAGTCATCCTCCTCTTATATAAGCACCAATTAGAGAGCACCTCTATCATTTTTATGCTTTGCTTTTGATTGATATTGAGTATGACTATGACTGGATCTTCGTTGCTATGAATTACAATCTTTAGTCAGCCCTTGATCTTTGAAAGTGCTCTGCATTTATGTTTTGCGGTCTCAGAAAGAACTAGCGAGATACCATCTATTCATATTGCTTCATGCCTGTTTTGATTGAAGTGTTGGTATTTGAAACTCATTATTATTTGCTCGTTAGCTGATTATGCCATTGATATTAGTTTACCGTGAGACCTTTGTGTCATTTGCTTATGTGGTTAACTTGTGATCTTGCTGAAATTCTGGTTATGAGCTAGACATAGTTGCAACAACAAGATCAAACAGAGTTTGTCAAAGTTTTTCTTTCTCTCTCAGTTTGTCAACTGAGTTGCTTGAGGACAAGCAAGGTTTTAAGCTTGGGGGAGTTGATACGTCTCCATCGTATCTACTTTTCCAAACTCTTTTGCCCTTGTTTTGGACTCTAATTTGCATGATTTGAATGGAACTAATCTGGACTGACGCTGTTTTCAGCAGAATTGCCTTGGTGTTATTTCTCTGGAGAAATCAAAGTTCTCCAAACGTCCTGAAAATTTACGGGGAGCAGTTTTGGAAAATATAAAAAATATATGCGCCAAGTTCCACCTGAGGGGGTGGGCTAGTGGCCACAAGCCCTGGCTCCGCCACCACCCCCCTGGTGGCGGTGGGCAGGCTTGTGGGGCCCACATGATTCTACCACCCCCAACCTCAGGTCTATAAGTTCACTTTCGTCCCAGAAAAAATAAAAAAGAGAAGTTTTCGTCGCGTTTGCGATACGGAGGCGCCTCCACCACCTGTTCTTCATCTGGAGGGCAGATCTGGAGTCCGTCTTGGGCTCCGGAGAGGGGAAATCGTCGCCATCGTCATCATCAACCTTCTTCCCTCTCCAATTCCATGAAGCTCTTCGTCGTTCATAAGTAATCTATTTATAGGCTCGCAAGGCGGTGATGAGTAGGATGAGATCTATCATGTAATCGAGTTAGTTTTGATGGGGATTGATCCCTAGTATCCACTATGTTCTGAGATTGATGTTGCTACTACTTTGCCATGCTTAATGCTTGTCACTAGGGCCCGAGTGCCATAATTTCAGATCTGAAATTATTATGTTGTCACCAATATATGTGTGTTTTAGATCCAATCTTGCAAGTTGTAGTTACCTACTATGTGTTATGATCCGGCAACCCCGGAGTGACAATAAACAAAACCACTCCCGGTGATGACCATAGTTCGAGGAGTTCATGTGTTCACCAAGTGCTAATGCGTTGGTCCAGTTCATTATTAAAAGGAGAACCTTAATATCCCGTAGTTTCCTTTTGGACCCCGCTGCCATGGGGGGAATGGACAATAGATGTCATGCAAGTTCTTTTCCCTAAGCACGTATGACGACACACGGAATGCATGCCTACATCACATTGACGAACGGGAGCTAGCCACATATCTCTCCATGTTATAATTGTTGCATGATGAATATCGTCCAAACAAATCACCGACCCATTGCCTACGAGATTGTCCTACTGTTGCTACTGCTGTTACTTGTTTTGCTCTGCTGGTGCTACTACTGTTGCTACTCCTGTTACTTGTTTTGCTGTGCTGCGCTACTACTGTTGCTACTGTTGTTACTTGTTTTGCTCTGCTGCTGCTACTACTGTTGCTACTACTGTTACTTATCTTGCTCTGCTGCTGCTACTACTGTTGCTACTGATGTTACTTGTCTTGCTCTGTTCCTACTATTGCTACTACTGTCGCTTGCTACTGTTGCTACTTGCTACTGCTGTCACTACCGCTGTTCCTTGCCACTGCCATTACTCGCTACTTTATTGTTACTACTTTGCTTGCAGATACTAATCTTTCAGGTGTGGTTGAATCTTACAATTCAACTGCTAATACTTGAGAGTATTCTCTCACCTCCCGTCATGCGAATCAACATATTTGGGTCGAATACTCTACCCTCGAAAACTGCTACGATCCCATGCGCTTGTGGGTCGTCAATAACATTCTTCTAGTTTCGATTGCCGGAGAGTGCTAACAGCATTCTTATGGTGCCGTTGCAAAGGGGAAGAACAGTTGGCATCAGGCGCATATCTGCGCGACCTCGGCAATCGGCTTTGGAAGCATCGCCTTCCAGTTCCTCTTTGCTGTCGGAGGAGCGATGGCAAAGCAGGGTAGATTGATGCAATCGTGGGAGGGGTCGATGTTCTTCACGTAGAAGAACCCCCTGTGCCACATCTTGATGGAGTCCTACAGCGGCATTTGAGGGAAGCCGGACGTCGTCCGGTGATGCACCAGCGCTAGGCCGTATGGGGTCATCGGCCGGGGGCCCTTAAGCTTCGCCGCCTCGGCCTTGTCCATCTTCAAGGACTGCTGGTAGAAGAAGAACAACTTATGCCAGAGGTCGAGGCGGGGCTCAATCCCCAGAAAACCTTCGCACAAGACGACGAAGGAAGCTAGCTGGAGAATGGCGTTGGGCGCGAGATCATGTGGCTGCAGGCCGAAGAAAGTGAGGAAGCGGGCGAAGAAGTCGCTCGCCGGGAGCCCGAAGCCATGGTAGAAGTGTTCCTCGAACACCACTACCTCGCCCTCCTTCGGGGTCGGGGCTGCTTCGGCTCCGGGTACCCGCACCACCACAAGGGTTGCGGGAGGCAGCATGCGGTGATGGCGGAGTGCCTCAATGTTGTCGTCGCAGATGTCGCTGCCCAACCACGCACCGCTGTGTTGCCCCTTCTTAGGGGCACTGCCGGACATAGCGGCTGGCGACGAAGGCTGGGATGATCTTGGAAGCGGATGGCGGCGATGCCTTGTGCGACGGCGAGGACGAAGCAGAGTTTCTTCTTTCTCTAAGCTCAGAGAAGGAAGGGGCACTGGTGCGGCGCGAGAAGGGGGAGAGTGGCCTCCTCGATGCACCCGCACCCTATTTAAACCCTCACGATAGATCATGGGGTGGGGATCCGGTGCGCATAACGCCCACTTCTCCGATTATTACGGGCGCATTTACGCCCCTTGGAGCCCAACCGTCGCGCAGTAATCTGCAGAGGATCCGTTCGCACGGGGGCTAAGGGGGCGTTGTGGCGGGATCCAGGGCTCAGGACCCGTCCCGTCATCTGCTCAATTCATCATCACATCAGGCCAGAGCCTGGCACGTGGCGCAACAGCGAAACTTGCAGCAAAGCCGAGGCATTCCTTGGAAGCCAACCGGCTTCCGACCCGGCGCCTCCTGCCGTAGGAGGCTTAAGAAGATTATCAGCAAAAAACTCAAGCCGGCGAGGCCTCCCGCTCTGAGGCGGTGGGCCTCCCCTGCTTCGGGGACTACTGACGGGGGGATAACCCCGGGGTAGGCTCATCGAGCGTAATCCTTTGCCTTCTATATTGAAGGAAAAGCACAACTCTCTCCATGTAGTCGAATCCCCCTGTTCGGCTAGGAAACTCCTCTCGGCTAGGGCGAGAAGGTCAGCTTCTCCTGGCCAACCAGGAATCACCTGCCGGCTAGGAGCGAGACGGCTACCTCCTTCTGGCCGTCTGGGTGGCATCGGCCGGCTAGAGGCGAGACGGCCGTTCCTAGGCCGGCTAGCGAGGCCGCTAGCCGGCCAGGGAGCTCAAAGTCACATCAAATCATAGGTGATGACGAGACCCTACGATCAAAGATGAATACGCATCAGCAAGGGTACATGATTGGAGCGCACGGCAGGTACAGTGTCACCGGCCATGCTGCTGACCTACTCCGGATCCGATCCATCATCCCCGCATAGTGTCAGCCCGTCAAACACCCACTCCATTACCACACTCGGCGTGGTAATGGAGGAGACGGCCGTACTGGCAACCCATGACGAATCTCGCAAGACGACGCCGGACGTACTACATGTGTCCTACGTCGGCCTTACGCGAGAGCTTCATTGGCTGGACGGCGGGTCCCATAGCCAGATGGGACCTTGCAGCCGGCGGGCCCCTCCAGCGAGAAGACGAGACCACTTTGGACCCCTTGGCCAGCCGGCGAGGCTGCCAACCGGGTCCCACCTTTGTACTTTTATCCTTATTGTAGGTCGGTGGGTTCGTCTATAAAACCCCCAACCCCTCTCCATGCAGAGGGTCGGTCAATCCTACACACACACCCATATAGGAGAGGTAGTAGCGAGCCGGTAGCTCCTTCTTCCTCCTCCGTCGAATAGCTCAAGGGGCACATTGTAACCACTCTAGTGTGTTATACATTCCGGCAGGACTAGGGGTATTGTCTCTACGGAGAGCCCCGAACCTGGGTACATCGTGCATTACTCGCTTGTACCAACCCCGTTTCTAGAGCCCGTCGGTGTCCTTTTGGTCTCCACCTCATATCTTTAGCCTACCCATGGCTTATGTCGTGAGTAAACACCGACTACTTTGTTGTTGTTGTTGTTGTTGTTGTTGTTATTATTGTAGTTAATAACTACGTTTATACTGGAATTCCACACACATGAGCTTGTCTTCCGCATCTTTTATATATGTGAATGACTGAATGGTCAATCAGATAAGGATAGGAGTAACACAGTACTGTAAATAGCTCCTCGGCCCATCTTCTGAAATTCTGTAATAGATGCAGTTGTGCATTTCCACTAAAACACCAACTAATACTATCACAAACCATCGGTAGTATATACCTCGACGATCTTGATAATATGTTAACCGTATAGAATCATGTTGCTATATAGCAAGGGCAGTATACCACTCCCTCCGTTCCTAAATATAAGACCTTTTAGGATTTCATTATAAACTACATACGGATGTATATAGACATATTTTAAAGTATGGATTCACGCATTTTGCTCCGTATGTAGTCCGTAGTAAAATCTTTATAAGGTCTTATATTTAGGAACGAAGGGAGTATTAGCTAAGACAGTCTATCTGCACACACTTCGGCTGCATTTGGCATTGAGGTGGATAACAATAATCTTGATGTCCTAACAAGCTTTTGCTTATTTTGTCATTTGACGAACCAACTTTTTCCTATTTCTTTAGATATTTTTCCTCAGCACACTATGCCACTCCAGCCGCTTGGAAAAATCTCTTTGATTTGTTTTTTCCTGTGACGCAATCAAACAAACTCAAATCCTATAGGATTAGAATGGGCATGACATTCCATTCCTTTATTTTTCCTATTCCTAAAATTCTACAATCCTGCGAATCAAAGAGGCGCTGAATTCACAAGAGCACAGTTCAGGAATTCAAACCAAGTTTTCATGTTGAAGGTGATATTACTGGCGGCATGTCAAATTGCAGGTGTAACCAGAAAAAAATTCAGTGTCTCAACACAGTACTACTATGCAACCACAACCTTTGTTGGTTAATATGTTTGTTCTTTTGAGTTGCAGTTAGCATTAAGCATAGCATAGTTTTGAAAAAATGACAACACAAAATATTGATAGGTTGGAACAGTGGGAGGCATCAAAGTCCACAACATGCATACCATGGCCCCTTTCTTGATCACGAGGTCGAAGCTCTCGCTCTCGAACGGAAGATCAAGCATGTCAGCCACCACCACATCCACACCTTCATGCAGCAGAAGGCAATTTCTCACTCAAATGGCCAAACGCAAGCGGTGACGAACATACATGCAGAAAGTACATTCCCGGCCAAACTGGCAAACTCTACTGACCACTAGCTCCCTGCTCCGCCAGTCTTCCGCACATCCTCTGGACGCAACCAGTGAGAGGTCGATGCGGGTGATGCCGCTGGCGACGCCCTCCCACAAGAGCTCATCCCCGATCCGCGAATTGCCGCAGCTGACCTACAGAACTTGTGTATAATTGCAGAGCACGCAGAAAATCACGGCACGGTTCAAAATTCAGGAGCTCGCGAACTGAGATCCATGAAAGTTATGTGAGGAATCAGGGAAAGAGGCGCGGGGGAGCACGGACCAAGAGGGAGGGAGAGAGGAGCGGGGCGAGGAGGTGCGGAAGTGGGCGAAGTCCTTGAACCACTCATAGTGCTCCTCCTCGTTGAACATCCCGTCCCTCCGAAGCCACGAGGCGAGATGCATGGGTCCGCTTCTCCATGGGTGGCTTGGAGCTCCGGGGAGTAGAGCAGGGCGATAAGGAAGTTGTGAGCTACCAATAGGAGGGGTCGAGGTAGCCGAACGTGGTGCACGGCGTGACGTTGTCAGCCATCGCCGCCGCGTGCGGGGTCCGGGCGATTTGCTTGGCAGCCCCTGGCGCTGGGAGAGCGTGTGCGGGTAGGCGGTGCAGGTGCGGGGGTGGGGGTGGGCCGGCGCGATATTCGGGCGGGCATGGGGCTGGGAGAAGACGTGCAAAGGGTGATGGGTTATCCTTTCGTTAACGAAGTCATTTTGTTAATGATGTTTCTAGACCTTTGATGGTGTGATTAGATGGCTAAGATGGTGAGTTGGATCTGCTCTCTCGTGCTTTTTTGTGGTAGTAGATGAAGTAGCAAGGCAACCGAGTTATAGATCAAATGATTACCACCACCTAAATAGAAAAGCAGCCACCCAGGCACAACACACAGGAGATGTCTCATGGAGAGGACTAAAACGACAGCCAAAACACCAGGAATAAGCGAACCCAAACAGTCTGGGCAAACACCAGCAACATAGTCTAACTTTATTATTACAACCAGCAAGGAAGATGATGAGATGCTCAGATCCATGCTATCTGCATGAGTCACCCCCGATGTTTGTCCAGCAGGAGGACGAATCGTCGTAGAGTGTCCACATGTGAAGCGTCGCACAGAGCCATCCATTGCTGCAATATCCCTTTTAGCTTGGCAAGCCCGCAACCCAGGCCTCTCCATGTGCGCCCCTGGAAATAGAATTCATTCCTCAATCTCCATATGCTCCATAAGGTGGCAGCAGTTACCAGGTTAAGCACAAGTCTTTTTTTGTTTAATTTCCACAAGGAGGAGATATCATCAACGCAATTAATTCTTCGAATATGAAAAAAATAGATATTAACGACCATATACTATGAGCATTGATACAGTCAAAGAAAAGGCGTTGAACAGATTCAGCTTCATTACAAAACAAGTAGGATAGGTCATCAACTATTTTCCTTTTAGCAACATTATCACTAGTTAAGATTTTATTGTATAAACACAACCACATGAAGACATGAATACTTTGAGGACACAAAGTTTCCAAAGAGTATCTCCAAAAGGAGATACCACACCACCAAAGTTAATGCAATTGTAAAAGGATTTCACCTAATACTTTCCATTAGGTTATAGGAGCCAAACAGGCAAGTCCTGGGGTTTCGACAAAGGAAAACCTTTTATATGATCAATAAGTTGTTCCCATCTCACCATACCCTTGTGTTCAACACACCGCCTAAAGGAGAGTTTAAGAGTTATCACATCCCAAACCTGGGACACCGAGCATTCCTACTGGTTGCACATATCGAACAACTCCCAAAATCTGACTTTAAGGGAACATTCCCCAGCCGGGGTATCATGCCAAAAACTAATATTATTACCATTACCAATTTTCCAGGAATAAAAGTTTTTGGCAGCTTGCAACGCCAAGGATACACTCTTCCAGAAGGGGGAGCCTACGCGTTCTTTGGACCATAGAATACTTGGGGCATACACATTATACTTATAAGCAATCCGTTTTGTCGAGTCACTATTGTTATAATCAAGAACCGCCTCCCCCATGAAGCGAGAAGGGCCATATTAAATTCCCTCAAATTGGGTACCCCCAAACCTCCAAAATCGTTTTTCCTAGAGATGAGCCTCCAATGTGCTAAATGGTACTTATGTTGATCTCCTAAATTCCCCCCAAAAAAGTGTGCCGTTTGGGAATTAATAGCATTAATCGCCCACTTGGGGAATTTCATCACTGCCATCAGATAAGTAGGAATACTTACAATGTAAGCACAAAGCAGAATTATTCTGCCTTTATATGTAAGGTACCTCCCCAGCCAACCCGAAATATTCTTAATAATTCTGCCGATAATAGGCTGCAAATCCCCCCTATTTAGCTTGTCATAGTGCAGAGGCACTCCCAGATATTTAATAGGAAAGGAACCTAAGTTACAGCAAAAAATCTAGGTAAATAAGTTCACTCTCTCTTCATCTACATTAATGGTAATCGGGTCACTTTTATGTAAGTTGATTTTCATACCCGATAAGCTCTCAAAGCAGGATAAAATCCATTTAAAATTCTTAGCTTTCTCGTAGGAATCCTCTAGAAAGAGGAGAGTATCATCTGCATATTGAAGACTAATTACACCACCCGGTATTGCATATGTTAGCAGCCCCGAAATCAGACCATGATTGGAGGCTTTAACGAGCATCTTAGAGAAGACATCAACCACTAGATTGAACAGAAGAGGGGACATAGGTTCCCCTTGTTTAAGACCTTTACCACCATGAAATAGGGACAAGTGGTGTAATTAATCCGCACACTAAAGGGCTTTGAAATAGTAATCTTTTGATCCAGGATATCCACTTGGACCCAAAACCCCTGGAGTCAAGCATCTCAAATAGGAAATCCCAGCTAACTCGATCATAGGCTTTTACATAATCAAGTTTGAGCACAAGCTCAGGGGAATTAAATTTCTTCACCTCATGAATCACTTCATGAGCAAGAACCACACTCTCAAGAATATATCTCCCTTTAATAAAAGCAGTTTGGTTAGGGGAGATCAATCTGTTACTAATAGGAGACAACCTATTAGTAAGCGCTTTGGAGAATTTTTTTACAACACAATTGCTAAGACTGATAGGTGTGAATTTCTTCATAATCTTAGCATCAGGCTCCTTAGGGATTAAAATGATCAGCGCAAAATTAAGTCTACTAGTCGCCAACCCGTGCATTTGCACGGCTAGTTTTTTTTATACATTTTAAATTTCAGAACATTATATAGTGATTTTAGTAATCAATAATTAATTCAATATTTGAATTTAGGTACATTTCTTTCTTGGCAGAGTTGGCTTAAAATGTGACGTTTGTAAGCTTAGAGTACCATGTTCCCTCGTCGATTAATTCATGAGCACCTCCATTATGTGAGGATTTACATTTAAGTCTTATTCATTGAATAAAATAACTCTAAATAAATAAATTATGGAGTTAAATAACATGAACATCAGAAAAATATTGAATGACATACATGGTATGGACTGGAGCTAGATCAATCCTGATAAACACTGATTGTAAATCATATATTGTGCAAATTAAGTTAACGAAATAATAGCGAGGGAGCAAAAACAGGTTTATGACAATTGATTAAAAATACCTAAGATTCTATAATTGCATATGAGAGAATATTATAAAAATCATACAACTCTAATATATGTGGATGTCAAGAATTGTTTTTGGACATTCCACATGATTTAATTACTGATGCAAGTGATTAGGAATATAATGTTATTTTTGCACAAATTTAGTATATGATCGTAGCAACATTATTTCTTCCTAATTTTATGTAGATTACTTATACACCAAGTTTGTGCAAGCATGCATTTTCCTTGTCAAACTTTTGATATAATGAGTTCGATTAATTTGTGAATCATAGTACGCAGAATGCGTTATGTTGCTCTCGTGCATTCCAAATGTCAAACTAAAATGAATTTCTGTTGTTAGATCATGTTTAGATCAACATAAAGAAAACTATGAAATAAAATTCATGTGTGGTTGTCTCTCATCGTGTCTCACCGCAATGATCTCAGCATGTCTCATCGTGTCTCATCGCACTTCTGATAAGAGAGACTGACCAATCCATTCTCTCCCCATATAAATTATGTCTACAATTGAAAAAAGCTGCATATGAATACAATAGATACGGCACATGAATAAAATGAAATAGTATATACTAATCTAGTTTATAGAGCGTTTCCGATCAACATTAACTCCATGTCCAAACTCAATATAGCACAAATACTAATTCTACTGGGACTGATATATACCTTTGAATCCATTAATTACAGCAAAAATGTATATGTGTGCATACAAATGATTACCAAGGAAAACCATCAAGAATACAAAACGAAGCAGATCTGGAGTAACAGTAAAAACTATATGGCCAGCGATACCTACAACCCAACACGGGCGCCCTTGTCGCCACATTTCTCAAGGACATCTTCTCTTCCCTGCAACTCATTGCGACCTCCATGCCACACCAATCTCTAGATGCATTGGACATAACTCGAATTAGAATATGTTCTTCCAAAAAGAGTAGCCCAGATTATTGGAATGTCGATTAATTAGATTTTGCATCTGAACCTACACACATATAGTTTAGGTAGTAGCAGCATATTTAGAATTAGTTTAATTATAGGGTTAGAGTATAAACTTCTCGGTATGTATGTGACGGGATAAATCCAGACATAATCAATTCCTTGCAAAATTTAATCCTAGGGGACCAAACGATTCTTTACAATGCCTGGGTGCAATCAGCATGCTACACAACACAATTTTTAAATACTGGTTGAGCAACACACAAACGTGATTGGAAAGTTAAGAGATGACACAAAAATTGGTCACCTCCCACTATAGATGGGGAGGAAGTCGACCCAGGCGTAGAGGCCATGGTCAGGCATAGGCTGCTTCTCCACCTTCAGCCATGACACAAATCCTGAGTTGCAATCGTGACACAAATCCTATCTTGAAACCGCGGCACTGATCTATCAAGGACATAATTCGGAATATGCTCGGTTGCAAATTTCCTCCATAATAGATCGTCTTCCTTTTTTAGTGTTTAAACCCGCATGCATGGCAGACTGTCAAGCAGGAGGCTATTGTATATTTTCTTTTCAGAAGATATTGTCTTTTGAGGGTTCAGGCAACGGGCACCTACGTGTCTCCCTATGCAATAAATAAATCGAATTGAGAAAATATTTTATCCTTCAGAATAAACGTGTGTAATATAAATTAGTATATCAAAGTAACAAATTAATATATGCAGTTATTATGAAGGTCCACCAGATGTGTAGCTATTAAAATCTATAGTTTCTATAGTAATAAAATAGACAGATAGACCATAAACAAATAAAAGAACACAAAATTTCGAAGATTCGTACTTGTAGTTTTGCCTCTAGAAGCGGCTACCAAATCCAAAGCTTTAACTGAAAAAGAAGAATATAGAATAGTGATAACCAAAAGGTTCTTGGGTAGTTTGTAAGCAGCGTATTTATTATAACCAGTGGAAAGAAAAATTGTTCTAAAAATGTTTGGACGTGAAGACGATTCTCAAACCTGCATGATGACATGAACGGACAGAGAGAACCTTGGCACCCCCAATGAGAGAAGGTTGACCTGAGATGCTGTTGCAAACTGACAGGATGTGTAATAATTCATACAGTATAAGCTAACCTGATGGACATAGTTGTGCTTCAATCCAAACTCCATGATGTGTCCAAATATTTGTACGTGAGAAGATTTGGGATTCAACCTGTGGAGAGTATATAGAGATATAAACACGATCTATTCCAACGTAGAAGTTGCGCTCGACTGACCTGAACATGCACATACATAACCTCCAGATCAAACATGCACTTGTTCAATCTTTTTGGCGAGACCGCAACCAACGCGAATACAGTTTCTTTATCTCAGAAAAACAGATTCCATATTAGAGGGTGGGAGAGCGAAGAGGCCGAGAAGGATGCGCTGCTTGCGGCTGCATCAGCTTACACCTACAACCAATTCTGATTGAAGTGCAGGGACGGGACATGGAGACATGAAGAAGAGATGTCGGGAAGAGACTCAAATTCAAAGAAAAAGTAACAACGGATTCATGTGTTAGCGCAAGAAAACAAATCTGATCCTGATTAGGAATTTTGTTTGATCTAATAATCTCCTTGAGCACATCCCGTACATTAGCGAACTTACTTTGTTAGGCTTGAAAAGGGCGGAGAGAGAGAGATCACGTATAAGAGGAAGAACCTTGGATAGATTTGTTTTCCATGAAAAAGTCTTGGGGTAGAAGGAGTAGATTGATAGTTTTTTAGGCTAGAGATTGGTTGTCTCTTGAGGAGAGATAGAGTTTTTTTGTTCAGGGGAGGTTTCGTTAGTTAGAGGAGGAAGAAAAGGTGGATTGAGATTGGTTGTCTCTTCGGGAGAGATAGAGATTGTTTAGTTTTTTTTGTTCAAGGGAGGCTTCGTTAGTTAGAGGAGGAACAAAAGGTGGATTAGAATCGTGTCACGATTGTTGGCATGTAGGAATAAACTTTTTTTCCAAAATTGAGCAAACTTTCAGCCACTAATATGACGGATAGATCTACACCGTAAGAAATCGTTGGTCCACCAGATTAATGGCTCCTAATTTCTAATTAACATGCTAATTTCTAGGGAGTCCCTAATTAGTATAAGTATAGATGCATATCTAATCTACCCTCCTCAAAATCTTGCACCGTCACCATAAAGTCTGATTTAATCAGATCCCGAAAAGTCCGGTAAAAAAGGAAAGAAAGGACATCCGGACTTAGCGCTCCATTCGCATATGAGCCAAAAATGGCCTCTCTAATTTCATCCTCCGAGAAATTCTTATGAAGAATCTCATTTTGTGCATCAGTAATCAATTCATCTTCCTCCCAAAAGGAAGGACTAAGATGAATGTTATGTCTCTCTTCATGGCCGAACAGTCCTTTATAATAGGATGTCGCAATCTCCAACATTTCATATGTGGTATATATAGGACCAGAGTCCCCCACTAGTTCGGTTGAGTCTTTCTTGCGATGTGTGTGATTGGCTAACGCATGAAAATAGGTGTTATTCTTATCTCCATCTCTGATTCTGCGGTATCTCGATCTGTGCCATAAGGCTGTGTCTTATTTCCTCATAATGTTCTCCAACTCACTTTTAATTTATTTCATACGAGCTTTGTCCATGTCTGTAACGCGCTTGGATTCCGCAAATATATCTAGGATATCAAATTCTTGTACTAACTCCCTCTTTTTATTTTTAAGGGTCGCTTCAATGTTAGCACTCAAACCTTTTTTCATAGCCACTTGGATTTAATAAGACAAACATCTATGGCATCTCTCCCCAACATTGGGGAACTCCACACGGTCTCCACTAGATTTTTAAAATCGGGCTGTTCTAACCACCATTTCTCAAATCTAAAGATCTTTGGGGAGGTAACCCTCTGAGCCCTAGTATCAAGCAAAAGGGGGGGGGTATGATCACTGCCAATTCTGGGGAGAGCCCTCAGCACAGATAACGGAAACAAGTTATCCCAAGACGGGGAAACAAGAACTCTAACAATGGTAGCGAAAATGGGGTTGTCTTGATTATTACACCAAGTGTATTTACTATTAGTAATATTAATCTCCAAAAAACCCACTTATTAATCCAGTCATTAAATAGGAAAGTAACAGAATTATTGACATTACCACTCCTTTTATCAGATTCAGACCTAATTACATTAAAATCACCACCCAAAATTATGGGATATGAAACATCATTCATAACATCATGTAGTTCAGCGATAAATTCAAATGTATGCTCATTATAGGATGTACCATAAACAGCAACAAAATGCGAGACAACCTTGTCAGTTTTATCTTTAACTGTAGCAGTCACATAGAATTTCCTATTGACAAAGCCAATAATCTCATAAATATCACTATTAATGCCCACAAGGACACCACCAGCTGATATTTTGGGAGGCAATTAATGCCATGTAAAATTCTTATTACAAGCAATATTGTTCATTGTGAAACTATCAATGTTCTCTTTCTTGGTTTCAAAGAAACCAACAAAGTCTACTACATTCTTATTAAGGAAATCACGTAGGCGCTAAATTTACCAGGTTGACCCAAACCATGGATGTTCAAGAAGGCTCCTATCATGAAATTTTGAAAGGATGGGATAGGCCACAAAGCCTTCTAGATTGCCTTGGATTTGGACAATAGCTACCTAGATTGACAGCGCCTTCTGATCTAATGGTAGCCTTGGCCCCACCTGGGGGAGAACCCCCATCTCCAGCACGCAAGGGAGTATAAAGGTTATCAGGTAAAACAGTTTTAGGATTAGCATCCACAAATTCAAGACATCTAAGTCTCTCTCTAAAACTAAATCTTGAATGATATCGTTTTGTTCCACAGAACTATCACCCACAGATAAGTCAATTTAGTAACTTGATCAACAAGAAGTTCTGCATTAGAAGTAACAAAAGATTTACCTTGGAAGCAGGGATTTCCAGGTTCTTCTTTTGCAGATAAATAGTAGCTTTCTCCATGATTTTGATATTCCCATGCTATCTTGTAGTTGGTATGGTAGAGAGCACTGGCCCACACTTCCGAGATTGATTGGAATTCCATTTCACCTTCTTCCCAACCTCTGCTATCTCCATTGATTCCATCAAAGATCTTTTAGCAGATCCAAGAGTTGCACTTAGGGTTTTAGGGGGGGCATTCCATTTCCGGGAGATTAACCTCTTCTTCCCCTTCAGAGTCAACAATCTCAAATCTACTAAGTTGGGAAGAGCAATACTCCATGTGTGTACAGATATCCATATCTACTTGAAGTGACAATACCTCATTAGTCTTAGGATTGTCTCTTTCATGTTTAGTAGGGGTTTTGATCTCTGTTTCTTTAATGAACTGCTCATGAACCTCATCACTTAGCATCATCAGGTGGAATTTAGCTACACAGACACATGTTCCTTCATACCTGCTTTCAGAACCAGAAGGTTTTCCATATGAAAATTTTGCCTTCTCATGTTCATCTATAGGTTGATCAGTATCATCCTCCATGGAATCTTTACCAGTTTGATCAATATCATCATTCACTTTGTCTTCATCTCCAATGTCTTGATCAGGGTCATCATCATCACCCTCAGAGCCCTCCCCAGCTTATTCAAAACCTTCAACAGTGAACAACAGAATATACAGTTTCTTTTTCATATCAACCAGCCTCTCATAAGGAATTTTGGTGGGATATCTAAATGCTACTTTGATTCTGATAGTCTCATAAAAGCTCTTGAGGATTCCATTACAGTTCACATCCACCAGAATACCAAAACATGAGGCAATTTGAGCAAAGACCTTCCATGCACACCACTTGGGGGGATACTGTAATGCCCCAGAGTGTAACTTGCCATATTTGGAACCTTCATGTGTGGGTCCATGATGTCATTGCCTTGTGAAATATATGCATGTGTTATTTCATGTGATATTACCTTGTCTCCCCTTTGCATTCATGCATCCATTCATCCATGCCTTCATTGTGTTTGTTGTTGTTGTGGATCCATGTTTGTTGTTGTGATGTTGATGTGCTATGAGTTGATAAACTAGTGTATTTGAAAGTGGGGTTTCATCCATGCTAGTTTTCAAATAGGTTTCAACCCCCCCCCCTTCTCTATTTCTCAAGCTCAAGTTTTACTTGCTCTATCCCTCATTCAAAAATGTAGTTCATTTAGAGTGTTTTGTGGTGGATGTGGTGCTAGGTTTTATGTGTTTTGAATCTATGTTTGAGAGGGGTAGATATTCACAAACAGGTCATTTAATTCTGTTTTGTAAATATTTAAATGCTCCAAAAATCCTGTTTTCATTTTATTTTATTGGGTCATAATTCCCTTATGACCAGGGGCATTTTTTTATTTTAGGGTCAATAGTGTTGCCCGTATATTTATATTTGTCTCTGTTTTTGTTTTTAATTAGAAAAACCGAAGTGGGTTTTTCTTTTCTTACATGGCGCCTTCGAGTGGGCCTCCTCCTCCTCGCTGGCCCAACTAACCTCCTCGCACGCCAGCCCTCTCCTGTAGATGCCGTCTCCCTCCTCCCTCCTTTCCGTCAGTTTTGTCAGAGAGAGCGCGAGACAAAGAAGCGACGCCGTCGCTCACGGACGTCGAGGCGGCCTCCCTCGCCCTCTATTTAACCCTTGGCGTGTGTGCCCTGCCTAGGTTTCCTCCAAGCCGCCGCCACCTCCTTCCTCTTCCTCCTCCCTCTCCCCAGATCGAGAGTAGGCGGGCCGAGCTCCTCCTCCGCCATGGCCGAACCTTGAAGAGCTCGTCGATCGCTATCGTTGTCGTACCCCTGCTTCCTCTCCAATCCTTCAGAGAGCACGTGGGTCCCCAAGGGAGCCCGTTCCCGCAGCTAGCCGTTGACGAACACCACTGCTTCCACTACTTCCTCGTTGACCCCCTTCCGCTTTGATGACCACCTTCGCATCGGCTTCTTCCATGACGTCCCCTACTTCCTCTCCGACAGGCGCGGTCTCCTCGACCAGTCGGTGAGCACGAGTACTCCTCCCCCTTCTCCTGTCGGTAAATCGCGTGTAGGGTCGTAGCATCGTCGACGTGCTTTCTCTGTCGCCGGCGCCGCCGCGTGCTCGTGGAGCAGTAGCTGTAGGACATCTCGCGCCGTGTTTAGTGGTGGAATGGAAACGTGAGAGTCCCCTCTCCCTTCCAGCAACGAGCCCGTGTCCAATTTGTAGTGGATCGCCGGCGGTGTCCCTCCCCTGTTCCGGCCACCGTCGGGTTGTAGTAGATCCAGAGGGGGTTGCTCAAAAGAGCCAAGCCCCCCTCTCTGTTAACATTCGAACGCGCAACACAGTGGTAGGTGGTGTTTTGTGCAGCAGTTGATCGTGGGTTCGAAACCCCGTGGCGCCCCTTTTGTTTTAGTGATTTTGTGGCACAGTAGCACAGGGGGAAGCTTACCCTGTTTACTGCCTCTGTTCTATCGAGCCAAAGGAGTTGGCCAAGTGGTTGTGCATGTGTGTGTGGTGGCAGTAGGTTGAGGGTTCGACCCCCCAAGCCACCCTTTTATTTTTTGTTATTTCCTTTTGTTGTTTTATATTTGTTTGTTAGTATTATTTCTATTGCTTGCTTGGGCAGCACTATTTGTTGCCTAAGATCTCAAACCAGTGGGTCTTTCCCTTGTGTTAGTTAGTGTGCATGGGTAGGTAGTTAGTGATGCTAGTGTATGTGCATGTGTATGTGTGCTTGTGTGTTGCAAGCACCCAAGTGCTTGTGTGATTGTGTGTGTGTGTGTGTGCTTGTGCATATGTGCACTAGTGCATGTGCATGAGGTGTGTGCTTGTGAGTGTGCAAGCACCCATGTGTTGTGTGAGTGTGTATGTATCCATGTGGTGCATGTGTGTGTGTGACACCCACATGCCCAAGGCATGGTTTTGCCTTAGTAAGCACTTGGGTGCAAGCTTCTATGTGTGTGTGTTAGTGGTAGATGATGTGAGTGTAAGTATGTGTGTGTTTGGAGACTAGCATGTGTAGGTGTGTGTGCATGAGAACTTGTGTATGCTTGATGTATGTGTGTTAGTGGTGGTGTGCTAAGGCACATGAACATGAGTACTACCCCTCATGTGCATCGTGTGCATTTGCATGTGTAGGTGATGATCTAGTGTGCATCACATATGATATGGCACTATTTGCATCTATGAGATTCTATGTTGTTTTTCCTTTCAACTTTGTGCCTATTTATTCTATGAAAGTACCTAGTTATTATATATGTTTTTGGGGTAGAATATTCCCAGGAATCCATCGGTGAAATCAAATTTCCCTTTTGGACACTTTCTGGAAAAGTCGTTTTTCTGTTTGATGCTTTGTTTAGAGCTTGGTGTCATGTGGTGTGATGAGCCTAAGAGGATGATTCTTTGATGTGGCGGTAGTGAGTGAACCCCTATACAGCATGGTGGTTTTGTTTCATGCTTAGGAGTTTATATGTGCAAGTTGTGTCTTGCCAAAGTAGGCATGAGGCTGAAATTATCAGCTTAGTGTAAATCTATGATTTTCACTAAGTCTAAGAAACTGATGTTATTTTCTTCCCTTGTAGTTGAGGTTGCAAAAGTTCATGTGTAGAGAGTTGGAGCTTTTGTGTTTATCTAGCTCTCTGTAAATTTTCATTCACTTTCACTTCCTGTAGATATTTTTTGGGGGGCTGTGAAAATGCTTCAGAGCATAAACAACTCGTGAGAATCTGAGATTTTAACTAAGTCCCTGAAATCTGTTAATTTTTGGCCAAGTTAGCACCTGTAGATCTTTCTGTGTGTAACTCCTTTGAATTATCTTTTTGCCCATGCTTGTATAGCTTTTGAATAGCTTTTGCCACATATCTTGTTTGGCACATTTGGGTAGCTGTAGGCGCTTTGCACGTTGCTCTCAAACTGCTATGATGTTGTTTAGGACAGAATGCATATTTTGTTGTTTTGAAGCTTCTGAATGCATAGTTGGTGGTGTGGTGAGTTTCTTTGCTCCACCCCACCTATACTTGTTTGTTTGCTCATGTGGCAACCTGGGTATACCAGAAGTATGCCATTGGAGAGTGCTTGTGGTAGATTTGATCCGTAGAACTCCATATGTTGTTTCGTAGTTTCCGGTTGATCCGTAGCTCCGTTCTGAACGTTCTTTATATGTTTTTGCATCGTTTTCGCGTGATGCACGTATTCATGTCATCTTCATGCATGTCAATATAGCTTAGAGTGAAGTTCTGTCCAAAAGTTTGTCTTTTCTTCAAATGCATGTGCAAGTGACTAGAATAGAGATGCATGCTACATTCTCTTCTCATGCGTCATGTGTTTGTTGCATCATGTTGTGTTATTGTTCATTGGCTGTTGTTTTTATATTGGTTAGCATCGGGATCAGAGAGCGAGTACGTGGATTCGGGAGAGTACGTGCAGGACGAACAAGAGCAGTTCCAAGCTGAAGACATCACAGGCAAGATGGCCATGACCTTGATACCGTCTCTAGCTTTGTTATGCCTAGATTCACATTTCCTTCATCATATGCTCACTGCCTACCACTGAAATGATTGCCTCCTGATATTGCCATGAAACCCAAACCCTTTCCCCTCCTAGCTAATATGGCTAAGTAGGCTTGCTCAGCTTCTAATGTTAGCGTTGCTAGTTGCAGGTGCAATTGTCTCATGTGATAACACGAGTTTTGATATCATTATGTTTAAATCTGTTATTTAATTAATGCAGCTATATACTTGGTAAATGACGGAAGGCCTAGCCTCATGCCGGGTGTTTTGTTCCGTTATTACCGCCTTAGTTTCCGGCTACCGGTGTTTGATTCCATAACTGATCGCTCCTAACACGTTCAGGGTTGTTATGGGGACCCCCTTGATAAATCGTGTAGTGTTAAGACTTGTCCGGAAGGACCCAACATTGGTCTTAATTTGCTAATCACCTAATAATAATTTGCATAGGGAATAGCTACCCCGAGGAATTAATCAACAACCCGGGCAGTGCTCCTCATGAGTGTTGGTCCAAACTAGAGCACTGTACGGGGCCAACTCAGGGCAACTTGAGAGATTTCTATCACGCCATTGTGCTCGTAGCTCATCCGTCGTGTCCTGAGACTGAGATACGCGGCTCTTATCGGGGTCGTCAACACGATGGGAGGTCCTGCTAGTCTTGTCTTACCTTAGCGATATATCTTGCGTATAGGAATCCCGGTGAAGATTTGGTTCTCCCCAGAGTTGAGGTTTTCCTCTAAGGAATCCGACGAGATCACGAGATTCGTGATAGAGGATTACTTTGTGGCCCGTGACCATTTGTGATGGATTAGTTGGAGCACCCCTACAGGGTTTAATCTTTCGAAAAGCTGTGCCCACGGTTATGTGGCAACATGGAATATTTGTTAACATCCGGTTCTAGATAACTTGAACTAATTCTAATAAAATTGCCTACCGTGTGCGTAACCGTGAATGTCCCCTTCGAAGACCTCTCTTCGATCGGGAACACGGTGGGGTTATGTTTGACGTAAGTAGGTGTTCAGGATCACTTAGTGATCACCTAGTCTTCGACCGCTCGCGTAGACCACCACATTAATAACTTGTTCTACGTAAGTTAGCCACCATAAATGCTTAGGATGCTGCAACCTAAACACTGAACCTTCCTCACCTAATAACTTGTCTAGTTTCGATACCAAGGTCATAGATTGCTGAGTCCCTGTGGCTCACAGATTACTTCAACACCCCAACAGGTACAGGTACGCCCGACACAGGTGATCCCGATGGCACGCAGTTGGCGTGGCAGTACGATGAGGAGAACAGCCACCTTTACGTGAACTATCCAGAAGACTCAGGCCGTGGTCGTGATCATGGGCAAGCATGCGGGATAGCATACCTTTTCTTATGTTATGTAGTCCGTAGCGGAACTGCCTTCTCTGAATAAATGTGTGGATGTAACTCTGATATTATCTATGTGAGATGGAAAACGATTCCCTATTTGTCATTCTTTAATTATGTATGTGATATGTTTATCTTGCTTGCGAAACGCATAGATGCGCTTCTTTCCATTTTGGGGCATCGCCCCCTAAATAGGAAAGGACGGCATCTTAGTCGTTACAAGTTGGTAATCAGAGTCTTACGACCATAGGAGCCTTTGTGTGATCGAACTTGGCCGAGTCGGGTCTAGTAAAATGTTTTGAGTCTTAGTTATATGGGAGAGTAGGTTTCTTTTTTCTCCTCTTCCATGCTCTGGTGAGGTTCTCGACTTAGGAAATCTTAATTCTACTCCTCTTCTCGCTCAAAAAAAATTTAGGATCACGCGGGTATTTTGAAATCTATATGATATCGATGTGACGGAGCTTTGTCTTGGTGCCTGCTGTGTGCCTTGATTTCTTCCGGGGAGTTGAGGTCCAAGGGATTCTTGTGCACATCGCCATCATTCAGATTTTTGAGTATCTCAGAATGAAGGATGTTCGTAATTGCTTCAATACTAGTAGTGGTGAGATAACCCGGATGTCCCCAGCACTGGTGCAGATTGTTCGAGAGTACTGCCATACTTTGTATCATTGTGATCACGAGGGTCTGTAGTAGATGAAGGTCCGAGATTCTAGTTATGTGTTGACAGATGTGATACATTGGATGGGTTAGTATAGGAGTTGTGTGAATATTACTCCTTGTATCCGTGTACCAGATTGCATGACCAGATATTTCGGGAATTCATAGGTGGGATATCAAGTAGTGACTTATAGGACAATCTTCCTACAGATGCATGATGTGAGGTTGGGATTTGACATTCAGTGGGTACGTTTGTTCACGGTCGTCTTACAACGGTTCTCGTTGTGTCTTAAAAAGTCCTTGTAGCTTGCTACGACTCGGGGATACTTCGTAAGTCGTGTGCACTACCTTGCACGGGATGGCTTCTGTAAATTCGAGCCCGTGCGATCTTTTCCACGAAGATATCGGATGAAATCTCGATCATACGTTTGTTCCGAGCAGTTCTAGCTCATACTTGTTTGCAAGTGGTCTTAATTAGAATTTTGTCGACAGTCACTTTGAGGAAGCATTCTTACTATTTTGTTTGAGTGCAATTGCTAATATTCCTGTTCAGATATTCCTTCCTTTTTGATTCAGCTTTACCTTCAATTTTATTCTGTGGGCTAATCTGTTGTCCGTCTTCAGGATGGCTCCACCAACTCGTCAGAATCCAGGTCGTGAGGGTGCTGAGATGCCGCCACCACCTCCTCCTCCAGAGAATCCTCCTCCTCTGCCGCCTCCTCCTGCAAAGGCTTGGCAAGCGGTGATGGCTGCTACAAATGCAAACACTCACATGTTGATACGTTGTTGCAAGAGAGGACTAATTAGTAGTGATGGGGTTATAGTCCTAGGGTAGGGTCATAGGTCTGCCCTATAGGTCCTACCCAAGGACTACCCTTCATAGAGGACAAGGCCCTTAGATAGTTCCGACTGAACTAAGGACGCCCCCATCATCCAGTCAGCGACGATCCACTCGGAGCATATCTAACGTACCGACTAGAATCCACTATGTACGTCGTAACTTCCCAGGAGGGCAATGGTCATACGTTTTCATACACCATAACTAGCATTTAAGGCTTACGTTACCGGTAACGCGAGCCTTTACTCGCCTCTACTCCTCCCCTGTCCACCGGGCCATTATGAAGGGCAGCGCACTCTATATAAGCCGCCCTTCACCACTGGTACAGGGGTTGGCACTTGTTGTAATCCCATAATACACTCGACACAAAGCTCCCAAGAGCACTGAGACGTAGGGCTTTTACCTCCACCGTAGAGGGGCCTGAACTCATACATCCTAGCCGTAGCTAAGGCTCTTCCCATATACTTTCGTACCCCATACTTCTACTGTCAGACTTATACCCACGACAATTGGCGCCCACCATGGGGAGGCGTCTAAGCGACTTCCGGCGAGTTTGCGATTTCACCTTTTCGTCATGTCATCCGGCGGAGATCTGCGCATGGGTCATGAGATCCTCTTTGGTGCACTCCCCTTCATCGCCGACGATTCGGCATGGCTTCAGGATGAGCCCCTCGACATCGAGACGCTTCCGAGTCGCGGGGCTACGCACTTCCGTGCCAGTTCCTGCGGCGTTCTTCTTCTCCAGCCGTCGACCCCGGTGTCGATCTTCATCCCCGTCACACGCGGCAACAAGTAATCCGGTCACTCGCGGCTCCAGCATTGGGTGCGACACGCCCTAGCGCGACAAAACATGTCCTCTCAAGTGGCGGTGCTCGAATCGGTTGTGGTCCCGCGGTCATCCTAGTGCTTGGAGTCAGTTCCGACTGAACTACCTTCCGAGGATCAGGGTGACGGGCCTGCAGCCGAAGTACTCATGACCGATTTCCACGAAAGTCCCCCCGGGATTGGTCGGAACGAGCGTGAGATCGGAGAATCATCCGGCGCTCGTTGTCAGCACCTTCATTCTTCCAGTCGACACACTCGCCAGAGCAACGTCGAGGTGTTCCGCACACCCATCCTAACCTGGCTGCAGCTGCCAGGATTGTTGATTCTCTCCAGCCGACTGATTCGGAGGCTGGTACAGGAATCGAACAGATCCGTGCCTTGTTACATACGGCGCAGCAGCAAAACTCGGCGGTCTCCCAGTCGCACAACAAGATCCACAACAGTTCCGTTCAAGCGAACTCACATCGGTCGGTTTTCAGTCCCGGCTCTCACCAGCGACACAGAGGGGGCATCCGTTCCAGGGACCCGAGTCGGAATTCGCTTTCCATTCGGTCTCATCCCGAAGATCGTCACCGTTCGCATACTCCTCCGCGGCGCGGGCCTTACGGACCCTGGCATTACGATGATCATCGTTCGGGTGGAGGCGCGCGTGATCAAAGGCCTGATGCAAGAGGGTATATCACTCAGAAGAAGGTTGATAGAAGTCGAGCCCACCGTGATGGTCATGATAGAGACCGTCCGAGTGGAAGCAGGACCGTCGTTTCTGGTCCCGAGTGTTTCAGTCGGGCCATTCGCTCAGCTGACATCCCTCCCAACTTCCGATTGGCGACGGGAATCAGAAAATTCACAGGAGAGTCCAAACCAGAAACTTGGTTAGACGACTACAGAGTGGCAGTCCAGATCAGCGGCGGAGATGACCATGTCGCCATGAAACATCTCCCACTGATGCTCGACGGTTCGGCTCGAGCTTGGCTAAACCACTTAGCTCCATCAAGCATTTACAGTTGGGCAGATCTGCCCCGAGTCTTCATCAGGACCTTAAGGGTACGTGCAAACGCCCTGCTCGTCTCACAGAGCTTCAGCACTGTGTCCAGAAGCAAAACGAGCCCTTGCGCGATTTCATCCAACGCTGGACAACCCTCTACCACATGGTGGAGAACATTACAGAACACCAAGGAGTCTGCGCATTCAAGGCAGGCGTTCGGTACAGAGATCTATACCTGAAGTTTGGTCGGACAGGCGACATCTCCATGAGCAAGATGATGGAGATAGCCGCGCGCTATGCAAATGGCGAAGAGGAGGACCGCATACGTAGCGGCAAGCATAAGTCAGTCGCCGACGGAGATGGGAGCAGCAGTCGGAAGCAGAAACAGAAAGCCCAATCCACTCCGCAAGTAGAGGCGGCAGTCGTTACAAACTCTAAGTTCAAAGGCAAGGGGAAACAACAGTACACCCCCAAGAAGAAACAGTCAGGAAATTCCATCCTAGATCAACCGTGTCCAATCCACACGAAGACGGACGAAGAAGGCAATGTCATATTGCCGAAAAATACCACTCGACAGTGTCGCCTCCTGATCCAAGGATTCGGTGAAGGACAGCCGAGTGAGAAAAACACCGAGCAAGATGATGAGGACAAGGAGGATCCGTTCCCTCAAGTCCATGCAACATTAATGATTTTTGCTGATGTAGAAAGCAAAAGTCGACTGAAGCTGGTCAACAGGGAGGTAAACATGGCAACCCCATCCACTCCCACGTTTCTCAAGTGGTCATAGAATGCAATCACTTTTGATCAGTCAGACCACCCTGCACACGTACCCACCCCAGGGACGCAAGCTCTGGTCGTCGACCCGGTGGTGGAAGGAGTTAGGCTGCGCAAAGTCCTCATGGACGGCGGCAGCGGCTTGAATATCATGTACGCCGACACCCTCAAGGGAATGGGCATTCCGATGTCCAGACTTAGCGAGAGCAGTATGCAATTCCATGGAGTCGTCCCAGGAAGAAAGGCCAAATCACTCGGCCAGATTGCGTTGGATGTCGTTTTTGGCTCTGACAAGAACTTCCGCAAAGAGAAGTTAACATTCGAGGTAGTGGATTTCCAGAGTGCATACCATGCCATTCTGGGTCGTCCGACATACGTACGTTTCATGGCCCGTCCATGTTACGTATATTTGAAGCTGAAGATGCCTGGTCCCAAAGGCGTGATTACTATCACAGGCAATCGGCAACGGGCCGAGGAGTGTCTGCAGCAGGGGTCGAGAATTGCAGACCAGCAGATGGTTGTGCTCGAGTTGGATGAGTACAAGAAGATTGCCGACCCCGTCGACCTGATGCGTTCAAAGAAGCCAGCTTCCGAGTCCGCATTCCAATCGGCAGGAGACACGAAGAAAGTAAGCATCCACCCGATGGATGCCACCGCCGCCCGAACAAACATCTCCACCACCCTTGATCCAAAATAGGAAGCCGAGCTCATCCAATTCCTCCGTGAGAACTGGGACATTTTTGCATGGAAGCCTGCTGACATGCCAGGTGTACCCAGGGAGTTGGCTGAGCACCGACTGCATGTGGAACCTGCCGCTCGGCCCGTCCGAGAACGCCTACGTCGTTCCGCCGCGCACAAGAGAAAAGCAATTGGAGAGGAGGTAGCTAAACTTCTGGCAGCCAACTTCATTCGCGAGGTACACCACTCCGAGTGGCTCGCTAATGTTGTCATGGTGCCCAACAAGGACAAGTCTCTCCGTATGTGCATCGATTTCAAGCACCTTAATAAGGTCTATCCGAAAGATCACTTCCCGCTCCCCCGCATAGATCAAATCGTTGATTCAACTCCGGGTTGCGAGCGCTTATCCTTCCTCGATGCCTATCGGGCTATCATCCGATCCGTCTGTATGGTCCAGATGAATTAAAAACATCTTTCATCACCCCATTCGGGTGCTTCTGTTACATCACTATGCCATTAGGTTTGAAAAATGCATGAGCAACTTTTATGTGAATGATCCAAAAAAGCCTCCTAGACCAGATTGGTCGAAATGTGGAGGCATATATGGACGATATCGTAGTCAAGTCACGCAAAGGTTCCGACCTGCTGACTGACTTGGCAGAACCATTCGCCAACCTACGAAGGTACGATATCAAGCTCAACCCAGCCAAGTGTTCATTCGGCGTTCCCGGCGGGAAGTTACTCGGTTTCTTCGTTTCCGAACGAGGGATCGATGTCAACCCCGAAAAGATCGGGACCATTGTTCGAAAGGAGCATCCGGTAAGAGTACATGACGTACAGAAGCTCACAGGTTGCCTAGCGGCTTTGAGCAGGTTTATCGCTCGACTCGGCGAGAAGGCGTTACCTCTGTACCGACTCATGAAGAAGTGTGATACCTTCGAGTGGACAGACGAAGCCCAAATCGCATTCGACGACCTCAAAGCCCTGCTTTCCACCCAACCGGTTCTTACTGCCCCGCTCAGTAAAGAACCCCTTCTTCTATACATCGCGGCTACAAATCAAGTCGTCAGCACCGTTCTGACAGTCGAACGCGAAGAAGAAGGCAAAGCATACAAGGTTCAGCGGCCAGTATATTATGTTTTCGAAGTCCTGACGCCTTCCAAGCAGAGGTATCCCCATTATCAGAAGCTTATTTATGGGATATACATGACTGCAAAGAAGGTGGCTCATTATTTCCAATACCACTCGGTATTTGTCATATCTGATGCTCCGTTGTCGGAAATTCTCCACAATCGGGATGCATCAAGCCGAGTGGCAAAGTGGGCAATGGAGATGCTATACTGCGACATCAAGTTCGAAGCCAAGAAAGCTATAAAGTCTCAAGCTCTTGGTGACTTCATAGCAGAATGGGTAGAACAACAGCAACCGACTCACATCTACTCGGCTCATTGGACCATGTTCTTCGGTGGGTCCAAGATGTTGAATGGCTCAGGCGCCGGTGTAGTACTCATATCCCCGAAAGGTGATAAACTCAAGTATGTGTTGCAGATCCATTTTGATTCTTCCAACAACGAAGCAGAGTATGAAGCTCTCCTTTACGGGTTGCGGATGGCCATCACACTCGGCGTCCGTCGCCTGATGGTCTATGGCGACTCAGATCTAGTGGTTAATCAAGTAATGAAGGAGTGGGATGTAAGGAACCCCACCATGACTGCATACTGCAACGCAATAAGAAAGCTCGAAAAGAAGTTTGAAGGTCTGGAACTTCACCATGTTCCCCGACTGAAAAACCAAGCAGCAGATGAATTGGCAAAACTTGGATCCACACGGAGACCTGTCCCGAGTGATGTCTGCCTCGAGCACTTACACCTCCCCTCGGTAAAAGAAGATCATTTTACAGAGGAACCTGTGCAACCGAAGAGACAACAGATCAGACTGAAGTCGAGGTTCCCGCTGTGGTTGACCTGGTCATGGAGATTCTAGTTGTCATTCCTGAATGGACTGTGCCATTCATTGCGTACATCCTGAGGCAAGAGTTACCGGAAGACGAAGTCCAAGCTAGGCAGATCGTTCGCAGGTCAAAGTCCTTCACCGTCATTGATGACAAGTTATACAGAGAAAGTGTTTCAGGCGTCCTTAAGCATTGTATCTCTCCTGAGGAGGGACAGTTAATTTTGGAAGAAATTCACTCGGGAACCTGTGGCCATCATGCCTCCTCAAGGGCAATCGTCGCCAAAGCATTCAGAGCTAGATTCTTCTGGTTGCGGGCGAATGAAATGGCAAAAGATATAGTCGACCATTGCGAAGGTTGTCAGTTCTATTCAAACAAGTCCCACAAGCCAACGTCCGCGCTGAAGACAATTCCCCTTTCTTGGCCATTCACCGTGTGGGGATTAGATATAGTCGGACCATTCAGAACAGGCCAAGAAGGATTCACCCATCTGCTGGTAGCAGTCGACAAATTTACCAAGTGGATTGAAGCCAAGAAAATCAAGAAGCTTGATGCCCTTACGGCCATCAAATTTATCAGAGACATCATCGCCAGATACGGGGTTCCACACAGCATAATCACCGACAATGGCACAAACTTTGACTCGGACGGGTTCAAAGGTTTTTGCGCAGGCCAAGGTATCCGAGTGGATTTTGCATCCATTGCGCACCCCCAAACAAACGGACAAGCGGAGCGGGCGAATGGACTCATTCTTCAAGGGTTGAAGCCTCGACTCCTGCGGGAAGTTGGACATGCCGCCGACGCATGGGTCACCGACCTGCCTTCGGTGCTGTCGGGCCTCCGAACAACTCCGAATAGATCGACAGGGCAATCCCCGTTTTTCCTCGTTTATGGAGCAGAGGCAGTCCTTCCGAGTGACTTGCTTCACAACTCTCCATGAGTCGAACTCTTCTCCAAAGCCGAAGCAGAGCAAGCCAGGCAAGACGGAGTGGACCTTATAGAAGAGGAGCGTGAGATGGCATTGATCCGTTCAACAATTTATCAACAAGATCTGTGGCGATTTCATGCGCGGCACGTTAGGAGCCGCACGTTCCAAGCAGGCGACCTGGTGCTACGAGTGGATCAACAAAGACCACAGAAGTTGGCTCCGCCTGGGAAGGACCGTTCATCATTTCTAAGGTGCTGAACAACGGAGTGTATCGACTCTACAACCTCGACAGGGAGACGGACGAGCCGCGAGCATGGAATGGAGATCTACTGAAGCGCTTCTACACATAACCGCCGACAGAGACAATGTAAAGAACAAATGTCATCGAAGTAATACAAAGCGGATTAATTTCTTGCCGATTCAAAATTCTTCCGCGTTTGCAGACTCCGGTCTAAACAACTCGCTCCGAGTGTGCACTAAAAGTCACACTCGAGGACTTAGCTGCGACCCAGAGTCACCTATGTAAAAAACTCGCTCCGAGTGTGCACTCAAAGTCACACTCGGGGATTTAGCTGCGACCCAGAGTCGCCTAAGTAAACAACTAGCTCCGAGTGTGCACTAAAAGTCACACTCGGGGACTTAGCTGCGACCCAGAGTCACCTAAGTAAACAACTCGCTCCGAGTGTGCACTAAAAGTCACACTCGGGGACTTAGCTGCAACCTAGAGTCGCCTAAGTAAACAACTCGCTCCGAGTGTGCACTAAAGGTCACACTCGGGGACTTAGCTGCGACCCAGAGTCGCCTAAGTAAACAACTCGCTCCGAGTGTGCACTAAAAGTCACACTCGGGGACTTAGCTGCGACCCAGAGTCGCCTAAGTAAACAACTCGCTCCGAGTGTGCACTAAAAGTCACACTCGGGGACTTAGCTGCGACCCAGAGTCGCCTAAGTAAACAACTCGCTCCGAGTGTGCACGAAAAGTCACACTCGGAGACTTAGCTGCGACCCAGAGTCGCCTAAGTAAAAACTCGCTCCGAGTGTGCACCAAAAGTCAAACTCGGGGACTTAGCTACGACCTAGAGTCGCCTAAGTAAAAACTCGCTTCGAGTGTGCACCAAAAGTCACACTCGAGGACTTAGCTACGACCCAGAGTCGCCTAAGTAAAAACTCGCTCCGAGTGTGCACCAAAAGTCACACTCGGGGACTTAGCTGTAACCAGAGTCGCCTAAGTAAAAACTTGCTCCGAGTGTGCACCAAAAGGCACACTCTCAGACGTAGCTGCGAGCCGGAGTTGCCTAAGTAAAAAGCTTCCTCCGAGTGGGCACACAAGTTACACTCGGAGGCTTAGCTGAGTCGCGTAAACAAAAACCACGAGCCAAAATCGTGTCAAAAAAAACAACTCAGCGAAAGAAGAGCAAAAGATCCGGTTCGAATTCAAATTGAGTTCTACGATCAGTCGGCTCGTTGTGAATCAAGTTTATCCACACTGAGCCACGAATGTACCAGCCAACAGCTGTGGCCAAAGTTTAATACATACTCCACTCGTCATACCGAGGTAAATGCGCGTGCAGCATATAGTCTATCAAGCATCACCGGGGCTGGCAGGCTCCACGAAGGTGTCGAAGTCGATTCCATCTGCAATCCGAGTGGCCGTGTCGAGGAAGGTCTCCATGAAGTCTTCAAATCGAAGCTGCTTGGTGTTGCCGACCTGCAACGTCTTCAGCTTGTCTTCACGGGCTTCCTTACAATGCACTCGGACCAGAGACAACGCCACGTCCACGCCACACCGAGCGGCAGACTTCTTCCATGCATGCACTCTGCTTGGGACATCCTCCAGTGGAGTCATCAACCCCTCTATCTCATTCAGGGAGTCATCTTCAGGCCATAGCTCTTTGTCAATTCGGCCGACAACTCCTCTCAGGCAACCAATGAAAGGACACACCCTGTTAAGGCGGGAATTCACTCGGAACATGTCCCGGTTAGCTTCATCACCGAGTGGAACATTCGGTTGCCCAAGTGACCGTTCAATTTCGGCAGTTTCGGCTTCAACGTCCCGACAGAAATCTGCAAAGAAAAGACAATGAGAAAATAAGCACGGAGTGAACTCCAAAGTCAAAGAGCACTCGGCAAACAACTTACCACCAAGCAGTGTGACCATCTTCTTCGCCCAGTCGCCGACGTAGTTCTCATGCGCTCTGCACCGAGTTTTCATTAACTTCAGCTGGCCCATCCATTCAGATCTCTCCTTCTTTATTTTTTCTACCTCGGCTAGCAGTGCCTTGTTAGTCTCCCAAGATTCCTCCAAAGATTTTTCTCGTTCAGCGAGAGCCTCCTTCATGCCAGCCAGGTCATTCACAGCTACCTCCAAGTCGGCAGCAAGTTGAGTCTTCTCAGCCTTCACAGCATTATAGGCCGATCCCATTTCACAAGCCTTCTGTTAAATAGACGCAAAGGGAGGATCAGCCAGATTCAACAAGGAAAAAGCCTCGACGGATATGACAAAACAATCAAAACTCAAGATTCTTCAGATCCCTACCGATGCAAGCAATCGACATCGTTCTCGGGGACTACACCCAGTGGGTTCACTAAGAGTGACCCCACTGGTATGAAGCTCGAACAAGTCGGTCCCATTGAGCTCCATAGCAAACCAACAACACTATGAGATTACTATTACTCGACCCGAGTAACACTACTCTCGAGGACTACACCCAGTGGGTGCACTCGGCGTGCCCCCACTGGTACCATTCGGGCAGATCAGCTCTGATCTGTAGAGATTATGGAAAATACATATAAAGACAACTGCCGGTGCAAGCACTCGGCAGAAGTCTCGAGGACTACACCCACTGGGTTCACTCGGAGTGAACCCACTTGAAAATCAACCTACTATATCCGAGTATCTCGCTGAAACCCCCAGTGGGCACCAAGAGGAATGTAACACTTACTAGCGCACTTACTCGGATATCATCCCGAAGCTCCAAACTCTTCTTGTACACGGACGCAATGGAGTCATATGCTCCCTTGGCGTCGCCCACCATCAGCTCCACTTGTACCATGGTGTCCTTGGCGGCTCCTACTTGATCTTCTGGGAGGCGTCGGTCATCATATTGAACAGCCGACGGACCCGGCGTGGCAGAAGGCGCCCCAGGTATCCCGAGCTCCCTGGGCATCCCGAGCTCTGCTCCAGTCGGTTCCGCCGTGAGGGCCACCGTCTCAGTCGGCGGCACGTTCATGGCGGGATTGGCAGCGGGTTGGATAACCCCAGGGACAGGCGCCAAAGCTAGTTCCGACCTCCTTTGTTCGTCGTCGTCCAGATGGATCACCTCCGAAGGAAGCCCGACTGAACAAAATAAAAATACAGAAAAAGATCAAGATCAAAGACAGCACTCGCGAAGCGGCAATACAGCTCTCGGAGTCGTGACAACGTATCTGGCTGGGACGTGGCGGTGTTATCAGTGTCCATGGGATCGTCACCCTGACGCGGCAGAGAGGTGGCGGAGGTAGCAACTCTGTTGAGCGAAATCCATTCGACGGGTAAACATGAATTCCCAAAAATAAGAGTCCAATCGGATACTAAAGGAAGATGGGAGAGCAAAGATACTTACGCTGAGGCGACCGGAACAGTGATCCTCATCCGGGGCAAAGCTTTCTGAGGTTTAGACCCGCTGGGTTTAGCCACCTTGGACGGCTGATTCACTGGCTCGGCAGAAGCAACCCTGGTTCTCTTCACACTCCGAGCACTCGGGGCCACGGGAGGAGCCGGCGGAACAGCGGGGTCATGACGGTGCTTGGTTCGGTGTTCTGGTGGTGAGGGTGATGAGCTCTGCTCTTCACTCTCCTCCTCCTCCTCTTTTGTTTCCTCCTCCGTCTCCCTAATGTCAGAGACGTACTCGGCACTATCCGCGCTCCCCTCCATGCTGCCTTCTTCTTCCTCGACCGGATTCCCATTTGAGACTGCAGAATGCGAGTTCGTCCACTCCTGCACAAAACACAGTCGGCAACGTCAGTCAGCAAGACAAGAAAAGCAATAAAACTGAGAAGGTTAAAAGCACTCAACAACATGTACTCACCTCATTCGAAGGAGGATTTTCGGCGCGGAAGGCCTTCACCCGCCCAGCTCCCACGGGGTTATCACATGAGCCCGTGATCCTGTGGACCCACGCATTCACGGTCTCCTCGCTCACGTCTTCAGGATGGGACTGAATGGTATCCGAAGGCCCCGTGTAATGCCACATTGCGTGGTCTCGGGCCTGGAGCGGCTGGATGCGTCGACCCAGAAAAGTCTCCAACAAGTCCATGCCGGTGACTCCCTTCCGGACGACGGCTATCAGCGCGTCGACCAAAGGCTAGATCTGAGTTCTTTCTCCCTTAGAGAGCGCTAGCTTCCTGGGAGGGCCCGGACGGTCTAAACTGAAGGGTGCTAACCCACTCGAAGCATTCGGGCAGGCAATGTCCTGGCAATAGAACCAGGACGATTGCCAGTTCCTAACCGACTCGGATAGCTGAAGGGAGGGATAACTACTTTTTGTTTTCTTCTGAAATCCTAAACCCCCGCAGAGCTGGAGGATGTGTGTCTTATCATTAGATTGGCTAAGCTTCTTAACAGTTTGAGATCTAGCAGAGAAAACATATTTGAAGAGCCCCCAGTGGGGAGGACATCCTATGAAGCACTCGCAGAGGGTGATGAATGCGGAAATATGAGCTATCGCATTCGGCGGAAAGTGATGGAGCTGCGCCCCGAAGTAATTCATGATACCTCGGAAGAAAGGATGGGGAGGCAGGGAGAAACCTTTGGCCACGTGGCTGAGCAGAAGAACGCGCTCCCCCTCCTTCGGCGTCGGCTCCATCTCGCCTTCCGGTAGCCTCCGGGACATGTTGACGACCATGCCGTGCTCCACCAGCTCCAGCACGTCGTTCTCCCTCATCGTGGAGGCGAGGAAGTCCCCTTGGATCCAGCCCGCCGGCAACGCCCGCTGCCGCCGCTGAGTGGAGGCCTCTCCCTTCTTCTTCTTCTTCTTTGCCTCAAGCTTGCTGGTCTGCCCCTTCGTCATGGCGAGGGCGACGGATCCGTAGAGGAGGAGGGGAAGGAGGTCGCTTGAGGTGTGCAGGGAGTTGCGGGGGGGGGGGGGGCGAGATCAATGGGAGGAGGACGAGTAGCGCAACCGGAAGGTCCGCCGGGGAGGCTTTAATAGGGCTCCGACTGAGTCACCTACAGGTGGGCCCAAGATCTTATCCTCCCAACCGGCTGCAGCAAGATTAGTGGAGAAGATCGCAGCACGGTAATTGAGGAGGCGAAATCTACTCGATGACGATGTCGTCATCCCCGCTGAGCGCGCGACAACCGAAATTTGAGGATCCCGGAAAATCCGGCGTTGTCAGAATGACCGGTCACGTCGAAAGATTCCACAGAAGCAATCGGTCCCTCACAGTTCGTTTCGCTCGCATATCCACTCGGATCACTAGCCGCAAAGATAAAATGGATCGAGGCAGACAACGCTAAGATCACCTCAATACCAGTCGGCTCCAAACTCCGGACATCACTTCATCATTCCAAACTCGATCCATTCGGGGACTAATGATGGGGTTATAGTCCAAGGGTAGGGTCATAGGTATGCCCTATAGGTCCTACCCAAGGACTACCCTTCATAGAGGACAAGGCCCTTAGACAGTTCCGACCGAACTAAGGACGCCCCCATCATCCAGTCGGCGACGATCCACTCGGAGCATATCTAACGTACCGACTGGAATCCACTCTGTACGTCGTAACTTCCCAAGAGGGCAACGGTCATACGTTTTCATACACCATAACTAGCATTTAAGGCTTATGTTACCGGTAACGCCAGCCTTTACTCGCCACTACTCTCCCTTGTCCATCGGGCCATTATGAAGGGCAGCGCACTCTATATAAGCCGCCCTTCACCACTGGTACAGGGGTTGGCACTTGCTGTAATCCCATAATACACTCGACACAAAGCTCCCAAGAGCACTGAGACGTAGGGCTTTTACCTCCACCATAGAGGGGCCTCAACTCATACATCCTCGCCCTAGCTAAGGCTCTGCCCATATAGTTTCGTACCCCGTACTTCTACTGTCAGACTTATACCCACGACAAGCAGCAAGGCAACTTCAACCATGGTGGCAATCAGTTTGCTAATCTGAGTCAGTTCATGTCAAAACAGCCAAAGACCTTCATGTCGTGTGACCAGCCGTTTGATGTTGAGGATTGGATTCGTGACATGAACAAGCTCTTTGAATGTAGCAATGATCGTCCAGAGATTTCATTAAGTTTGCAACATTCCAGCTGAAGGGGCAAGCATCGATCTGGTGGCAGCAGTTCAAGGATTCCAGGGGTGCCAGAGTGATTACTTGGGATGAGTTCTGCAGAGACTTCAGGTCCCACTACATTCCATCTAGCTTTGTGGAGGAGATGCGTGAGAAGTTCAGGCGCTTGAAGCAAGGTAGTAACTCCGTGTACAAGTACAACGTCGAGTTCCACGAGTTGGCCCGATATGCCTTGCAGGACATTCCTGATCACAAGAGCAAGATCTACCAGTTCAGAGGTGGTTTGAAAGAGGATTTGCAGCTAGCCCTCGCTTTAAACGATCCTGAGGAGTTCGATAAGTTCTACAACTTGGCTCTCAGGGTTGAGGCAGCCTTGCTCAGGGTGGAGAATTCAAAGAAGCGCTTCAGAGATTCCATCTCGTCTTCCTCAACTCAGGTGGTTCAGAAGCAATAGAAATATTGGGTGTCTCCTCCTCCTCCTCGGCACACGCAGCAGTTCAAGCAATCAGGTGGCCGTGGTTCTTCCCACCCACCCAACCCAGCTTTCTAGCAGAGGTTTCAGCAGCAGAAGCAAGGGCCTCCTCAGACACAGTACCGTCAGCCGGCAGATGTTACTTGTCACAAGTGTGGGCAGAAGGGTCACTATGCCAACAAGTGCACTTCTCAGCTGCGTCTTCCGCCTCCTCCTTCAGGCAAACCTCCAAGCAATGATATCGTGAAGTTCAACCCCAGGTCTGCTAGAGTCAATATGGTGAATGCAGCTGAAGCAGAGAACTCGTCAGATGTGATTATGGGTAACGTCCTCGTTAATAATATTCCTGCTAAAGTGTTGTTTGATTCTGGTGCTTCTCATTCGTTCATGTCTAGACCATTTGCATGGAATCATGATTTCGTTTCTAAGACATTGGACAAACCTCTTCGTGTGGTTTCCCCGGGCATGTTGATGAGCTCTAATGTGGTAATTCCGGATGTTTCTGTCAAGATGGGTAATTATGCTTTTTTGGCGTCTCCTATTGTCTTGGGCAATTCCGAGATTGATTTGATCCTTGGTATGGACTGGTTGGCCATGAACAAGGCATCGATTCATTGTGAAGCTAAAGAAGTGAAGCTAACTCACTCTTCGGAGCACGTGATTATCTTCACGGCGTGCAATGACACAATCCGTCTATTTTCCTTAAATGAGAAGGGCAACTCGATGAGTAGGAGCGTCTGGGTCTGATCAGACCAAGTTCATCTCCTTGGGGCTGTGGAGTGCTGTTTGTCAAGAAGAAGGATGGCACAGACCGGTTGTGTGTCGATTATCGCCCATTGAACAAGAAGACAATCAGGAACAAGTATCCACTTCCTAACATAAATGAGTTGTTCGAGTAGTTGAAAGGGGCTAAGGTCTTCTCCAAGCTCTATCTCAGGATGGGCTATCATCAAATTTGCATTCGCGAAGAGGATATTCCAAAGACTTCTTTCAGGACAAGTTTTGTTTCGTATGAATATACGGTCATGTCTTTTGGTCTGGCAAATGCTCCACCGACATTTTGTCGAATGATGAACTACATATTCTCTCCGTTCAAGAATGAATTCGTCTTGCTGTATCTCGATGATATTCTGGTCTTTTCGGAAACTGAGGAAGAGCATGAAGAACATCTCAGGCTGGTGCTTGATAAGCTGGGAGAGCATAAGTTCTATGCCAAGTTTTCCAAATGTGAGTTCTGGTTAAAAGAAGTTGTCTATCTTGGGCTCATCATCTCTACCGAGGGCATCAAAGTTGATTCGTCGAAGGTGCAGGCCATTGTTGAGTGGGAGCCTCCACAAAATGTGAAGCAGCTTCGAAGCTTTCTCGGGCTTGAAGCTATTGTAGAAGATTCGTTGAGAACTTCTCCAAGATTGCTAAGCCTCTCTCAAGTATTCTTCAGAAGGGTGTGAAGTATGTCTAGTCTCCAGAGTGTCAGTTGGCCTTCGACACACTCAAAGAGAAGCTCACCTCTACGACAGTCTTGGTTCCTCCTGATGACTCCAAACCTTACCAAGTGTTCTGCGACGCCTCTCTTCAAGGTCTTGGTGATGTGTTGATGCAAGAGAAGAAAGTGGTAGCTTATACCTCGAGGCAGTTGAAGCCAAGTGAGAAGAATTATCCTGTGCGTGATCTTGAGCTGGCGGCAGTGGTACATGCTTTGATGACTTGGAGACAGCTCTTCTTGGAATGAAAGGTTGAAGTGTTCACCGATCACAAGAGTCTCAAGTACATCTTCACCCAGCCTAACCTGAATCTTCGGCAAACTCGTTGGGTGGAAATGCTCCAAGATTTTAATCCGAGCGTTGAGTATACTAAAGGCAAAGCTAATATCGTGGCAGATGCTTTGAGCAGGAAGTCTTACTGCAACAGTCTCATTCTGAAGCCTCTCCAGCCTGACCTTTGTGAATCTTTCAGAAAGCTCAACCTTCAGTTAGTACCTCAGGGATTTCTTGCAAATCTTCAGATCTGTCCTACCTTGGAAGATCAGGTCCGAGCAGCACGACTTCTTGATGCAATGGTGAAGAAAGTTAAGATTGGCTTGGCAAAGGGAGTTCCCAAATATAAGTGCTTCAGTGTTGATGCTAGAGACACATTATTCTTTGAGGATCGCCTTGTCGTTCCGAAAGGTGATCTCAGAAAGGTTATCATGGAAGAAGCTCATAACTTTGTGCTCTCAATACATCCAGGAAGCTCCAAGATGTATCAGGGCTTGAAACAGACATTCTGGTGGACTCGCATGAAGCATGAGATTGCTCAGTTCGTAAATGAATGTGATGTATGTCGAAGAGTGAAAGCAGAGCATCAATGTCCAGCAGGTCTTTTGCATCCATTGCCCATTCCCGAGTGGAAGTTCGACCATATTGAGATGGATTTCTTCATCGGGTTTCCGAAGTCCAAGAAGGGTAACAATGCCATCTTCGTCGTCATCGACAAGTTGAGTAAAGTGGCTCATTTTCTTCCAGTCAAGGAATCCATCTCGGCAGCTCAGCTTGCAGAGCTGTACACTTCGAGGATAGTATCTTTGCACGGCGTGCCTATGTTGATTTCTTCTGATCACGGAAGTATCTGCACTTCCAAGTTCTGGGACTCTTTTCAGTCTGCGATGGGTACGAAGATACGATTTAGCACAACTTTTCATCCTCAGACTAATGGGCAAGTGGAGAGAGTCAATCAGGTCCTTGAGGATATGCTGAGAGCCTGTGTCATTTCTTTTGGCATGAAGTGGGAAGACTTCCTGTCTTTCGCTGAGTTCTCGTATAACATCAGTTATCAAGCTAGTTCAGGCAAAGCTCCATTTGAGATTCTCTATGGCAGGAAGTGTCGTACCCCGCTCAACTAGTCCGAGACCGGCGAGCGTCAGATTCTTGGGAATGACTTGATAGAAGAAGCTGAACAGATGTGTCGGGTCATTCGGGATAATTTCAGTGCAGCGCAGTCCCGTCAGAAGAGCTATTACGATAGCAAGCATCGTGACATGTCTTATGAGCTAGATGACTTCGTCTATCTCAAAGTGTCTCCTATGAAGGGTACACAGCGTTTTGGCATCAAAGGTAAGCTTGCTCCTCGTTTCGTTGGTCCTTTTAGAGTTGTTGGCAAGAGAGGCGACCTTGCGTATCAGCTTGAGCTCCCTTCCAACTTTGCAAATGTGCATGACGTGTTCCATATCTCTCAGCTCCAGAGATGCTTCAAGACTCCCGAGCGCACAGTTGATCTTCAAGACATCGACCTTCAACCCGACCTATCCTATCGTGATCATCCAGTTGCGGTTCTCGAGACGACCGAGCGCAAGACCCGCAACAAGTCTATCAAATTTCTCAAGGTGCAGTGGTCACATCATTCCGATAAAGAGGCCACTTGGGAACGCGAGGATCACCTCCGTTCCGAATTCCCAGAGTTCTTTCAGTCCTAGATCTCGGGGCTACATCTTTTTGTTGTGTGGGAGAGTTTGTAATGCCCCAGAGTGTAACTTGCCATATTTGGAACCTTCATGTGTGGGTCCATGATATCATTGCCTTGTGAAATATATGCATGTGTTATTTCATGTGATATTACCTTGTCTCCCCTTTGCATTCATGCATCCATTCATACATGCCTTCATTGTGTTTGTTGTTGTTGTGGATCCATGTTTGTGGTTGTGATGTTGATGTGCTATGAGTTGATAAAGTGGTGTATTTGAAAGTGGGGTTTCATCCATGCTAGTTTTCAAATAGGTTTCAACCCCCCCCCCTTCTCTATTTCTCAAGCTCAAGTTTTACTTGCTCTATCCCTGATTCAAAAATGTAGTTCATTTAGAGTGTTTTTGGTGCTAGGTTTTATGTGTTTTGAATCTATGTTTGAGAGGGGTAGATATTCACAAACAGGTCATTTAATTCTGTCTTGTAAATATTTAAATGGTCGAGAAATCCTCTTTTCATTTTATTTTATTGGGTCATAATTCCCTTATGACCAGGGGCATTTTTGTTTTATTTTAGGGTCAACAGTGTTGTCTGGGTATTTATATTTGTCTCTGTTTTGTTTTTAAATAGAAAAACCCCAGTGAGTTTTTCTTTTCTTACCTTGCGCCTCCGAGTGGGCGTCCTCCTCCTCGCTGCCCCAACTAACCTCCTCGCGCGGCAGCCCTCTCCTATCGACGCTGTATCCCTCCTCCCTCCTTTCCGTCTGTTTCATCAGAGAGAGCGCGAGACAGAGAAGCGACACCGTCGCTCACGGACGTCGAGGAGGCCTCCCTCGCCCTCTATTTAACCCTTGGCGTGCGTGCCCTGGCTAGGTTTCCTCCAAGCCGCTGCCACCTCCTTCCTCTCCCCAGATCGACAGTAGGCGGGCCGAGCTCCTCCTCCACCATGGTCGAACCTTGAAGAGCTCGTCGCCGTCGTTGCCGTACCCCTGCTTCCTCTCCAAGCCTTCAGAGAGCACGCGGGACCCCAAGGGAGCCCGTTCCCGCAGCTAGCCATTGACGAACGCCACTGCTTCCACTACTTCCTCGTCGACCCCCTTCTCCTCCGACGACCACCTCGCATTGGCTTCTTCCATGACGTCCCCGACTTCCTCTCTGACAGGCGCGGTCTCCTCGACCAGTGGGTGAGCACGAGTACTCCCCCCTTCTCCTGTCGGTAAATCGCATGTAGGGTCGTAGCATCACTGTCGTGCTTTCTCTGTCGCCGGCGCCGCCGCGTGCTCGTGGAGCAGTAGCTGTAGGACATCTCGCGCCGTGTTTAGTGGTGGAATGGAAACGTGAGAGTCCCCTCTCCCTTCCAGCAACGAGCCAGTGTCCAATTCGTAGTGGATCACCGGCGGTGTCCCTCCCCTATTCCGGCCACCGTCGGGTTGTAGTAGATTTAGAGGGGTCGCTCAAAAGAGCCAAGCCCCAGCGCAGTGGTAGGAGGTATTTTGCGCAGCATTTGATCGTGGGTTCGAAACCACGTGGTGCCCCTTTTGTTTTAGTGATTTTGTGGCACACTAGCACAGGGGGAAGCTTACCCTGTTTACTGCCTCTGTTCTATCCAGCCAGAGGAGTTAGCCCAGTGGTTGTGCATGTGTGTGTGGTGGCAATAGGTTGAGGGTTCGACCCCCCCAAGACACCCTTTTATTTTTTTGTTATTTACTTTTGCTGTTTTATATTTGTTTGTTAGTATTATTTCTGTTGCTTGGTTGGCAGCACTATTTGTTGCCTAAGATCTCAAACCAGTGGGTCTTCCCTTGTGTTAGTTAGTTTGCATGTGCAGGTAGTTAGTGATGCTAGTGTATGTGTATGTGTATGTGTGCTTGTGTGGAGCAAGCACCCAAGTGCTTGTGTGTGTGTGTGTGTGTGCTTGTGCATATGTGCACTAGTGCATGTGCATGAGGTGTGTGCTTGTGAGTGTGCAAGCACTCATGTGTTGTGTGAGTGTGTATGTATCCATGTGGTGCATGTGTGTGTGACAGGTTTTGCCTTAGTAAGCACTTGTGTGCAAGCTTGTATGTGTGTGTGTTAGTGGTAGATGATGTGAGTGTAAGTATGTGTGTGTTTGGAGACTAGCATGTGTAGGTGTGTGTGCATGAGCACTTGTGTATGCTTGATGTATGTGTGTGTGTGGTGGTGTGCTAAGGCACATGAACATGAGGACTACCCCTCATGTGCACCATTGGAGTCATGAGTGTGTGCAAGTGCATGTGTAGGTGATGATCTAGTGTGCATCACATATGATATGGCACTATTTGCATCTATGAGATTCTATGTTGTTTTTCCTTTCAACTTTGTGCCTATTTGTTCTATGCAAGTACCTAGGTATTATATATGTTTTTGGGGTAGAATCTTCCCAGGAATCCATTGGTGAAATCAGATTTCCCTTTTGGACACTTTCTGGAAAAGTCATTTTTCTGTTTGATGCTTTGTTTAGAGCTTGGTGCCACGTGGTGTGATGGGCCTAAGAGGATGATTCCTTGACGTGGCAGTCGTGGATGAACCCCTCTACAGCATGGTGGTTTTGTTTCATGCTTAGGAGTTTATATGTGCAAGTTGTGTCTTGTAAAAGTAGGCATGTGGCTGAAATTGTCAGCTTAGTGAAAATCTGTGATTTTCACTAAGTCTGAGAAACTGCTGTTATTTTCTTCCCTTGTAGTTGTGGTTGCAAATGTTCATGTGTTGGGAATCAGCCCTTGCAATCAACTAGAGAGTTGGAGCTTTTGTGTTTTTCTAGCTCTCTGTCAATTTTCATTCACTTTCCCTTCCTGTAGATATTGATTTGGGGGTTGTCAAAATGCTTGAGAGCATAAACAGCTGGTGAGAATCTGAGATTTTCACTAAGTCCCTGAAATTTGTTATATTTTGGCCAAGTTAGCACGTGTAGATCTTTCTGTGTGTAACTCCTTTGTATTATCTTTTGGCTCATGGTTGTAGAGCTTTTGAATATCTTTTGCCGCATATCTTGTTTGGCACATTTGGGTGGCTGTAGGTGCTTTGCATGTTGCTCTCAAACTACTATGATGTTGTTTAGGACAGAATGCATAGTTTTGTTGTTTTGAAGCTTGTGAGTGCATAGTTGGTGGTGTGGTGAGTTTCTTTGCTCCACCCCACCTATAATTGTTTGTTTGGTCATGTGGCAACCTGGGTATACCAGAAGTATGCCATTGGAGAGTGCTTGTGGTAGATTTGATCCGTAGAACTCCATATGTTGTTTCGTAGTTTCCGGTTGATCCGTAGCTCCGTTCTCAATGTTCTTTATATGTTTTTTGCATCGTTTTCGCGTGATGCACCTGTTCATGTCATCTTCATGCATGTCAAGATAGCTTAGAGTGAAGTTCTGTCCAGAAGTTTGTCTTTTCTTCTCATGCCTGTGCAAGTGACTAGAATAGAGATGCATGCTACATTCTCATCTCATGCATCATGTGTTTGTTGCATCATGTTGTGTTGTTGTTCATTGGCTGTTGTTTTTATATTGGGTAGCACCGGGAACGGAGAGCGAGTACGTGGATTCGGGAGAGTACGTGCAGGACGAACAAGAGCATTTCCATGCTGAAGACATCACACGCAAGATGACCATGACCTTGATACCGTCTCTAGCTTTGTTATGCCTAGATTCACGTTTCCTTCGTCATATGCTCGCTTCCTACCACTGAAATAATTGCCTCCTGATATTTCCATGAAACCCAAACACTTTCCCCTCGTAGCTAATATTGAATGGCTAAGTAGGCTTGCTCAACTTCTAATGTTAGCGTTGCTAGTTGCAGGTGCAATTGTCTCATGTGATAACATGAGTTTTGATATCATTATGTTTAAATCTGTTATTTAATTAATGCACCTATATACTTGGTAAATGACGGAAGGCCTAGCCTCTTGTCGGGTGTTTTGTTCCGTTATTGCCGCCTTAGTTTCCGGCTACCGGTGTTTGATTCCATAACTGATCGCTCCTAACACGTTCGGGGTTGTTATGGGGACCCCCTTGATAAATCGTGTAGTGTTATGACTTGTCCGGCAGGACCTAGGGAATAGCTACCCCGAGGAATTAATCAACAACACGGGCCAGTGCTCCTCATGAGTGTTGGTCCAAACTAGAGCACTGTACGGGGCCAACTCAGGGCAACTTGAGAGATTTCTATCAGGCCATCGTGCATGTAGCTCATCCGTCGTGTCCTGAGACTGAGATATGCGGCTCTTATCGGGGTCGTCAACACGATGGGAGGTCCTACTAGTCTTGTCTTACCTTAGCGATATATCTTGTGTATAGGAATCCCGGTGAAGCTTTGGTTCTCCCCAGAGTTGAGGTTTTCCTCTAAGGAATCCGACGAGATCACGAGATTCGTGATAGAGGATTACTTTGCGGCCCGTGACCGTTTGTGATGGACTAGTTGGAGCACCCCTGCAGGGTTTAATCTTTCGGAAAGCCGTGTCCGTGGTTATGTGGCAACATGGAATATTTGTTAACATCTGGTTCTAGATAACTTGAACTAATTCTAATAAAACGGTCAACCGTGTGCGTAACCGTGACTGTCCCCTTCGAAGACCTCTCTTCGATCGGGAACACGGTGGGGTTATGTTTGACGTAAGTAGGTGTTCAGGATCACTTAGTGATCACGTAGTCTTCGACCGCTCGCATAGACCACCACATCAATAACTTGTTCTACGTAAGTTAGCCACCATAAATGCTAAGGATACTGCAACCTAAACAGTGAACCTTCCTCACCTAATAACTTGTCTAGTTTCGGTACTGAGGTCATAGATTGATGAGTCCCTGTGGCTCATAGATTACTTCAACACCCCAACAGGAACAGGTACGCCCGACACAGGTGATCCTGATGGCACGCAGCTGGCGTGGCAGTACGATGAGGAGAACGAGCGCCTGTACGTGAACTATCCAGAAGACTGAGGCCGTGGTCGTGATCGTGGGCAAGCATGCGGGATAGCATAGCCTTTTCTTATGTTATGTAGTCCATAGCGGAACTACCTTGTCTTAATAAATGTGTGGATGTAACTCTGATATTATCTATGTGAGATGGCAAACGGTTCCCTATTTGTCATTCTTTAATTATGTATGTGCTATGTTTATCTTGCTTGCGAAACGCATAGATGCGCTTCTTTCCATTTTGGGGCATCGCCCCCTAAATAGGAAAGGACCACATCTTAGTCGTTACAGATACCCTCCACTTGAATCCAAACCTCAGTTAGTTCTCCAAACGGATCAAGCAACCCAGCCCATTCACATATCTTGACCGAAACCCCATCAATAGGCAGGTCAAAAGCAGGAAATTCAATGAGATCTTACACCTTCTTCCATGGTGGGAATCTTAGCAAGAACTTCTTCTCTTCCAGCTCTCTGATTTACCAGGGCCAGTCTTTTATTTTGCAGAAAATGCCATTCAATTGGGTAATCAGATCACACGCAGATACCTCACCTTTCATCACTTTAAGAATTGCACAGTTTTTGTAATTCACCCAGTTAGATTCAGCAGCTATAGGAATATCAATGTGATACAGACCTAAACCTCTCGATGCACTTCCAAAGTACCGCGCTGTAGGTTGCAACCGAGCCCAGGCAATGCAGTTATTCACATTGTGGTTGCTAGAACAGATAAAGCACTTCTTTGGCTCAATACAATTACCAGCATAGTGACCCGGCCAACTTCAATTAAAACAGACCATATATTTGTACCTTGGATCCAAGGGCTGCACAACTGGGACCGAGGGAGGGGCAGGTACCACAACCGGGGCAGCAGCGGTGGTCGGAATAGCACCTTTAGCAACAGCCCCAGAAGAAGGTTTTGGAGCCGGCGGCGCCACCTTCGCCGTTGGAACAGCAAGGGTCACTGGAGGAGCTCCGTGCACTCCTTTTTTGGGAGGAGCCTGCCGTTTTCTGGGGGGCATTGTTGATGCCCCCGTTGCTCCATGGCCTTCTTCACCGCAACCACAAAAGAGATGCTACCAAGTCCAATACCCCCACACTCAAGCCGGAAATTGGTAGGAGTAGGGTCAAAACGTCCAGGATGAACAATAGGGTAGCAATCTTCGGTAGTAAAATGGCGAGACCTGAACAGATCCTTTCTAATCCATAAGAGGTGGCTACGTAGGGCGGAACTAGGTGTTGGAGGGGGGCGATGGGAACGACTGGGTTGGTGTCGAGTGGGGGATGGGATAACCCACAACTGACCATCAAACTCTGCCACTTCCTCCTCAACACTGTCATCTTGTCTGGGAGGCGCCTTTCGATTCCCCGCTTTCCTACCGACCACACATCCTCTGATGAACGGCTTTGGTGGAGGAGTAGGCCCCAAAACAGGCCAAACCTCATTTGAACCCCCATCGGCAACACCTGCAGAAACAGGATCCCCGCTGACATGAAACCTCACCGGAGCTTGGATGGTGGACAAATGGCCATCACCCAACTCCAAAACCTCACTAATAGCTAAATCAGGCACCACTTGAGGAACGATCCTCGAATCTCTACCGCTCACATCACATACGCTCTCAGCTGCACAAGCAGGGAAGGAGGATTTAAATTTTGCAGTATGAAATACATTACTCAAATCCGGTCGGATCTTGTCGCGATCCCCCGACCATGGAGGTGGCTCTCCCACCCGGCATCCCCGCGCGCCCCCGCGTCGTGCTCCAGGTCCACACCCACGGGAAATCCCCTGACTCAAGGGAGGTGGGGAGGGCCGACCCTGGGAGGAAGAACACCCAGAGGAATATTGGCGAGTTGCACGAACGACGACGCCTTGATGTTGAGTCTGGACGGGCTCACCGCCTTGAATCAGCGCCAACTCGATGCCTGCGCCGGATCGTCTGATTCCGCTTCTTGGATGACCCAGAAAATCAGATCGAAATCCATCCCGCCGTCGTCACCAGCAAAGCGGCAACGTTCCGCAAACGTGCTATTGCGGATGACCTCGATGCAAATCTCGGGCCACGCATCCCGATTCAGGAACCGCCCGCGTACCACCCGAAGGATTTCCGCCCTCGCCGTCGGTGAGTGCGAGTCGATCAGCGGAAGCGACTCCACAGGGCCGAGCGGCGCATCCGGAATCGGCACCGGAGTCGCCACCTACGTCGATGGCCATAGGTGCCGTGCCCGTCTCCTCCATCTCGAGCTTCCCGTCATCAGCGGAGAGGTGAAAGGGGAGGACGAGCTGTTGGATCTCAACGGGTTGGGTTTGGGGATCGGTCACCTTACGGTGGGTGGGGGTTAGGTAGCCATTAATGACGGATGTGGAAAGGATAGGGTTCCCATGTCGGTCTCCCAAGTCGCCTCCCGAGTCGCCTTGCTCGCCTGCGAAGCTGTCCATCTCCGTGTAAGAAAAATATGGCTAAAAGATTCTATGAGAAGTTGAAGAGGGGTTGGATCCTTTCAAAGTCGTCCGAAAAAACTATACTGATGTCCACACAAATACACCATCGAGCTTTCCACACTTGTACACTGCATACGTATGCATGTACGTATGGAAAAACATAACTGTAGAAGTCCGCTGGATATTCTTTTGTAGCTTTCTGTTTTCTGAACACATTCTTCTGTAGCTTTCTTATTCATACACATCCAAGATGAGTATCATCTACGATGCATATCTACGATTGCGGTGGCAAATTGGTGACGCGACAGTAGGTTCGATCAGAAAGAACACATACTGTTTAGATTAGGCAACGATGACTAGTCACGACAACGAGAGATTGTCATCACACAAATAGATAGTTATAGTTATCATTGAGATGTACATGTTCGAAAAAAAAAATGCTTGAGATGTACATAAAATGTGTTCTGTTTTCCTTATATTCTACTTATATTGTTTTGACTTGTCTCCTTTCACAGGTACCATATTTGTTGCCATAATTGCATGCTGGATGAGACCGAAACTTACCAGTAATAGCATGTTGCAGCCTTGCAGAAGAAAAAACGTGTGACAACTATGCATTCAAAAGCGATCTCAGAAGGAAGGTGCGACACTTTTCAGCTCCACACGTAAGCAAATTCACTTATTCTAGATCCTGACTCGTCTCACCGATTGCGAAATGGGTGTTGCGTTATCCGTTTCGTCCTTGCTGTCTTTTACACAGAGAAACTAGTTGTCACAATAAGGCTGGCCATAATGGGATAACATAGCTAATATCATAGTCTTGGAACTAGCAAACATGTTGATGTGGTAAATAATTAAATAAAAGAAAGAGGGTTAGAGTAACATAGGTAAATACCGTATCATGTTAAATAATATGCTATTATGTATCATGCATGTCAATAAATGAAATCATCTATGATATTAGTTTATGATACTATGCACTATGAAGGTACTATCATACAATATTAACATATGCATGATACTACTATATGTTACTCCCCACTATATAACCAGCATAAGCAAATTGCCGCTTCGCCAGAAAGACATGTACTCTAAGCATGTACTTTTAAAACATGAATTTCATATGTACATATATTCTTTGGCTCCGTCTTTTTCTATATAAGTGCAAGTTCAACGGACCGATTCAAACGAGCGGCGTTTTTGTCCGTCTTTTGTTCGTTTGGGTCAGCCGTCCGTCCGACGTCCGTCTTGTTTTAGATTTGTGTCGATAGTGTGTCCAACGCGCCGACCAATTTTCATGTCCGCGCGCATTTTTAAAAAAAGGTCCGCGGCCATAGATCATGCCAGCGGCCATGTCTCATGCTGGCACCATGTCAGCGCCGGCATACAATGCCGGCTTCAAAAAATATCACCACACACTTCATGCTGACGCACTCGTGCAGCGCCGGCACACATGCCCGCACACAAAAAAGTGATGGTACTTGAGTTCGACCACGCCATCGCGGCCCTATGGTTATGCCAGCACACCTGCCGGCATAAAAAAAAGGATGGCGCTCTCCGCCATAGATCACTTGTCGTCGATCTTGAGCATGTCGGCTTGCATCTTTTCGAACCACGGCCTTTTCCATAGCGACACGGTGTTGAGATCCACCTTCATGATCTCCACCCTGGTCATCATGCTCGCGAGAGCCACTTCTTTCGCCTTGGTCTTGGTATTGGCTGCATCGATCTCTAGCATCTTGGTTTCTTTCTCCGCCTCCATCTCAAGCATCTTGGCTTGCTTCTCCACGTCCATCTCAAGCCTCCTTCTTTCGATCTCCATGAAGACGTTCATTTGCTCTTCTTTGTAACGCCGGCGCTCCTCCTCCCTTGAGTTCTTCTTGCTCATCATGTCCTCCACGCTTGCGATCAAGGTGTTGGACGCCGCATCCCGCTTATCCTCCTTCTTGGAGTTGGTATTCCCCCGCGGTCGTGCCTTCTCGATGTCCCTAACCTCCTCCACGGCTTGCTTCCCCCCACGTGACTTGAGGACGGCATATTGTGCCTTGAACTTCACCTCGTCTTTGATGACCCTAAAGCAATGGGAGAGGTTGAAGCACTTGCCATTGTGTTGGACCTTGAATGCCTCCAAAACTTGAAATGCCTAAAAATGTATTTCATGCAAGCATATTGGCAAATGGTGTGCAAATGAACACGCAAGCATAAACTTGATGACACACAAGAGGGCGGCTTGCTAGCATACCATGTCTTACATGCCGATGCCGCTTACGAGGCGGGCCTTGACAGTCTCCAGAGTGGCTCAAAACTTGTTGCACTCTTGTTGGATCACCCTCCATTGCTTCGAAATGGACACCCACCCGTGCGTGCTTACTATTTGGTACGACGAAAACTTCTTGCGCTCATGAAACTCACGGTGGACACGAATCCAAAAAGTTGAAAGCTTTTGTTCGGCGCCCATCTTGGGGGCTTGCCCAATATCTATCTAACACTCGCAAAGAAGCTTGTCCTCGGCCGCCGTGTATGCCTTGGTCCGCTTGCTCTTGCGCTTCGGATTCGCCCAGGCGGTTTGGTTGGCGAGCTCGTCCTTGAACAAAGACTCCCCTTCGATGTCGCACTTGTCCTCTTCCTCTTGTCCGTAGTCCTTCGGAAACTCGTGGTCGAGTAGGAAGCCGTCCAGGTCCATGCTGACCTGATCACGCGTGCGTTTCCTCATGCCTCTGGATGATGAGCCACCGGCCACCGGTGTGGAATTGAGGTCATTGGGCGCGGGCGCGGACGTGGAAGGCGCCACCACGCTCACCTCAGGCGAGCACTTCCCGGAGAGGCGGGAGGCCTGCGGGTAGACGTGGAAGCGGGGCATCGGGGTGCAAGCCGACGCGCGGAGCGAGTCGGGCAGCACCATCCGAGGGAACGCGGATGAGCCGGTGCTGGCCGCGCCACGACGGAGTTGACGAGGCCGTGCTGGCTAGGGTTTAACCCTAGCATATAGAGCGCCTCCCTTGTTGCCGCCGCGACATGAGCATTTGTGACCTCCTGATGCGCGGCCGCAGCGACGGCGGCCGCCGCGATGGCTTCATCCCTCGCGTCTGCCGCGTGCGCGCGGCCCTTCCTCTTGGGCGACTCCCTTGCGCGCTCTTCGGACGTCAGCGTCTTCTTCGGCTTGGGTGCGGCGGCGGTCTTGCGGGGGGCGCGAGGCTTGCCTTTGCCAGAGAGGGCGGTCGTCTTGCCGGACGAGGCGAGGGAGGCGAGGCCGGCGACGACGTTGAGCTCGCCATCCATGGCAGGGGTGGGGCGGGAGCGCGCGCGGGCGGGATATGGTGGAGGTTGCCACCGACCAGCGGGCCCGAGGGGAGGAGAAGGCGCGCGCACGTCCGTCTCGTGTCCACGTCGATGCAAATCCGTCTCAAAAATGGGTTGGAAATGGGTCGGCAGGCGGACGCCAAGCGGACGCGCGTCCGTTTGGGTTCGCGCGTTGGGCCGACTTTTATGTCTACACCAATCCAAACGGACATGAGCGGACGAAATGGATCACCCGGTTAGAATTACTCTAAATCTCTAAACTTCGGTATCGTATTTGACGTTCTCATGGATTGTCAAAAGAAATTGTGCGTGGGATGGAGGGGGGGGGGGGGGGGGGTTGTCGGTCGGCAGCAATAAGTGGCCCGAAGTCCATATGAATACACCATAGAGCTTTGTACACTTGTACATTTCATACATATGTATGCACGTATGAAAAAGCTGAGTGTAGACATCCGCATGAAATTTTGCTGTAGCTTCCTGTTCTCTTAACACATTCTTCTATAGCTTTCATATTCATATCCATCCAACATGGATATCATGCATGATGCACATCTAGCGATTGCGGTTGCAAATTGACGACACTACCATGTACTACCTACCATGTCGAAGCAGCAATGCTACATACATACTTTTATATGGATTTTACAAACAGATAATTTTGATTGAAGATTAAGAAAGATAAAGGTCTCAGCCCTTAAAAATGAAGGGAGAGGTGGTTAGTTAGAAAAAAAATGCTAATCAGCATGCAACCTTATATAACTCTTTATATGTCTAATATTTTTGCTGACGAAGATGACTAGTCATGACAAAAGGTGACCGTCATCACACATAATAGATAATTATGATTGAGTTGTACATGAAACGTGTTTTCTTTCTCTTACATTCAATTTTCCCTCAATCTTTTTTGATTTGTCTCCTTTCACACGCACTGTGTCTATTCACATAATTGCATGGCTGATGAGACTGAAACTTACGAATAAGTGTTTGTTGCAGGGGAAAACAAATGTGTGACAACTTGCATTCGACAATGATCTGATAACAAAAGGAAGGTGCGATACTTTTCGGGCTTCACGCGTATGCGAATTAATTAATTCTAGATCCTTACCTCATCTCGCCGATTGCCAAATGGGTGCTGTGTTATCCATTTTGCCCTTGCTCTCTCTGTTTTACACATAAGAAATAGTTGTCACAACAACAAAAATTGATTACCTCTCTTAATAAAAAGTATTATTAAGGAAATCGTTAGCTGATAACTGCTCGGTTGGGTGGTGAGTAGGAAATTAATGAGCTAGTCGGCAAGTTAATCAGTCATTTAATTCATTAATCAAGCAATTTATCAGTTAATCGGCTACTCGATGACCCTGTGAGTAGGAATTAATCAGCAAGTTCACTGGTTAGCTGAACGAGTTTTTAAACAAAGATAAAACAATGATTGCATGCACGTACACCTAAAAATATTTTTTCCAAGTTACCCTTCATCTGTTGGTTACATTCTTTGATTACATTTTTTTTTGATATAAATCTCTAGGTTTCAGTTGTTTCGTTTTCTATCGCGGACTCAGGTTGGTAGCTACTATGCCGTGTATCATAGGCAAGGAGCTAAGGAGGCACTGAACACCACAAAAGTATGCACGCCTATGGACCGTCCATTCTACATCACACGTCATGATTGAAGTGGAACACCTATGGCGATAGATGCTCCAAAGCCTACAAATCGATTTACCGTATTTACCCGAACTAGGTAATTGCACATATATTGCAACAGACACGTACAGTAGTGGTTCAACACCAATCTTGTCTAAAATATTCTTTACACCAATTTATAACATTTAACTTAGTAAGAGTATGGATAGGGAAAGCAAGATTTTTTTTGATTTAGTTGGGATTTGATAAGATTGATTTGATTTGATTGAGTTAATGAATGATGTGGTTTAGAAAAACGTCGATTTGGTTTGGACTATTCTAAATTAATATTTTTATGTTAGTTTTTATTTTGTGCAATGTAACATCCCGATGTTCGGAATGTTTAAGAAAAACTTTTTTCAAAAATTAGGGTCAGCAAATTTTGTTTGTTTTATATACTTTAATAAAAGTGTGAATCAAGTTTTTATAGTTTGGCGATTTGAATTTGATTAAATACCAACTTAAATTTAAACTAATGTTTTGTTCTCCACTTTTAGTGGGGTTTTGTTTTTAGCATTTTGATTTATGCACATTTGTATTTTTGGAACTCCTTTTGATTTTTGTTTGAGCTTTCATTCCGGTTTCAGATTTTTCTTTTCAAAAGATCTTATCCATTGTTTTCCTCAAGACTTTGGAAATCCTTAGGCCGAATGTGTCTCTTTCTCAACATGTTTGTCTTTTTTTTCAATGGGCCTTGCCTAATATGCTTCCCATTATTTTCTTTATTTCTTCTCACTTGGCCATTAGCCCATTTGCTTTATACGTGGTAGCTGAACCATTCTTCTTTAGAGATCTTGAGAGAGATATCATGAAAGGAAACGACAACATCTTCCTTAAATTCCCTCTGTTGGACTCCTCCATGCCTTATTTTTCCACTTGCCCATATCCCAACCGCAGAAGGAACGCTTCATCTCTCCACGCGACAAACAAAGAGGAGATGAAACGAGCAAAGAAGACTAAACGTACAGCCACATCTCCAACCATGAAACAGCTTCACCTTCAATTCCCATAAATCTCTATCGTTTTCAGTTTTGAAGAAATCTAGACTTGCACCATGATCTCCTCTCTCATTCTGAGCGGTTCTCATGCCTATTCCCTTCTTCCTGTCTACAAGAGCGCTCCCTATAAAGCTCCATGGACGCGAGGTCGCAATTCCGATGACTCGGACCATCTCCATCCTACTCCTTGCGCCAGGATCTCCTCCTCCATGGCGTGAATCCATTCAAAGAAGGAAGAATGCGATCCGTTGACCACACACCAAGAATTCTGCATGTCCGTCTAAACTGTTTGTCGAGTTCATCGCACCGTTTCGTCAAACTCGGCGAGTCTCTATCCAATTCCTTTTGCACACCTTCTCAACATCACGGATGTTATCTCCTAGACTTCATAGCTCCTCCTATTTTGGTCGATGGGTGCATCGATGCTATGCGTCGTATGAACCAAATACTATATGTTTTTTCCATTGTTTTTCTTTTGTTCATTGCTTGATCTAGCTATCAATAGATGAAACATTTTAAGTGGTCAGAGGACCGAGTTTGTGGTTTTAGATTTTGCATATATATCATATTACATGTTTGTGTAGTTCAAATAGGAATTGCACTACGTGCATATTTCTTGCACAATTTTTTTTCTTGTGTGATGTTCCAAGAGTTACATAAAATTTACTGGATTACTCGTTTGATAACCATATTGTAAAATATATATTCATGTAGTCGTTTGGTTAAGATTGAAGGAGTGTATTCATTGATTAATTTTTGCGTGAATATGTTATTGTTCATATATTCGTGTTATGCCTAGGAGTGCATATTGTCTGTCTCATAATTTTTAATGTGGCAAATGACTTGTTAGATTTATCTTTTTACCGGTTATATTTATTTGCAAATTGTTGAACATGTTTCATGTAATATATTTTCTTTTGCGTGGTATGTCTATGAGTTGTTGCAAATTATTATCATGTGTACGTTTACATAATTTTATCTTAAGCTTTGCATGATTGAAGAATATGTCATGTTTTGATTATGTTCATTTTTCTTTAGCATGGCGATATCTTAGATATATTTTATTTGTTTGTTTCTCATCTTTGTCACATGTGTATTGTACGGATTATTGTTATGGTCATAGTTTGACTTATAGGATATAGTTTATGTGGTGTCTCATGTTGATATAAGTTTTGTTATATGTCATGATGTAGTGTGTTATGCATGTGTATAGAATTTGATGAATTAACATAATGCTTATAATTCTTTTGAATTACTCTAAGCATTGATTGGTTTATTTAAATATGGTTTACGATTTTACATATTCATTTTCATCGTGTCACATGTGTTTTATTTATTTTTATTTAAAGCATGCCATGTTCTAGGTGTTGTTTATTGAAATTATCCGTTGTTACCTAATTTATTACTAATGAAAATGAATTGATATATTATTTTAGAACATAGTCATATTACTTGTTGTAGGCATATTGTTTGCATTTAGAATATGTTTTATATCATGCATAGAGATCATTACTTATGTACGGCATGAGAGTAGCACCTTATTGTGTAGTGCATCTATTAATTTTTAGATGTGTGTTATCTATGAATTGGATGGGTATTTGTTTCATGAAATCGTCTAGATTGCAATGAACGACTAATCCGGTTATGTTATTGTTTGTTTTTCCTTGTATAAATATGTTATATCTTATGGCTGCCTTATTTTGAGTTGTAGTTGAATCGTTATAATTTTTAGAGTTATCTAAATATTTAATCATGGTTGATTATTTCATTCGCTTTTTGATGTGTGACCTTTCTCAAAGCATTTTTTTAATTTGTTTTGTAAGTTCATGCTTGTGGTTATACTTTGTTTGGTAGTGATACATGTTAGAAATGTATCTACCATGTATACTTTAATAAGCATGGTTACTTCTTGTTAATTCCTTGCAATGAAGTTGTGCTTGTATAACTAGATTGTATAGTGTGTGTGTGTACGAGTTCATGTATTAGATCAAGCCTAGTTGTGTATCATATGTTGTTCCTAGTGTAGGTGGTACTAGATATGAAATGCATGTTATCATGAGTATCGATGTTAGAATGGTGTATTCCTTATCTTATAATTTCATGATCTATTATCACTAGGCTACATTCTTAAGTATGGTATGTCCATGTTCTGATATGTCATAGTTACATTCTCGTGTAGTGTGTCATGCCATGCTTGCCCTTAGATTAGCTCATATAAACTAGTTGATGCTACAGTTATGCATTGGTTTGTAATGATAGCAAATTGTGGTAGCTTGTGTGAGGATCATCGCCATGCTTAGCATTATATCTTGATGATCTTATTATTTCATTGTGGTGTGCCTAAGCCTATACATCATGTCATGATAGTGATCTTTCATGTCCTATTATGTTGCATGTGTTATAGTTGAGTACTTATAGTCCCTTGTGCTTCTTATAGATGATTACCCTTGTCACATGTTAGTGTTTTATACTTGATGCAATAGTTCATCCCATGCTTAGGATAGTTTACCTTCATGTTAGTTGAGTTGTGTTGTGGTGTTAGTATGGCTGTTAGGGGTTATTCGTATTAGTTGCTCTTTGGCAGTAATACCATGTCCTAGTTTAGTATCTTCTCATGCTACCTCGTATGTGTGATGATTGTGTTATTAGATAATACCTCTTTTTTATTTTGTACTTACATACCTTGTATGAGACGGGTCTTAATATTGAGTTGCTCAATTAGCTTTGACCATAGTCTTGATTGGTCTTTGTTATAGATTGTTGATGATAGTTGTTATGGTTGATGTTTGGTTCTACTTGATGTTAATCATTGTAAAGATTTAGTAGTATCTAAATATTTATTTGTGGTTAACTTTTATATTTATCATGCCATGTTTTGGTTGTGTAGTTAAAATGCATAGGGTGGTTCCATTCCATGTTTGTTCTTGCCATTGTGGTTACTATATGGCAGTTTCCTATATTGTTAGTCGTGATGTGTTGTAGACACTACTAGTGCTAGTAGCATAATTTGTATCAGAACGTTAGTCCTGATCTCCAAGACTTCGTTAGTCGTGTCAACCTAACCATGTCCCTTGAATCCTATCTCTTACCTTCCTATCGTGCTACCTCATATCGAAATATCCATCTCGATCAATCTCTTGCTATCCATCCACCCTTAATTTGTTTTGGATGTTATTGGAATTAGCTTTTTCATAGGTATTTATTCATTTTACATTTGCTATCGTTATGACGAGTAGGGAATGACGATGTTGGACATGGACAGAAACAGGTTACTGAAGAAGGACTCAATAACGGAGGCATGCCTCCTTCTTTGATCATACTCATCCTATGTTGTATACATTGCATTGAGTTTTATGGTTACAACATGCATGTTTTTAGTCTCGTATCTAGCGTGTCGATTGACACATTACCTTGATCCTCTTGTCGCCTATCCATTTGACACCTGAGTAGAAGTATATAGTATTCCGGTAGAGTAGAAATGCTTAGCCACGCTTATTACCCTATAGGTGCTTGTTGAATGACCTTTGATTCATTCACACTTGAAACTTATAGCCAAGCTGGCCAGTTGGCCTTGTAGACCTTCTCTATCCTCTTCTACTGTGGGTGAAACTCACCATCTGAATACTGGCGCGGGCGACAGCTGAATCAAGGATTGAAGGAGTGATTGGCTGCCCAAGGTAAAGGGAGCAATGAGTCATCCGTGCCGCATGAGGCCTAATAAGTCTTGGATTGAAAATTGTGTAAACAGTACAACCACATGCTATATGGGCACTGGCTTGGTCAAGTAAGCTAGTGATCCTTAGGTGTCGACATCGTCGTACCGCAGATGGGATAACTGCCTTGCGAGGAGTATCCTCGGCACAGATGGAGGGACCGATTTGAGGACGTACTCTCAGTTTCGTCTGCCAGACCCGGTGGGCATGTCAAATCTTTGGGGGATCTAGTCTAAAGACCTCGTCACAATCTCCCTACCGGTATACCAAATGATGTACTATACCAGCGGCCACAGGTGGCATCAAGACGAGATTGTGTTGTGTGGGTAAAGTGTATAACCTCTGCAGAGTGTAAAACTATTCGAATTGTCGTGTCCACGGTCATGGACGACACATGAATTTTTCTTGACATACACGAACTATCTTGCTTATTCCCTCTTTGCCCCAATTGTTGGAACCTATGATGAGTGTGAGTTGATCGAGGATCCTCACTTTGACGAAAGTTACTCTGGATATAAACATGTTTTCATCAAAAACTTCTTTTATCCAAATGCTATTGTTTTCAAATAAAATTAGGTTTTATGCAAATGAGCCATATAGCCTTCCTTTGAAGCCACATGTAACTATTAGGACCTTCTCCGAGGGAGGCATGTTGAGTACGTAGTGTACCCATGGCAATACTTTTGTTGACAAGAGAGTTACATGAAGATGAAGGTGATAACTACGACTACTATGGAGATCCGTAGAAGTGAGGACGCGTGGACTACATCGACTACGTGTGGCTGTGATGGAGTCACTACACATTGTACTTTCCGCTGTTTTCTGATTGTAATAAATGTCATGAGACATTTGTCAATGTATGCCTTGTGTCAATATGTATTAAAATAATTTTACATATTGTACAATGATACCATTTCGATATGTTGTCAACAATGATCCTAGAGTTGAGAAATATACACAGGAGAGCCTCGAAGTAAATTCCGGGTTCTCACATGCAATGCCGATTGAGGTTAAAAAAAATACAACAGAGAACCAAAAAAAGAGAGAAAGCATGGGCTGGAAAAAAAATCGGATGGGAGGTGGAGGTGATGCAACGAAGTCCACATTAATAATAGAGATGAACCTCTTTGTTTGCATATATTGAATTCAACTTTCTTCAAGATTTCCTGCAAAAAAAAAAGTGTGCCTATTAGCAGCTAGCTCGACTGAATTTTGTACAGCACAGTAAAGGACACGGGTTAGGTAAAAGCTACTCTCTCCGTAAACTAATATAAAAATATTTAGATTACTAAAGTACTCACTCCGTTTCAAAATAAATGTTGCAAACTTGTATTAAATTAATATAAATTTTGTATTAGATCCTGGACACTTATTTTAAAACGGAGGAAGTAATATTTTAAATGCTAGTTTATGGAAGGAGTACCTGCTTAGTTGCAAAAGCAGTTGAACACGGGTAGCTGCTAGTCAGGCAAGGCGCAACACATGCCTATGCCTTTGCTTAATCACATTGCCATGAAGGTGACAGCCGTCTCTTCTCCGTGGTTTCTTTTCCTTAAGCCATCTCTTTACTTTCTTCTGGTCATAACAGTGACACCAGCGGCAGGTTATCCATATCGCTATCCACTTTTTGTCAACCTCTCTCCCTTCATTCACTGTCTCGGTCACTCTCTATGGCTAACTAATCACCATCCATCCACTAGTATCCACTAGTTTGTCCCTTTTTTTCTTTTTATGTTTCTGAGTTCTGATAAACTGTTCTAAGCGTATCTCTAACACCGACCTGTAAGTCAGACACCGCGTCCGTTCGCAAACAAGAGACCTGTTTGCATACACTGATACGTGTGTTGGTCATCAAATGCTATGTGCATACATTTTAAATTGACTTTAAATAAATCACACAAATTACATGTAAAACGGATGATTTCCGTTCAAACCGAACACAAACATTTGTATTTTCGACATGTGTCAACTAAACTATACCGGGCTACCGTAGAACTAGTCTACGGCCAACCGAGATGGATCTTCACTCCCACGACATGTCTTCTCTATGTCCGACAGCCCGCTCCGTCGTTGTGAAGCACGGAACAAGATTAGTTTTTGTGGAGGGTCACACGACCGTTGTGGTCTACTCCCACACTCACTGGGCAAGACACCGATTATGTAACCTAGTGACACGGTGGCGGTGGCCTTCATGATACCCAAGCGGCGGCGGCCTCCCATGTTCTACTTTTTCTCGTTGTTCCTGGTGGCCACAGACGTGCCGACCTCCTCCGGCAGCAAACCCAACCTTATTCATGGTCCAGGTGGCAAACACTCAGATATGGACGCCCAACGCCCACTGCTCGTCACGGTGGGCCACTACGGCCGCTTCCGGTTCATCGTGCGTATGTGGGAAGAGATTTGTGGGAGGGGGACGAGCGCGCGTCAGAAAAGAAAAAAGGGCCAAGCCAAAGGCGGCGCAAGAAGAAAAAGTCAAGGCAAAGAAAACTTACTGGAGAGAAGCGCGTCCACCTCGTGCGCCTCCTCTCGCAACTCTCACTCCTTCGCCGTCCATGCTTTGGCCTGGAGGGCGTGCTCATCCTACGCAACCCGCGCCGCCATGGCCGCCTTCTCCAGCTGGTCGTCCTTGGTCTTCAGCGCCTCGCGGTGGTCCGCCTCTTGCCGGTCCAGCTTCGTGCGATGGGCGCCTCGCGGCTCCTCCCCTCAGCCTGTAGGCGGTCCACCTCCACGCGTAGCCGGTCGCACTCCGCCTGTAGGAAATCACGTTGCTGCCCGGCCTGGTTCCACCGGCGTCGAGCGTCGGCCAAATCATTGTCGGCCTCCTGGTACCGGCCCAGCAGCGTGTTAAAGGCGACCGCCCGACGATCGTGGTAGGCCTCCAAAGAACAAGTGAAAGACTACCACAGTTAAGACTCGACCCGACTGCTCCCAGCCGGCTCAACTCTCGGGGGCTACACCGAGTGGGTGCGCTAGCGCGCCCCCACTGAAAAGACCCAGGAAGAAAAACGAAAGAGAAAGAATGAAGGGGCAGGACGCTTACCGCAACGGACTTCTCGAGATGGGTCAACCGCTCTCGAGCCGCATAGGCCGCGTGCTGCTCCAGGTCGCGACAGTCGGCGAAGTTCGCGATGAGTGCGGGTACTCCAACTCCCAGCGAGCCCCTCCCCCGAAGTTCCTGCTCGCTACGACCCAACTCTCGAGCGGCCGGGTCCTGGCACTGGTGCCGGCTCCAGCCGCAGCCAAACCACGCGCCGACACGATGGCGGTCCCAGCTCCTGAAGATGCACCCCGGCCAAGTTCTTTGCCGAGTAGGCTCCGTGGGGGTCCTTTGCTGCTCGGGCCTCGACCTTCGGCGCTCCGTCTCCCGCCTTGGTGGCAGGGTCGCACGCGGCGTCTGCCTTGCCATCCGGAGCCTTCGTCCCCGGCGGGGGAACCTCAGCCTCAGGCGACGCGACATTGGGTCTCTCCGGCGCGTCGTCGGGCCCGTGCTCCGCTTCCTTAGCGGCATCCGCCGCGCTCACGTCCGCGCTCGCCTCGTCGTCGGCCCGCGCATCCGCCTTTGCCCGCTGCGCGGGTTCATGCGTCCCCTTGGACCATTTCTCCATGGCCGGTGGATCCGGAACCGAGCCATCCGGCTGTGGCACCCAATCCCTCGGCTCCACGGGGGCCCCTCCGGCCACCATCTTTTAGGTCGCATCCTCCCTAGGATAGCGCTCCTGCTCGATCAGCGCCTTCTGTGCTGACTCCAGCTCGGCCATGCATCACGCTTTTTCTCGGCGCTCCCTCCGGCCTCCGTCACCGCCGTCGGGGTCGTCTACCCAGGGTGCTCGAGGCCCTGCTCGACGCGTTCCGATGGACATAAACTATCATGGAGAAAACAAGAATAAGGGGGAACGGGCCGGTTGAAGGACTTACCGGCGCTGACGGGGACTGCCCGCCTGGTGGGTCCCACTGGCGTGACCCGCTATTTCTTCCGATTGCCTCCACGGCTGCCAGCTGGATGCCTGTTGGCTGCTCGCTTCAGGGCCGGACGGGAGCTCGCCGACTGCTTGCCCCGCCCTCTCGCACCACCTCGCCTCTGGCAGAGCCGCGGCCGGCTCGGCGAAGCCGTTTCCTCGTGCACTTTTTCTGCCGTGAATATGTGAAAGTTTTGTTTCGCTTCCTCTTGGGAAATACCAAATCATTCACGCATGTGTGAAGTGTTATATGTTTTTAAAATTTGTTATCTTCACTTCATATAACTTTCCCTTAGCACACCAAGCCTCTGACTGATTTGATCAAGGGAAAAGAAGTTCCTTCATAAGAGCTAATCCAGACTAACACATGGAACATTGTTATCCTCGATGATGGTTTCCAAATGAGAACTCAGTTGCATTTTGACGTAAGAATTCTATGTGGGCACGAGTGTCTTGACATTGTGTTCATATGTCTTACAATCGAAGTCATGATTCAAGAATTGCTGGGGTAGGTCATATCATGAGAATCTGGCGTCTTCATCTTTCTTCTCAGGCATCTTGAGTCTGAGGTATCCTAACACCAATCAGATCTGAATCTCGGACACGTATGATGGTTGGAACATTTTCCCAATAACTATTACTTTGGTCTTTATGTAACCTGGTACGGTGACTTCTTGTCTGGCACACCGGTCCGAAGGACCTATTGTTATAAATCCTTCCATATGTAAGATTCGCCATCTTTCATGCGGAAACTATATGGCTTATTTTATAAGTTGTTTTTGATGAATTCCTTGTGTACCCAAAGTCCAACCTTTATCTGATGACCATGTCGATGCTAACCCGAAGCACGGATGTGGTACTTCAAATTTCAACAGGAACATTGGAAGCGCAATGCTAAATTGTTCCTGATCAATTATCCAGACCACGTGGTACGGGTAAACATCATGATTCTTCTTGCCTCCTATCTAGAAGGTTATGTACTTGATGACCTATCATGTATACCATACTCTGTGTTCTCCTCGAGAATGGTATACTCTAATACTTGTGTGTGTGAACACATTTTCCCTTCCCATTGGTCTGTTTGACCTTTCTTGTGGCATTACTTATCTAAGCATTGTTAATTCCCTGCTTAGGTAAAAGCCTTTGTGTACAACTCTGTCGGTAAGACCCTGTTACTATGGTGGATAACGTTTCCGGTAGCCGCCGATGGACGAGAACCTTGCCTATTGGTCCGCCTCATTTCAACGAGCAGGAAGATGGTTCTATTCGTCCCCCGCCCTTGGTACCGATGTTGTTCCAACATAACTGACAGGTTATCCTTTGACATGTCTTGCTACGAAGACTGTATAATATGTCACCCCTTTGTCTACTCTCGGCCCACATGGTGGACCCATAACCCAAAGTTCCACAGGATTGAAACCCGACTCTCCTGTACATCTTTGACTCCAAAGTATCATTTACACCTGGCTTCTTATGAAATTCCTGAGCCACCGTCCAATGGAACGATCACTGTTCGGTCCGGATATTTATCCAACATGTTGGAGATCTAATCCGTGTTGTTCTTGAGAATCTAAAGGCTGCTCCGTCTCGTCAGAAGGGTCAGTATGACCGGCATCACCAAACTATGTTCTATCAACCTGGCGAAAGGGTTTATCTTTGTGTCACACCAATGAGAGGTGGACGCCATTTTGGGAACAAGGGCAAGTTAGCTCCTTGTTATATTGGTCCTCTCACTATTCTCAAAAGGCGTGAAAAAGTGGCTTATCAATTGGAACTGCCGTCGAACCTTTCACAGGATCATCTTCGTGATGAATACCCCGAGCTCTTTCCTTCTACCTCTTAATTCTCGGGATGAGAATTCTTGTTAGTAGGGGAGAATTGTGACATCCTCGACTGTTGCTACAGTGATGATTGTAATTAAGCGACAGTGATCCCACGCTGATGATGCCACGTCAGCGTGGATTATATCAATGATCTCGTGTTAGTTGAAACCGAATCAAAATTCGAAACTTAAAATTTAAGTCAAACGAGAAAGGTTTTATGTTGTTAAAATAAAAACGTCGGGGAGTTATAAAATAATTCTCTAACGAATTATAAATGGGAATCGGGCACTATTGAAATTATTTAGTGATCCCTACATATTTAAAAGAGAATCTTTAGGTAAAATAAATAAAGGAAATAAAATTAAATAATAATAATAATAATAAAAAGTATTTTAAAAAAGAGCCCCTAGCCCAAGTGGGCCAAAAGTGGCCCAACCATGCCACCTCCCCCCCCGTTCGGCCCACCCCCCGTGCGGTATATAACCACGGGGCAACCCTAATTGCCCTCTCCTCCCCCTGGCCGCCGCGAGAACCCCCCGCTCGCCCTGGTCTCCCTACCACCTCACGAGGGCCCCTCCCACCTACCGCGGCGACCCCTCCCTCCCCCGCTCGCCCCACCTACCACGAGCCTCTCTCTCTCCCACCCACCCCGACCGAGAGCCACCCCACCTTCACTCCCTCCTCTCTCAGTTCCCTCCCCACGACCGAGAGCTCCCTCCTCTCGGTCTCTCTCCCTCCCTCCCCATGACACACCCTCCCAGACCCAGCACCAGAACCCATCGAGGCCTCCCCTGCGATCCCTCCCGTCGACCTCTCCCCACTCTGGCGGCCCCCACCTCGCCTCCCCTGCTCGCCCCGCGCCGGCCGGCCCTCCCCATCTCGCCGATCCACCTCCACCTCACCCCCACTGGCCATCGCGCCCCACCTCCCATAGCCAGGGCCTCCCTCACCGGCCGGAGCTCCTCACGGCGGGCCCATCCCCGGGGCCCCTCCCCACCGGGGCTCCTCACGGCGGCCCTCCGGCCGGCCCTCCTCGTCAACAACCTGACCGGAACCCCGTCACCACCACCACCTCGTCTCCTCCGCGCCTCCCGAGAACTCCGGCTTCATCGGGCCCTCTTGTCAACGTCGGTGAGCCCCCTTTCAGGCTCTCCCCACCGTCTCCTTCCTTGCGCCGTCCCGGTTCCATTCCGGCAAACGGCGCTCCGTTCCGACGTCGTGGTGCTCGTGTAGGTATAGGTGTAGATAGCCCCCTCTCTCTCTCTGTTGAGATAAGAGAGTTGAAGTTGAACAAAGAGTTGCTAGAGAGAGTTAGCACAGAGATGAGATAAAGAAAAGGAAAAATAAAATGATGTATTTGTGTATGTATGTATGTATTAGATGCCGTATGTATTTTGTATGTATGAGACACACGTATGTATGTATTTATGTATGTAGGTATATGGAGAAATACATTATGTTTATTATATGGATAAATATGTATATGTGGCTACTGCCACTTACCAGTGGGGTCAAACCCGCACTCCCACTTACACGGAGGCCCCACACGCTTTGAAGAAAAATTAAAATATAGAAAAATTAAAATATGTTTTTATTAAATAAGTAAATAGATATATTATTTAATTATTTAGTTAATTAATTAATTGGGTAATTAGAATAATTAGAGTATGACACGTGGTCCCCCACTAATTAATCTGGTTAATTAATAATTAAACCTAATTAAAAATGTGTGTCTATGACGCACAGGACCGAGTGGTGAATTGACGAGTCAACTGCTGATGTGAGCATGACATCATGCTGATGTCATAATAGCATTTAATTTAATTAATTAAATATGTTTTTAATTCCTAAATATTTAATAAAACTTTAAAAATTAATATAAAATAAACCGTAAGTCAGATTAAAATATTTTCAACATCAAAGTTGATCAACAGAACGAGACGAACCTGGATACACGGTCCATTCGTGTGTCACACGTCCCTAGCATAGCAAATGTGGAACTTTTCCTGTGTTTTCCATCTGTCCGGTAGTAGCCACAGACCCGTAAAATATCGTCAGATATTCTTCCGACCCGTCTATGACGGATGTTGCTGCGTTAGCTCATGTCTAGCCTTCATCTTGCCATGTCATGCATTGTGTTGCACCGTTGCTATTATTTATTGTTTCTCCCCCCTCTTCTTACCGGTAGACCCCGAGACTGAAGCTGCTGCCGGGTACATCTACGACCCTGCTGATCAGTACTTTACCGCAGAGCAGCAAGGCAAGCAAACCCCCCTTGATCATTCCTATATCGCCTATGTCTTTCTTCCTACTGCTTGCATTAGTATTTTGCTACTGTTGTAGATAGCTCCTATATCTGATGCATAGCCTGTTTTTGATGAACTGCTACTTTCAGTGCTGTACTTTAAATCTGCTTAGTATAGGTGGAGCAGTCTTCCCCTCTGACCCCATAGTTCAGTTGCCCCGCTTGTTTTCAAATCTCGATCCCTAATCGACGAGCCAGACCTGACACAACACATACACCCCCTTAGTTGTACGACGTTACAGAGATACTATCAAGTACCGAGGCTGACACCTCGCTAAGTACTCCTCATGATATCTGTGTAGTATAGCTAGTCGGTCATGGTTATCGAGGGTGATTCCTCTTTCACCATTCCCGACGATGTCGCTGTCGTGCAACCCCTCAAGTGTGGGACCCCCGAGGGTGATTCCTCTAAGCCCACCTTGACGGATACTTCGTTCGGAATCCAACGAGGGTGATACCTCAGATTCCCCTCGATGTTACAACCACACAGTTACTCGGCCATGTTACTGGGATCATTGGTGATTAGATGTTAGACGGGTGGATTCCCACGAGATTGTGTGATGACCTAATTAAAATGATAATGGATTTGGGTATTTGATCTGGGTTGGTTGGAGACCTTTTCGCACTAACCGGCTACGCGGGAAGAATTATGGGTACTCGGCGTCGCGGTATCAGCCGAAGCTTTTCAGATGTTAGCAATGTAGCGGCGCGCGCCCGAGTGGTCCCGAGATGCATCGCGCTTGTGATTAAGGGATGCTAGGACTGACGTCGGCCGCCCACGCATCATGCAGGAGCGCGAAGGGGAACTGGGCCCATGAACCCTTTGTGCTTAGGAGTTAGACCGATGGGCTAGCCTCTCTGTTGAGTCTTAGGTGGGGCTGCGACGTGTCGATATTCCGAGGCCGGGCATGACCCAGAAAAATGTGTCCGGCCAGAGTGTTATCAAGCATGACGGGACATGTGGAGCACCCCTGCAGGGATGAAAATTAACTATTCGAATAGCCGTGTCCACGGTTACAGGATGACTTGGAGTTGTGCCCTGATCTTATACAACTACAATTGTTACTTAATTGGAATTAGTTGCCTCGGGATTGCTTCCTCGCAGGGAGTCGAGGGAGGACCTCTGGGCGTGACCTCACTTTAATATTGTTGTAACAATATGACTATTAATGGTGTTACACCTGTTCTACTCTCGTCTATTGCTGCAAGACCCTGAAGATGCTAGTCTTCGATAGGACTAGGCCTTCCCTCTCTTTTCTCGCATTGCTGCAGTCAGTACACATATAAACACCCCCCTTCTTTGATACTGATGCATACTTAGCATAGTTCTGATGTAAGTCTTGTGAGTACTTTGGATGAGTACTCACCGTTGCTTTGCTCCCCCTTTGACCCATTGATCCGTTGTTGCGTCGAGATGATGGAGCCCCGGAGATGGAGTTTCCTGCCGATGTCTGCCATCCCGATGGTGTCTTCTTCATGGAGGCCGCTGAAGATAGGAGTAGTTTAGGAGGTTCCCAGGCAGGAGGCCTTGCCTCGTTCGATCGTGTTTCTTTTGTGCTAGCCTTCTCTAAGGCACTCCATGTTATGTCTGTACTCAGATATTGTTGCTTCCGCTGACTCGTGTGTTTATCGAGCTTCTGTATTCTAGCCCTCGAGGCCCCTGGCTTGTAATATGAAGCTTGTATTATTTTTATTCGTGTCTAGAGTTGTGTTGTGATATCTTCCCGTGAGTCCTTGGGTTTGATCGTACACATTTGCGTGTATGATTAGCGTACGGTTAAACCGAGGGCGTCACAACACCACTACATCACACCATAGTGGCAAGCATGAGGGGTTAGCCCTCATGCACAAGTGCATAGGTGCACTCATGCCCACACACACACCTGCATGAACACATACACACCATATATGTGCTCACACACACACACACACACACTACAAGAGGTGCATCATGAGAGGCTAGGCCCTCTTGCACATATGCATGTGCAACCACATGCACACACACACACTCACATATGTGCACATCTCACTCATGTGCACACACACACATCCACACACATACACACCTAGTGCTCATATACACACAAATGCATACACACACCACACCATACATACATGAATAACCTAGGCATTTAAGGAAATGTACACCATGGTATGGCTAAAAGAAAAACAGAGTAAAGCTTGCTGCACAAGGAAAATAAATAGGGCCAAAAAAAATAACAAAGGAACAAAAATAAAAGCGCGCGGGGGGGGGGGGTTGCTGGATTCGAACCCAGGACCCCTTGGTGCCACACACAAACACACACCACTACACTACATCGCTGGATCTGACCAGAGAGGGGATACACAGGAGGTAAGCTACCTCTGTAGTGCTGCACAGGGAAAACTGACGAAATAAGAAAAAGGAGTGCCAGGGGGAATCGAACCCGCGTCGCTGGGATGGAGCGCGGCTCGGTTGCCACTGCGCGAGTGAATCGGATCTGAACGGAAAGTGTGTGTGTGGGGGGGGGGTGTTGCTCTTTGAGCAGCCCCCTCGCATCTACTGCATCCACACGACACATAGGAACATGGGAGCTTCTGGTGGTGCTCCAGCGATCTACGCGGGACGACATGCTACGACGCGAAGATAAAAGGAAGGGGAAGAAGATGCGCTCTCCCAGGATGCCAACGGGGCCGTCGAAGGGGAAGAAGATGCTTGAGGAGGCCCTCATAGAAGAAGCAGGAAGGCCACGGTGGAGCAGCACGACGACGAGGAAGAAGGGGAGGTGGCCGTCGCCGTGGTGGTCCTCCGGGGCTTCTACCGCCTGGAATGGAACGCGGAGAGACCCCCCGAGCTCACGGACATCTTCGCTGACGCCGGAGACGATGGAGACACGGGGTAGACGGCGGCACCCTTCTCTCTCTCCCTGCAACTCTCTCTGATCTCTCCTTCACAGAAGCCTTACCCGAGAGGAAGAAAGGAAAGAGATGGAGGAGAGGGTGGCGGTGTCGTGGTTTTGTCACGGCAGATGTCCTCATGAGAGAACTTAGGTGTGAGGCCATCGCAACCATGTGGTGGCTTGAAGGGGTTGGTCGGAACCGAGAGACGCAAGTTTACCCAGGTTCGGCCCCTCCGATGGAGGTAAAAGCCTACGTCCTGCTTGTGCTTCATTGATGAAGATGATGATCTCAATTACAAGGGTGCAGACTCGCCACCTTTAATCTCGTGGGTGGCTAATCTGTCTATCTCATGATTTGTCTTGTCTAGACCTAAGTTGTGAATCTTGTCCCTCTTGGGGCGCCTTACCCCTCCTTATATAGGTGGAAGGGGTAGGCTTACATGTAGAGTCCTAGTAGGAGTTGGAATACGACTAGTCTCTCTTTAATCCTAATCCGGGTCTTGTTTCCTTCTTGTGGGAGTCCTTCCTCTTCTTGGGCCTTCTCTTGTGAGTCGGCCCTCCTGGCCTCTCTATGAGTCGCCTTATGCCAGGGTGCACGCTGGGCCTTGGGCCTTCGTCATTTATCTAAGTCGCCTGTGGGGTCAAGTATGAGTCGCCCGCCAGGTCACTGCTGAGTCGCCGGTGAATCGCCAAGTCCTTTGGCGGGCCATACTCCAAGCCGGGTTACACTGCGGGGTATATCCCCGACAGACGGCGCGAGGGAGGAACCCTAGGCACGGACGCCAAGGGAGTATATAGAGGAGGAGGAGGGTGGAGTGGCGCCCGGTGCGCATGTGCCTGCACGAGTAGGGGAGGAGGGAGCTGCGGGAGGAAAAAGATGGAGGGGAGGTGCCACTGGCGAGTGGGACCTCGCAGCCTCGCTGGAAAGGGAAGAAGACGGTCGCTGGATGGGCTTGGCGCCGGGAAAACAAGGAAATGGGCCTCGGAAGGAGGGAGCCAGCCCAGTTGCGCCACGCAGTTTAAAACAAAAGGTTTTTTTTAAATACAACCTCAACAAAATTCACACACCCACATAGGGGTTTGAAGAAAACAAACTAAAAATATCTAGGGCATAAGAGAATTATGCCTTATTTAAATAAAATATAACACTGATTTTAGGAGCAACTAAATTAAATGCAAAAACAAAATACCTATGCTGTTTTTGTATTTAAAATCCCATTTCACTTAAGTTTTAAAACCCCAAAACAATACCTGTCATGCTCAAGATAACACACTAAAATAACAACATTTATTGGTAACTACAACTTGCAAGATCGGATCTAAAACACACATATATTGGTGACAACATAATAATTTCATATCCGAAATCATGGCACTCGGGCCCTAGTGACAAGCATTAAGCATGGCAAAGTAGTAGCAAAATCAATCTCAGAACATAGTGGATACTAGGGATCAATCCCCGTCAAAAATAACTCGATTACATGATAGATCTCATCCAACCCATCACCGTTCAGCAAGCCTACGATGAGATTACTCACGAACGGTGAAGAGCATCATGGGATTGGCAATGAAGGAAGGTTGATGATGACGATGGCGACGATCTCCCCTCTCCGGAGCCCAGAACGGACTCTAGATCTGCCCTCCAGAGGAAGAACAGGAGGTGGCGGCGCCTCCGTATCACAAAACGGGATGAACTCTTCTCCTTGATTTTTTTCCGGACGAAAGAGGTTACATAGAGCTGGAATTGGGGGCGGCAGAGCTCCGAGGGGCTCACAAGCCTGCCAGGCCCGGCCAGGGGGAGGGGGCTGGTGGGCTTGTGAGCTCCTGGCTCCGTCCCTCTAGTTGATTCTTGCGCCAGTATTTTTTATATATTCCACAAAAATTCCTCGTAGATTTCTAGGTCATTCCGAGAACTTTTATTTCTGCGCAAAAACAACACCATGGCAATTCTGTTGAAAACAACGTCAGTCCGGGTTAGTTCCATTCAAATCATGCAAAATAGAGTCCAAAACAAGGGCAAAAGAGTTTGGAAAAGTAGATACGACAGAGACGTATCAACTCCCCCAAGCTTAAAGCCTTGCTTGTCCTCAAGCAATTTAGTTGACAAACTGAAAGAGACAAAAGAAAAACTTTGATGAACTCTGTTTGATCTTGTTGTTGCAACTATGTCTAACTCATATCCAGAATTTCAGCAAGATCACAAGTAAACCACATAAGCAAATGACATCTAGGTCTCACGGTAAACTCATATCAATGGCATAATCAACTAGCGAGAAAATAATAATAAGTCTCAAACGTCAACACTTCAATCAAAACAATCATGAAGCAGTACGAACAAATGGTATCTCGCTAGCTCTTTCTGAGACCGCAAAACATAAATGCAGAGCACCTTCAAAGACCAAGGGCTGACTAAACATTGTAATTCATGGCAAAGAAGATCCAGTCACAATCATGCTCAACACAGTTAAAAGCAAAGCATAAAAATGACAGAGGTGCTCTCTAATTGGTGCTTTTTCAAGAGGAGGATGACTCAACAGGAAAATAAATAGACAAGCCCTTCGCAGAGGGAAGCATTGATTTTCAGAGGTGCCAGAGCTCAAGCTTTGAAAACAGAGATAATAATTTTGGGTGGCATGCTTTCATTGTCAACACAATGACTAAGAGTTCTCACCATCTTCCACGATACACATGCTATAGGCGGTTCCCAAACAGAAAAGGAAATTTTTGACTCCCCCACTACCAATCAATCACACTCCACGACTAGCCGAATACTCTGGTGCCGTCCATACCAACATCAATCCAGGGGGAGTTTTGTTTGCAATTATCTTTTCGATTTGAGCATGGAACTGGGCATTCCAATTACCGGCCCTTTCTCGTGAATGATAGTGAATAAACACATATCGAGGATAACACGCCTGGCATGGAAGATACTGATAGCCCCCTGTCACCACATGAGCGGTTCGGGCATGCAAAACAGATTATTTCTTGAAGATTTAGAGAGTGGCACATGCAAATTTACTTTGAACGGCAGGTAGATATCGCATATAGGTAGGTATGGTGGACTCATATGGAACAACTTTGGGTTTAGGGAAGTGGATGCACAAACAGTATTCCCGCTTAGTACAAGTGAAGGCTAGCAAAAGACTGGGAAGCGACCAACTAGAGAGCGACAACAGTCATCAAAATGCATTGACATTAACTAACATTGAGTGCAAGCATGAGTAGGACATAAATCACCCTGAACATGAATATCATAGAAGCTATGTTGATTTTGTTTCAACTACATGCGTGAACATGCGCCAAGTCAAGCCACTTGAATCATTCAAAGGAGGATACCATCCTATCATACTACATCACAGTCATCTCAAAATTCATGTGGGCATCCAAGACAAACCATTATAAGCTCCTAGCTAAGTAAGCATGACATAAGCAACTATAATCTCTAAGTTGTCATTGCAAACATGTTTCTCTCACAACAAAGCTGAATCAGGAACGATGAGCTAGTCATATTTACAAAAACAAAATAGATCGAGTTCATACCAGCTTTTCCAGGCTCGGTCACTTCATCATATATTGTGATTATTGCCTTTCACTTGCACGACCGAATGATGTGAACAATAATAAGAGTGCTCGTGCATTGGACTATGCTGGAATCTGCAGGCATACACAAAGGAGAAGACACAGTAATATGGCTCTTTAACAGATAAGCAGATATGCATGCGAGAGCCACTAAACATTGTAACCATGATCTTCTACCTTGACCCAAAGAAAAAGAAAACTATTTACACGGAAAAGCTCCCAACAAGCAAAAGAAGAACAAGAAAATCTTTTTGGGTTTTCTCAAACTAGACAGACACACGAAAAGAAAACGAGAAAAAGAAAATAAACTAGCATAGATGATACAGTGGCAAAGTGTGAACACCGACGAACAAAGTGAAAGCATAATCAAGAATGTAAAGTCGGTGAGAAAGACGTACTCCCCCAAGCTTAGGCTTTTGGCCTAAGTTGGTCTACTCCCATGGATGCAAATAACCAGCTCCGGGGTACTCCGGAGTGGACTGAGGATGCCACTGCTGTGTGAGCTCCTCTGGCTCCCACTGATTAACCCGCGTATGGTACTCGACTGGTGGCTCGGGCACGGGCACCTGTGGTTGGGCTAGGCCCCAATATGCGTAGATGTCCGAGGGCATAATAATGTACCTGCGTGCATGAAGATTGAACAAAGAAGGAGCAGGCAAAGTAATAGTCTCACGAGTACCCTGACTGAATACCAGGTTATAAATCATCCTTCTATTTATATCTCTATCAAGAAAGTCATGGCGAACCATGCTATCGTAATCTAGATATCTCTCGGGAAGAAGAATCTCTTCTTCCTCCTCTAGTCTAATAGGTATCTCAAAGTGTCAAGAAAGACGAGTAGCATAGATACCTCCATAGACAACGCCTTTAGAACGGTTCGTGTTCAACCGTTGAGCTACTATAGCGCCCAAGCTATAAGTTTTATCATTATAAAGGGCTTCGTGCAAGACCGCAAGATCTGGGGAGCTAAGTCACCCAACTTTCCCATCGCCAATCAAACATTTTCCCACAATTAGTGAGAAGTACCGAAGCACGGGAAAATGTATGCTGGCAGCTCTAGCGCAAGACACTCCTCTCTCCTCTCCTACAGCAATAGTGTCGAGGAAAGCTTCCATGTCCCGTGGACGAGGTTCATGAATATCCCCAACGTAAGGTAATTTGCAAACATTGCAAAAATCCTGGAGTGACATGCACTGGGGGATATCATAAAGTTTGAACTCAACCATAGGAAGATTCTTCCTCAGATAGAAGTTAAAGCTTTGTACGAAGATATTAGTGAGGAGGAGGTATTGCGGACACTTATCTTCAACGAAGGCGGTAAGGCCTGCGTTCTCCACCAAGTAGTAAAAGTCCTCATAAAGTCCGGCGGCGCGTAGGAACACATCGCTTGGCCATTCGCACGCTCGAACTTCTGCAACTCAAGGGACCGGATACTTGGGCTTCTTGTCACTTCCATCATCCTTAGGGTCACGGCCTGAAGAGCCTCTTAAGAACCTCCTCATCTTTTCCCTTTTCTATCTCTGAAAATTTCTGAATTTTTTAGTTATTCTAAGGAAAAGTGAACAAGGCTCAACAAAACTCGTAGCAACTACTCCCACAAGTGCCTAGAGGCCATATTACGCATCAAAACCACTTGGGACCAGCTAAAATTAGCATGCAAAGCTTAAGAGCATGGTCACCAAGGCAACGAAAATACGCGAAGTATAAGGCACTAGAGCAAAAACTAATTGGACCAATGGAGGAGTCACTTACCAAGGAGTAATTTCCCCAAAACAGTTCGGAGAATGGTGCTTTGAGCAAGGAGATCGAAAATCCTAGCAAGAGGAGCAAGAACACGGGTTTGAGCTACGAAATGAATTTTTCTGGAGGTAGAAGAAGTGGATGAGAGCTAGAATGAGTGGAGGGGGTGCATGTGGGCCCCACAAGCCTGCCAGGCCCGGCCAGGGGGGGTGGCCGGGCCTCCTGGGCTTGTGGCCCACCGGCGCATCTCCTAGACTAGCTATTTGTCTCAGTTTTTTTCAAAAATTCCAGAAAAAATCATACTTGATTTTCAGGACGTTCGGAGAACTTTTATTTTCGGGGTACTTTTCTACGGGACTCTAAGACAGAAAACAGGGAAAACTAAACTAAATCTATCATTTTTCTTCTAAGCAAACGAAGGTGAAAGCTCGGAACAGAGGTTTGTGACTTCTCGATTCATCCATCTCATGGTCATCGAAAGAAATCCGTCAATGTGGTTGATCAAGTCTCCTCGACAAATCTTTTCGAATCGCAAAAGAGAACGGAGAATTTTCGAATAGTCACTAGGTCACCTCAATGGGGTGTGTATCTCCCCAACAAGCAAATCATACTTCATTTTAACTAGAGGTATAGGGCATTCAAAGGTCCCTATAAGAATCGATGAACTTTTTTCGATAGCGTTGATGCAATGTACTCGATATTGTTTCTTTTGAAAGTGCATCGTATGCTCATTACCGTTAACATGGAAAGTGACATTGCCTTTAATGCAATCTATAACAGCCCCTGCAGTGTTTAAAAAGGGTCTTTCGAGGATGACCTCCATGGCATCATCCTTGGGAATATCCAAGATAACAAAGTCTGTCAAGATAGTGACATTGACAACCACGACAGGCACATCCTCGCAAATGCCGATAGGGAAATCAGTTGATTTGTCGGCCATTTGTAGAGAGATTTCAGTGGGTGTCAACTTATCCAGTTCAAGTCTACGATAAAGAGAGAGAGGCATAACACTAACACCGGCTCCAAGGTCGCATAAAGCATTTCTAACGTAGTTGCCTTTAATGGAGCAAGGTATAGTGGGCACACCAGGATGACCTAGTTTCTTAGGAGTTCCACCCTTGAAGGTATAATTAGCGAGCATGGTGGAAATCTTAACCTCAGGTATCCTCCTCTTATTAGTCACAATATCCTTCATGCACTTAGCATACAGAGACATTTTGAGCATATCTGTCAAACGCATTTGCAGGAAGACATGTCTAATCATTTCAACAAAGAGCTCAAAATCCTCATCATCCTTTTTCTTGGATGGTTTGGGAGGAAAGGGCATGGGTTTCTGAACCCATGGTTCCCTTTCTTTACCATGCTTCCTAGCAGCGAAGTCATTCTTATCGTATCTTCTATTCTTAGGCTGTGGGTTATCAAGATCAACAGGTTCAATCTCCACATCCTTATCATTGCTAGGTTGAGCATCAACATGAACATCACTATTAATATTATCATTAGGCTCATGTTCATCACCAGATTGTGTTTTAGCATCAGAAATAGAGGCATTGTTTGGACTCTCAAGTGTAGCAGCAACAGGGTTGCTAGCGTGCAGGTTCCTATCATCTTTCTTCTTCTTTCTAGGATGACTAGGTGCATCAGTGCTAACTCCTTGAGAATCTTGTTCAATTCTCTTTGGATGACCCTCAGGATACAAAGGTTCCTCGGTCATTCTACCGCCTCTAGTGATGACTCTGACAGAATTGTCATTCAACTCATTGAGCAAGTCATTATGAGCTTTAAGTACTTGTTCTACTTGAGTAGTAACAATAGAGGCATGTTTACTCAGAAGCTTAAGATCATTGACATTTCTGTCCACACAAGCACTTAAATGACTATGCATACGAGCATTCTGTTCCAATTGTCTGCTAACATAATCGTTGAAACTCTGTTGTTTGGCAACAAAGTTATCAAATTCATCCAGGCATAGGTTAGCAGGTTTATCAAAAAGAATATCACTCTCATCAAACCTACGCAGAGAATTTACTTCTACTACCTGTATCGGGTTATCGAGACCATGGATCTCTTCGATAGGTGGTAGATTTTTGACATCTTTAGATTTAATGCCTTTCTCTTAAATAGATTTCTTAGCTTCTTGCATATCTTCGGGACCGAGGAATAGAATACCTCTTTTCTTTGTAGTTGGCTTAGGAGGTGGTTCGGGAATAGTCCAAGCATTCTCATTGCACAAGATGTTATTCAATAGGATCTCAGGTTGTTCTACAGTCTGTTCCCTAAAAACACAACCGGCGCAACTATCTAGGTGGTCTCTAGAAGCATCGGTAAGTCCATTATAGAAGATATCAAGTATTTCATTCTTCTCAAGAGGGTGATCAGGCAAAGCATTTAGTAGCTATATGAGCCTCCCCCAAGCTTGTGGGAGACTCTCTTCTTCTGCTTGAGCAAAGTTGTATATTTCCTCCAAGGCAGCTTGCTTCTTATGGGCATGGAAATATTTTTCAGAGAAGTAGTAGACCATGTCCTGGGGGCTATGCACAGAACCAGGAGCAAGAGAAGTGAACCAAGTCTTAGCATCATCCTCTAGCGAGAAAGGAAACAACGTGAGGATACAGTAGTGGCCGATATTTTCCTCAGTCGTGAATAGGGTGGCTATATCGTGCAGTTTGGTAAGATGCGCTACAACCGTTTCAGACTCATAACCGTGAAAAGGATCAGATTCGACCAGAGTGATTAACTCAGGGTCGATAGAGAATTCATAATCCTTATCGGTCACAAATATAGGCGAAGTAGCAAACTTTGGATCGTATTTCATCCTAGCGTTCAGAGATTTTTCTTTCCACTTGAGCAGTAATTTCTCAACATCATAGCTATCCTCACACGCAAGAAAATCCTCAGCTATCTCTCCCTCCATAACATAACACTCACGCGTATCAGGCAATTCAGGCATAGGAGAGCTAGTTCTAGCAGGCAAAATAGCAGGTTCTACTTCAATAGTATCAGTAGTTTCACAAGTATCATCACATCTAGCAGCAACTCTAGGAATTTGTGCATCAAGGAATGCACCTAGTGGCAAAGCATTATCAAGCATAGCATCATCAGTCAAAGCAGTATCAAGCATATCATCATCATAAGCATCCTGGGCAGCAGAAGTAGCATCATCAAGCACAAGCGACATATCAAGATTTCTAGCAGGAGGTGATGTCGCAAACTTACTCATAACTGAAGGTGAATCAAGTGCAGAGCTAGATGGAAGTTCCTTACCTGTCCTCGTAGTTGAGGACAAGACTTTAGTTCTTGGATCTATCAGATTGCTCATAGTGATCAGCAGACGTAAATCCCAAGTGACTCATAGAATATAGTTGTGCCTCCCCGGCAACGGCGCCAGAAAAAGGTCTTGATAACCCACAAGTATAGGGGATCGCAATAGTTTTCGAGGGTAGAGTATTCAACCCAAATTTATTGATTCGACTCAAGGGGAAGCGAAAGAATATTCTCAAGTATTAGCAGTTGAGTTGTCAATTCAACCACACCTGAATGATTTAGTGTTTGCAGCAAAATATCAGTAGCAAGGTAGTATGATAGGAGCAGTAGCTATAGTAACCAGCAACAACAAAGTAACAACAGTAGCAACAGAGTAACAGTAGCAGGAGTGACAGTAGTAGCGGCAAAGTAATGTAGCAAGGACTAGAAGGAAAAAACTCGTAGCCATTGGATCGGTGATGGATGATTATGCCGGATGTGATTCATCATGTAACAACTATAACACGGAGAGATAATTAACTAGCTCCCGTTCGTCAATCTAATGTAGGAATGTATTCCGTATGTAGTCATACGTGCTTAGGGAAAAGAACTTGCATGACATCTATTGTCCATCCCTCCCGTGGTAGCGGGGTCCTAATGGAAACTACGGGATATTAAGCTTCTCCTTTTAATAAAGAACCGGACCAACGCGTTAAAACTTGGTGAATACATGAACTCCTCATACTATGGTCATCTTCGGGAGTGGTTCCGGCTATTGTCACTCCGGGGTTGCCGGGTCATAACACATAGTAGGTGACTACAACTTGCAAGATAGGATCTAAAACACACATATATTGGCGACAACATAATAGGTTCAAATCTGAAATCATGGCACTCGGGCCCTAGTGACAAGCATTAAGCATGGCAAAGTAGTAGCAACATCAATCTCAGAACATAGTGGATACTAGGGATCAATCCCCGTCAAAACTAACTCGATTACATGATAGATCTCATCCAACCCATCACCGTCCAACAAGCCTACGATGAGATTACTCAAGAACGGTGAAGAGCATCATGGCATTGGTGATGAAGGAAGGTTGATGATGACGATGGCGACAATCTCCCATCTCCGGAGCCCAGAACGGACTCCAGATCTGCCCTCCAGAGGAAGAACACGAGGTGGCGGCGCCTCCGTATCGTAAAACGCGATGATCTCTTCTCCTTGATTTTTTTCCGGACGAAAGAGGTTATATAGAGCTGAAATTGGGGGCGACGGAGCTCCGAGGTGCTCACAAGCCTGCCAGGCCCGGCCAGGGGGGGGGGGGCTGGTGGGCTTGTGAGCTCCTGGCTCCGTCCCTCGAGTTGATTCTTGTGCCAGATTTTTTATATATTCCACAAAAATTCCTCGTAGATTTCCAGGTCATTCCGAGAACTTTTATTTCTGTGCAAAAACAACACCATGGCAATTCTGCTGAAAACAGCGTCAATCCGGGTTAGTTCCATTCAAATCATGCAAATTAGAGTCCAAAACAAGGGCAAAAGAGTTCGAAAAAGTAGATACTACGGAGACGTATCAATGACATAAAACTAAGCCACATGAAATGACCACATGAAATCATAACTCTTATAGCAATGACATCATGATCCAAAATAGGAAAGGGTTCCAAATATGGCAAGGGTTACATCTGGGGCATTGCAATCATGTATGCAATGATGTTCACAAGACCGGATGTCATCCTGGCCATAAGTATGGCACGTAGGTTTCAAAGTAATCCAGGAGTGGATCACTGGACGTCGGTCAAGAATATTCTGAAGTACGTGAAAAGGACTAAGGAAATGTTTCTCGTTTATGGAGGTGACGAAGAGCTCGTCGTAAAGGGTTACGTCTATGCAAGCTTCGACACTGATCCGGATGACTCTAAGTCTCAAAGTGGATATGTATTTATTCTTAATGGGGGTGCGGTAAGCTGGTGCAGTTCCAAGCAAAGCGTCGTAGAAGATTCTACATGTGAAGCGGAGTACATGGCTGCCTTGGAGGCAACTAAGGAGGGTGTCTGGATGAAGCAGTTCATGACGGATCTTGGAGTTGCGCCGAGCGCACTAAATCCAATAACTCTGTTCTGTGACAACACTGGTGCCATTTGTTAGAGCATATCTCTCCATATGTGGTTTTGGTAATTGATGACAATTCCAATGGACTAATGGTTGCCTTAAGTTATATTTATGGGATTTTTCCATAGGCACTTCTTGAAGTCCATATGTTGGGTTCAAGGAGTTTATATGATGACCAAGATGGTATTCAAGGTATTATCCAAAGAATGGTCATAGAGACACATGGTTGATCAAGATCGTCAGACAAAGAGTAAATGAAGATGATCAACACACAAAGCGTACAAGATGTACCGAGAGGGATCAAGTGATCCCATGGTATGGTAAGAATTGTCCATTACGTGTTTCTGTACTAACCCATGGTCTTCGTGAGAGTTCTATATGGAGGTTAGGTGTGTTTCCATGGGCTTGTGTCAAAAGGAAGATCTCATACAACCCATGAAGGATGACGTCAAGTGGTGGTCGTCATCAAGATTGCGGTGTGCAAGTTCAAGTGGATCAGCATGAATATATCATGCTTGAAGCTTGCCGTCCATTGTGGTGGCAATGGACTTGTGAAGATATGCTGAAGAGTGGCTCACCCATAGTGAGTATGGGGGAGAAATCAACTAGTCTTCATCAAGCCAAAACAATCAAGAAAGGTGGTCCATCTTGAGGAATCCAAGATCATCATCATATAGCTCAAGAGGACGAGGTGCAAGGTATAGGTTTGCCCTTGATAGGTTTTCTGTTTTAGGATAGATTGCTGTACTGTCAAGGGGGGCTCTCGATAGCTTGATCGTATCGTTCATTGAGAGCTCAAACCATTTGCATCCTTGCATCATACTTCTTGGTTCTTGTTTGGTGTTTATCTTTGTGAGTTTTAGAGCTTATGGTCATCTTCATGACAAGCTCGAGTTCATCGAAAACGGAGTCCATATGCATCTTCTATGATGTTTTCGATGTTGGGAGTTTTTATCGGTCTTATTCGAAGAAGGGTTCTCACCATTTTCTTATGGGAATTTTATCACTTTCTTCTTATTGATATTTCTATCAAGATTATTTTGGCCCATGTCGTTAGATTTCCAACAAACTTGGTTTCGTTGAAATCGGAGTCCGTATGCGAAAGTTAGAGCAGATTCATTATCCAACGGTAGTACCGCTCCGCTCTTGGTGCGAGCGGTAGTACCGCCCCGGAGCTGTAGTACCGCCCCTGGAGCGTTAGTAATTTCTTACTACCGCTCCGGGTGGGCGGTAGTACCGCTTCTGGACGGTAGTACCTCTCTCTGAGCGGTTGTTCTTCGTCGGAGTTTTTGCGAAGACTTTCTCTAGAGGTAGTACTGCCAGGGCTAGAGGTAGTACCGCCAGGGCTAACGGTAGTACCGCTGTGCTTGGGCTGTAAGTGGGGTTAACGGTGTGATTTCTTCCCCCACTATATAAAGGGGGTCTTCTTCCCCCTTGGACTTATCTATCCGTTGAGCTCATGTTCTTCCCCATTGTTGACCTTCTTAGAGCTTGCTAACTCTCAATCCCGCCAATGATTCTTGCTTGTTCTTGAGGGAAGAGAGAGAGGAGATCTAGATCCACATCTCCACCAATCACTTTCTCCTCTATGTGAGGGGAACCACTTGGATCTTGATCTTGGAGTTCTTTGTGAGCTCCTTGTTCTTCCTCTCATATTTCTCCATAGCTTTTGTTGTTGTGGAGGGATTTGAGTGTGAGGGACTTGACCACTTTGTGTGTTCTTGCCATTGCATGCGTAGCACTGGTTTGAGTTCTCCACAGTGATACGTGGAAGTTAAGTTTGAGAAGCCATATTACCTTTTGGTACTTAGTACCCTAGAGATTGTTCTTCGTGGATGCTTTGGCATCCTAGAAGCTCGGTGGTGTCTTGGAGCTCAATCATTGTGGTGTAAAGCTCCGGGCAAGCGTCGGGGTCTCCAATTAGGTTGTGGAGATTGCCCCGAGCAATTTGTACGGGTACCGATAACCGCCCCGAAGGGTTGCCATTTGTATGGGTTTGGTGACCGCCCTCAAGGGTCCCTTAGTGGAATCACGACATCTTGCATTGTGCGAGGGCATGAGGAGATTACGATGGCCTTAGTGGCATCTTGGGGAGCATTGTGCCTCCACACCGCTCCAACGGAGATTAGCATCCGCAAGGGTGTGAACTTCGGGATACATCATCGTCTCCGCGTGCATCGGTTATCTCTTACCCGAACCCTTTACTTATGCACTTTACTTTGTGATAGCCATAGTGTTTGTTGTCATATATCTTGCTATCACTTAGTTGTTTATCTTGCTTAGCATAAGTTGTTGGTGCACATAGGTGAGCCTAGTTGTTGTAGGTTTTGTGCTTGACAAATTAAACATTATTTTTATTCCGCATTTGTTCAAGCCTAAACCGTAATTATTTTAAAGCACCTATTCACCCCCCTCTAGGCGACATCCACGTCCTTTCATCGTTGCTCTAGCAAAGGAACCAAGGTTTCACAAGAAGACCAGACACATCAAACGACGCTTCAACCTCGTCCGCGACTATATCGAAGGAGAGGACGTAAATATTTGCAAAGTGCACACAGATCTGAATGTTGCAGATCCGCTGACTAAACCTCTTTCACGAGCGAAGCTTGATCAACACCAGAACTGTATGGGTGTTAGATTCATTCCAATGTAAATTGCATAGCGATGTGAGACTAGATCATTGACTCTAGTGCAAGTGGGAGACTATTGGAAATATGCCCTAGAGGCAATGATAAAATAGTTATTATTATATTTTCTGTTTTAAGATAATCGTTTATTATCCATGCTATAATTGTATTGTATGAAAGCATATATACATGTGTGGATATATAGACAAAAGAATGTCCCTAATAAGCCTCTCGTTGACTAGCGAGTTGATCAAGGATGGTTAAGGTTTTCTGACCATATGCATGTGTTGTCACTTGATGACTGGATCACATCATTAGGAGAATGATGTGTTGGACAAGACCCAAATTATAAACGTAGCATGTGATCGTGTCATTTTCTTGCTATTCTTTTCTGCGTGTCAAGTATTCATTCCCATGACCACGAGATCATGTAACTCACTGACACCGGAGGAATACCTTGTGTGTATGAAACGTCGCAACGTTACTAGGTGACTATAAAAGTGCCCTACAGGTATCTCCGAAGGTGTCCCTTGAGTTAGCTTGGATCAAGACTCAGATTTGTCACTCCGTGTGACGGAGAGGTGTCTCGGGGCCCACTCGGTAATACAACATCACATATAAGCCTTGCAAGCAATGTGACTCAAGTGTTAGTCACGGAATTTTGTATTACGGAATGAGTAAAGATACTTGCCGGTAACGAGATTGAAATAGGTATAGGGATACCGACGATCAAATCTCGGGCAAGTAATATACCGAAGGACAAAGGGAATGTTATACGTGATTATATGAATCCTTGGCACAAAGGTTCAACCGATAAGATCTTCGTAGAATATGTAGGATCCAATATGGACATCCAGGTCCCGCTATTGGATATTGTCCGGGGAGTGTCTCAGGTCATGTCTTTATAGTTCTCGAACCCGCAGGGTTTGCACACTTAGGTTTGGTGACGTTTCGGTATAGTTGAGTTATAGGTGTTGGTGACTGAAGGTTGTTCGGAGTCCCGGATGAGATCACGGACGTCACGAGGGTTTCCGTAATGGTCCAAAAACGAAGATTGATATACAGGATGGTTTCATTTCGTCTCCGGAAAGATTTCGAGCATTACCGGTAGTGTACCGGGAGTGACGAATGGGTTCCGGGTTTTCACCGGGAGGGGCCCACCCACCCCGGGAGTGAGCCCAATAGTCCAAGGGTGGTGCACCAGACCTTAGTGGGCCAGTGGGGCCAGCCCAAGTGGGCTATGGCACTAGGAAAAAAAAACCGAAAAAAGAGGGAGGTGGGAAGGAAGAGGAGGACTCCTCCTTCCCCAAACCGAATTGGAGTTGGAGTCCTCCTCCTTTCGGCCGACACACTTGGGGATCTCTGGAGCCCCAAGTCTATCCCCTCCCCTCCTCCTATATATACTAGAGGTTTTAGGGTTTTTGAGACACAACTTTTCCACGTGCAACTCAAACCTCTACTTTGTAGTTCTTCCTCCAGATCTGTTTTCTGTGGAGCTCGGGTGGAGCCCTACAGGAATAGATCATCACCATCACCGGCGCGCTGTCACGCTGCCGGAGAACTCATATACTTCCCCGTCTCTCTTGCTGGATCAAGAAGGCGGAGATCATCATCGAGCTATACGTGTGCTGAATGCGGAGGTGCCGTCCGTTTGGTGCTAGATCGGAACGGATCGTGGGACGACGGTGATTTGAATCAACAAGCTGTACCACTATATCAACCACATTTCTTAACGCTTCCCGCATAGCGATTTACAAGGGTATGTGGATCCGATCTCCCTCTTGTAGATGAACATCACCATAATAGGTCTTCGTGTGCGTAGGAAATTTTTTGTTTCCCATGCAACGTTCCCCAACAGATCCAACGCGGGAAATTCCCACTATCTTCGCCCCATCCGGGCGGCATAACTTCTGAAAGTAGAATTGGCCCCTAGGATGGTTTTGATAATTGATCACAACTTATGCATCATTGGACTAACATATTTTTTAAGTATATTTCAGAAAAGTTCAAAAGATGATATGGCTAAAGGCTTATGTAGAGATGCCCCTTGATGCAAGAAAGGAATAATATTGGCTCAAGCTTCAAGCTAGAAGACTCTTCATTTTATATTTGTGAGAAATCAGTTTTGAGTCCATAGGAAAGCCAATACTATTAAAAGGGGGTGAGGTAGTAAAATGAACTGATTGCTCAAATTGCTCAAAGTTAGCCACCAAAATACTCAGTCATTTGTCCACATATCCATTTTATCCAATTCCAGAGTCAAATTTGGTGTCACCAACTTCCACATTTTGGACCCACCGAGTTTGACCTCACACAAAAGCCCTAGCCTTTCCCATCAAATTTGGGCAACCAAATCCATATCGGTGCTACCGAGCTTGGTTGACCAACATTCTGTTTCCTCGGTACACAAAATCAGAATTTCCGAGTTTGAGTATCGGTGCCACCGAGTTTGGCCATCTGACCGTTAGCTACCTTTTCGGTCCCACCGAGTTGTGTATATCGGTATCACCAAGTTTAGGACTTCGGTGTCACCGAATTTGATACTTTAGGTGTAATGGTTGGATTTTGTGTGTTGCCTATATATACCCCTTCACCCCACCTCTCACTCGAGGGAGAAGCACTCAGAACACACACTTCATTGCCAGATTCATTTTCTGAGAGAGAACCACCTACTCATGTGTTGAGACCAAGATATTCCAATCCAATCATTTGAAACTTGATATTTAGCCTCCCCAAACTACTTTCCACCAAATCAATCTCTCCTAACCATGCATATTCTGTGAGAGAGTGATTTTGTGTTGAGGAGACTATCTTTAGAAGCACAAGAGCAAGGAGTTCATTGATCTACCACATCTCTTACCTTTTGGAGGGTGGTGCCTCCAAGATTAGTTATGTGTCGCTTGGGATCCTCCTACTTCGTGTTGTGGAGTTGAACCAAGATGTTTGTAAGGGGAAGGAGATCGCCTACTTCATGAAGATCTACCGTGAGTAAGGCTAGTCCTTCGTGGGCGAAAGTCGTGGTGGAATAGACAAGGCCGCTTATTCATGGACCCCTTGTGGGTGGAGCCCTCCATGGACTCTCGTAGCCATTACCCTTCGTGGGTTGAAGTCTCCACTAACATGGACGTATGATAGCGCTACCTATCCAAACCATGCCAAAAATCATTGTGTCAACCTCATGCGTTTGATCTCCCTACCTTACTCCTTTACTTTACACTTGCATGTTTTACATTCCGCTACTATACTCTTAGAACTGCATGTGTAGGGTGTACTTGACTTGCTATAACTGCCAAAGCTGCCTCTCAACTAAAATTGGGAAAAGGCAAAAAAATTATCTTGTCAAGTAGTCTAATCACCCCCATTTAGACTTACTTTCGATCCTACAAGTGGTACCAGAGCTTTGGCCTCCATTGCATTGGTTTCACAACCTAGGAGAGTATGGCGTCTAGTGAGGGAAGTTATCGCCATAGAGGTCCATATTTCTATGGCACTATTTTGCTAGTTTGAAGCATAAGATGAAAATGCACATTCTTCGTTTTAATCCTCATGTTTGGGCTGTTATTCGTGTTGGTGTGCAAGGAAACTTCTTTGGAGAAGGACATGAACCGAATTGTGATGCGAGAACTAATGAATTGAAGATGTTGCAACTCAATGCTCAAGCCTACAACATCATCTTCAATAGTCTATGCCTCGAAGAATTCAACAAAATCAGTTGTCTTGAGAATGCAAAAGAAATTTGGGATACTTTGGTTGATATGCACGAAGGTACCGATTCTGTCACAGAATCTAAGTTGGATGTGCTTCAAAGTCATCTTGACAAGTTCAAGATGAAGGATGGTGAAGGTGTCGCTGAAATATACTCCAGGCTAGCTCTTAGGAAGCGAAGAGATGACCGACAAACTCATCATCAAGAAGATACTTAGAGTCTTGATGGAAAGTATGACACAGTGTGCACATTGATCCAAATGATGCCAAACTACAAAGATCTCGAGCCAACCGAAGTCATTGGTAGGATTGTTGCTCATGAGATGTCACTCAAGGACAAAGATGAGATGCACAACAAGTCAAGCGGTGCTTACAAAGCTTCATGTGATGCTCCCGCTACTTCAAAGGACAATCTTGTCACTGATGAAGAGATAAGCCTCATGGTCAGAAAATTCAACAAGTTCTACAAGAGTAGAAGCAAAGAGAGAAGCTCAAGATCAAGACATGATGAGACGTGTTCGTCCAGTCGTGACCGAAACTGCTACAATTGTGGGAAGCCCGGACACTACTCCAATGAGTGCTCGGCTCCCTACAAACAAAGATAAGAGTCACCTTGAAGAAAAAGCTCAATAGATGTCGTGGTTTTGTCATGGCAGATGTCCTCGTGAAAGGACTTAGAGATGGAGCCATCACACCTTGGTGGCGACTCGAAGGGGGTGAGCGAAAGTGAGACTCAGATTTACCCAGGTTCGGCCCCTCGTGAGGAGGTAAAAGCCTACGTCCTGCTTTGTGTGGATTAATGGTGGTTTCGATTACAAGGAGGGCGTAACTCGCCTGACCTAGCTCTCGATTCTCTCTAACTCACGTGAGCTCTCCCTCGGACTCGCCTTTATATACAGGTCGAGGCCCTAGGGTTTACAAAGTCCTGCCATTCTACTCTTTGTGGCCTTCCTTATCTCTAAGTCGCCGTGTCCCTCATGATAAGGAGCTTCCTTGATAACCCATCATCCGCACGATCTCTTGAACTGCCCTTCAGCTCCTGGGCCATGGGACACGCAGCTAATGGTGAGTCGCCCCTTTGGTGACCCAGCCCATTAAGGGCGGGTTACCCATACGTAATATCCCCAACATTAGGCCCCAGATTGTCCTGAATTCATTCGTGTCAATAACTCCCATCAACTTGGGGCGACTCTCCTCATTTCTAACCTTTAGCGAATGTTAAGTCGCCATCCGTTGTACTTGATGTGAGTCGCCATGTAGTATTGAATGGCGTCACCTCGTCCCCTTAGTTCCAGGGCTCCTAACACCGTAACCGTCAACGGATCTTTTGTTCATAATTGCTTATCCCGAAAATCTAGGCGCCATCGTCGCAATCTCTGACGTGTCGCCTCGATTTCCGCCTTGACAGCTTCGATTTCCGTTCCTTCCCTTTAAATAACAAGGGAAATGGGGGGGAGGAAACCCCGTCACCAACCTCCATCTCATCCTCATCTTCCTCGTGCACTTCGTCTCCGAGCACCAGCGCCCCTGCGTCGTCTCCGGCTCCTGGAGCTTCTCCATCGTCTGCGACCTTCTGGGCGTCAAGGAACACAAAGCACCGAGCGTTCGTCCCCGACACCGATCTCCTGTTCTCAGGTACACGCATTCCCTCCATTTAGGGTTAGGCCGAGAACGCCATGACTGTAGCCTCTTGCAAACTAGCTTCCACAATGCGATGAACACCCTTATCTGCTTTAGATCCGTTTCATGCTCTCGTGATTGTCCTTAGGCAATAGCAGCCTTCGGCCATTTAATCATGTCCTTTCGCCAACTTAAACCTACATACTGTAGACCCAACGTTGTCGCTGCGTTATGTGCATAGTTCACTATCATTATTCCAGGTAATATCCTTCTATTTTTGACCTATTCGTAGATCCACAATTTACTGCCTATCTTTAGAAACATGTTTGTTCATCTGCTGAGAATATCTCTAAGGAAGAAAACACCTTTGAGAGTCGCCATCTAGCTCCAGCCTTCATAGTGACTTAGTTTTATTACTATAGCTATGACACCTTCTCTTCCAGTCTGAAGGGCGAGTTAGAATACTTTTGAAGATATGCCCATAGATCGGCCAAATAACGGGCTACGACGTACGTCAACCATTTGGCGGGTTACCAAATCTTTTACGAACACCGTAGATCCATACCAGCGGGTTAGAACATTTCCTAGTCTTTTACTGAGTCGCCTCGTTCCCTTCTCTCTTTTGTAGTCATGGCCATTACAAGGTGTGACTGGTTACCAACCAAAATCGACGATGCCACGCTTGCCATTACTACTGAAATTCAGAAATTTGCCGTCTACCATGGCAGACGGCAAAGGGGGCAACCACGGACGGAAAAGGCTTTGCCGTCGGTCAGCAGACAGCAAACTAGACGATAAAAAAATCCAGTGAAGAGGTTCTTTGCCGTCTGCTTTTGTAAAGCGGACGACAAAGATTTTTTGCCATGAGGGGGCAGACGGCAAATTAACTGGGACGGCATATACTGCAACGTCCCCATTAAGTGTTAACGGCAGGCGTCTTCTCTTTGCCTTCTGCCATCCCCCCTTTGCCATGTGGGGGCAGACGACAAAGAGGGGAGAGAGGGGGGGGGGGCTGATTCACCCCTTTGCCGTCTGCCCACCCCCCTTTGCCATGTGGGGGCAGACGGCAAAGAGGGGAAACAGAGGGGGCAGATTCCCCCCTTTGCCGTCTGCCCACCCCCCTTTGCCATGTGGGGGCAGAAGACAAAGAGGGGAAATAGAGGGGGCAGATTCCCCCCTTTGCCGTCTGCACACCCCCCTTTGCCATGTGGGGGCAGACGGCAAAGAGGGGAACCTGCCCCATTTTAATTTATTTTTTATTATATCCAACATTTTGAAAAATAATCAGGATATATATATATATATTTGACATAAATAAATTTCTTTCCGTACTCATAACCATATTAAAATAACTCTCATCCATAGTGCATACATATTATGCAAGTTGCATCCGTACCAAACCATATATTATACCAGTTTCATCCACATGCATACAAAGTTTCATATATATACATATACTACAATAGTTTCAATTCAAGCCATGGTACAAGAAATCATCTTCAAGCATTCCATCATTATAATCTAAGCTTCCCGTGAAGTGAAAGTAATCTGCAAAATGACAAATAAGAAAGTTAGAAGAATAATACTAGATTAAGAAGTGTATATATAGGTTATTTCGGAGAGAAATTAGCTAAGTATAGACCATTTAGGAGCTAACTAAGCTAATTATGTCATTTAGGTGGAACCCTAGCTAACCATAGGTCGTTTCGGAGCTAACTTGGGTAAAATAGGTCATTCCGGAGCAAACTATGCTTATTTAGCCATTTTGGATCTAGCTAGGCTAATTATAGGCCATTTAATACCTAAGGTAGGGGGAATAGGCCATCTTGTAGCTACGTAAGCCTTATTATGTCATTTAGGAGAGAACTTAGCTAACTCTAGGTCATTTTTTATTAAATAGGTCATTTTGGAGCTAACTAAGCTAATTATGTCATTTCGTAGGATAATTAGCCAATTTAGCCTTTCTTGGATGAGTCTAAGCTGCGTAGAAGAAGAGAAAGAGAAGAATAAGTAAAAGAAGGAGGAGGAGGAGAAGGAGAAGGAAGAAGAGAAGAAGAAGAAAAGAAGAAGGAGAAGGATAAGGAGGAAGAAGGAGGAAGAAGAAGGAGTAGGAGGAGCTCCTTCTCCTTCTTCTCCTTCTCCTTCTCCTCCTCCTTCTCCTTCTCCTTCTTCTTCTTCTTCTTCTTCTTCTTCTTCTTCTTCTTCCTTCCTTCCTTTCATTTTTCCTCTTTCTTCTCCTTTTGTCCCCTTCTTCGGGCTAAATTGGCTAAGAATGCCTTTTTGGAGCTAATTATGTCATTTCTAGGATAATTAGCTAAGTAAAGGTCATGTTTTATTAAATAGACCATTTAGGAGCTAACTAAGCTAATTATGTCATCTAGGTGGAACCCTAGCTAACTATAGGTCGTTTGGGAGCTAACTTGGGTAAAATAGGTCATTCCGCAGCAAACTATGCTTATTAAGCCATTTTGGATCTAGCTAGACTAATTATAGGCCATTTAATACCTAAGTTAGGGGGAATAGGTCATCTTGCAGCTACATAAGCCTTATTATGTCATTTAGGAGAGAACTTAGCTAACTGTAGGTCATTTTTTATTAAATAGGTCATTTTGGAGCTAACTAAGCTAATTATGTCATTTCGTAGGATAATTAGCCAATTTAGCCTTTCTTGCATGAGTCTAAGCTACTTAGAAGAAGAGAAAGAGAAGAAGAAGTAAAAGAAGGAGGAGGAGGAGGAGGAGGAGAAGGAGAAGGAAGAGGAGAGGAAGAAGAAAAGAAGAAGGAGAAGGAGAAGGAGGAAGAAGGATGAAGAAGAAGGGGAAGGAGGAACTCCTTCTCCTTCTTCTCCTCCTTCTTCTCCTTCACCTTATCCTCCTCCTTCTCCTTCTTCTTCTTCTCTTCTTCTTCTTCTTCTTCCTTCCTTCCTTTCATTTTTCCTTTTTCTTCTCCTCTTGTCCCCTTCTTCGGGCTAAATTGGCTAAGAATGCCTTTTTGGAGCTAATTATGTCATTTCGAGGATAATTAGCTAAGTATAGGTCATGTTTTATTAAATAGACCATTTAGGAGCTAACTAAGCTAATTATGTCATCTAGGTGGAACCCTAGCTAACTATATGTCGTTTCGGAGCTAACTTGGGTAAAATAGGTCATTCCGGAGCAAACTATGCTTATTAAGCCATTTTGGATCTAGCTAGGCTAATTATAGGCCATTTAATACCTAAGTTAGGGGGAATAGGTCATGTTGAAGCTACGTAAGCCTTATTATGTCATTTAGGAGAGAACTTAGCTAACTGTAGGTCATTTTTTATTAAATAGGTCATTTAGGAGCTAACTAAGCTAATTATGACATTTCGTAGGATAATTAGCCAATTTAGCCTTTCTTGGATGAGTCTAAGCTACGTAGAAGAAGAGAAAGAGAAGAAGAAGTAAAAGAAGGGGGAGGAGGAGGAGGAGGAGAAGGAGAAGGAATAGGAGAAGAAGAAGAAAAGAAGAAGGAGAAGGAGAAGGAGGAAGGAGGAAGAACAAGGAGAAGGAGGAGCTCCTTCTCCTTCTTCTCCTCCTTCTTCTCCTTCTCCTTATCCTCCTCCTTCTCCTTCTTCTTCTTCTCTTCTTCTTCTTCTTCCTTCCTTTCATTTTTCCTCTTTCTTCTCCTCTTGTCCCCTTCTTCGGGCTAAATTGGCTAAGAATGCCTTTTTGGAGCTAATTATGTCATTTCGAGGATAATTAGCTAAGTATAGGTCATGTTTTATTAAATAGACTATTTAGGAGCTAACTAAGCTAATTATGTCATCTAGGTGGAACCCTAGCTAACTATAGGTCGTTTCGGAGCTAACTTGAGTAATATAGGTCATTCCGGAGCAAACTATGCTTATTAAGCCATTTTGGATTTAGCTAGGCTAATTATGGGCCATTTAATACCTAAGTTAGGGGGAATAGGTCATCTTGCAGCTACGTAAGCCTTATTATGTCATTTAGGAGAGAACATAGCTAACTGTAGGTCATTTTTTATTAAATAGGTCATTTTGGAGCTAACTAAGCTAATTATGTCATTTCGTAGGATAATTAGCCAATTTAGCCTTTCTTGGATGAGTCTAAGCTACGTAGAAGAGGAGAAATAGAAGAAGAAGTAAAAGAAGGAGGAGGAGGAGGAGGAGGAGAAGGAGAAGGAAGAGGAGAAGAAGAAGAAAAGAAGAAGGAGAAAGAGAAGGAGGAAGAAGAAGGAAGAAGAAGGAGAAGGAGGAGCTCCTCCTTCTTCTCCTCCTTCTTCTCCTTCTTCTTATCCTCCTCCCTCTCCTTCTTCTTCTTCTCCTCTTCTTTTTCTTCCTTCCTTTCATTTTTCCTCTTTCTTCTCCTCTTGTTCCCTTCTTCGGGCTAAATTGGCTAAGAATGCATTTTTGGAGCTAATTATGTCATTTCAAGGATAATTAGCTAAGTATAGGTCATGTTTTATTAAATAGACCATTTAGGAGCTAACTAAGCTAATTATGTCATCTAGGTGGAACCCTAGCTAACGATATGTCGTTTCGGAGCTAACTTGGGTAAAATAGGTCATTCCAGAGCAAGCTATGCTTATTAAGGCATTTTGGATCTTGGTAGGCTAATTATAGGCCATTTAATACCTAAGTTAGGGGGAATAGGTCATCTTGCAGCTACGTAAGCATTATTATGTCATTTAGGAGAGAACTTAGCTAACTGTAGGTCATTTTTTTAAATAGGTCATTTTGGAGCTAACTAAGCTAATTATGTCATTTCGTAGGATAATTAGCCAATTTAGACTTTCTTGGATGAGTCTAAGTTGCGTAGAATAAGAGAATGAGAAGAAGAAGTAAAATAAGGAGGAGGAGGAGAAGGATAAGGGAGAGGAGAAGAATAAGAAAAGAAGAAGGAGAAGGAGAAGGAGGAAGGAGGAAGAAGAAGGAGTAGGAGGAGCTCCTTCTCCTTCTTCTCCTTCTCCTTATCCTCCTCCTTCTCCTTCTTCTTCTTCTCTTCTTCTTCTTCTTCTTCTTCTTCTTCTTCTTCCTTCCTTTCATTTTTCCTCTTTCTTCTCCTCTTGTCCCCTTCTTCGGGCTAAATTGGCTAAGAATGCCTTTTTGGAGCTAATTATGTCATATCGAGGATAATTAGCTAAGTATAGGTCATGTTTTATTAAATAGACCATTTAGGAGCTAACTAAGCTAATTATGTCATCTAGGTAGAACCCTAGCTAACTATTGGTCGTTTCGGAGCTAACTTGGGTAAAATAGGTCATTTCGGATGAGTCTAAGCTAAGTAGAAGAAGAGAAAGAGAAGAAGAAGTAAAAGAAGTTGGAGGAGGAGGAGGAGGAGGAGGAGAAGGAGAAGGAAGAGGAGAAGAAGAAGAAAAGAAGAAGGAGAAGGAGAAGGAGGAAGAAGGAGGAAGAAGAAGGAGAAGGAGGAGCTCATTCTCCTTCTTCTCCTCCTTCTTCTTATCCTCCTCCCTCTCCTTCTTCTTCTTCTCCTCTTCTTCTTCTTCCTTCCTTTCATTTTTCCTCTTTCTTCTCCTCTTGTCCCCTTCTTCGGGCTAAATTGGCATATAATGCCTTTTTGGAGCTAATTATGTCATTTCGAGGATAATTAGCTAAGTATAGGTCATGTTTTATTAAATAGACCATTTAGGAGCTAACTAAGCTAATTATGTCATCTAGGTAGAACCCTAGCTAACTATAGGTCGTTTCGGAGCTAACTTGGGTAAAATATGTAATTCCGGAGCAAACTATGCTTATTAAGCCATTTTGGATCTAGCTAGGCTAATTATAGGCCATTTAGTACCTAAGTTAGGGGGAATAGGTCATCTTGCAGCTATGTAAGCCTTATTATGTCATTTAGGAGAGAACTTAGCTAACTGTAGGTCATTTTTTATTAAATAGGTCATTTTGGAGCTAACTAAGCTAATTATGTCATTTCGTAGGATAATTAGCCAATTTAGCCTTTCTTGGATGAGTCTAAGCTAAGTAGAAGAAGAGAAAGAGAAGAAGAAGTAAAAGAAGGAGGAGGAGGAGGAGGAGGAGGAGAAGGAGAAGGAAGAGGAGAAGAAGAAGAAAAGAAGAAGGAGAAGGAGAAGGAGGAAGAAGGAGGAAGAAGAAGGAGAAGGAGGAGCTCCTTCTCCTTCTTCTCCTCCTTCTTCTGCTTCTTCTTATCCTCCTCCCTCTCCTTCTTCTTCTCCTCTTCTTCTTCTTCCTTCCTTTCATTTTTCCTCTTTCTTCTCCTCTTGTCCCCTTCTTCGGGCTAAATTGGCATAGAATGCCTTTTTGGAGCTAATTATGTCATTTCGAGGATAATTAGCTAAGTATAGGTCATGTTTTATTAAATAGACCATTTAGGAGCTAACTAAGCTAATTATGTCATCTAGGTGGAACCCTAGCTAACTATACGTCGTTTTGAAGCTAACTTGGGTAAAATAGGTCATTCCGAGCAAACTGTGCTTATTAAGCCATTTTGGATCTAGCTAAGCTAATTATAGGCCATTTAATACCTAAGTTAGGGGGAATAGGTCATCTTGCAGCTGCGTAAGCCTTATTATGTCATTTAGGAGAGAACTTAGCTAACTGTAGGTCATTTTTTATTAAATAGGTCATTTTGGAGCTAACTAAGCTAATTATGTCATTTCGTAGGATAATTAGCCAATTTAGCCTTTCTTGGAGCTAACTAAGCTAATTATGTCATTTAGATGGAAGTCTAGCTAGTTTTTATTAAAACACTAGAAATAACATACTATTATCGTCATCACAGCGGTGAAGCACGGTGGCTCTGGCTTGTTTCACCTGGAGAAGGCCCGACTGTAGAAGGGTCGTGCGATGCGTTTCGGGAGATATTCTGCATCAAACATCGTTTGCAATGTGTAGTTAGCATGATGACACTCTTAAGATCACTGTATTGAAATGAAACTCACCGTCCCCGCCACGTTAATGACTGGCATCGGTGGGGGGACTTGGTCGTTCTTCTCGCACATAGACTGTACATTTGGTTTTGACAAGTCAAGCTTTTTATTTATTAATGAAACGGACATTCAAATGCAAGATTTGAAATAACATGAAGAAGAAACTTACCATGAAGAGCTCGTATATGGCCCTGTTAGACGCATCATTCCGTGCCCTCTCCGCCTCCACCAATGCAGTCGTCCTCTCCTCCAGCTCCCTAATTTCCTTATCCTTCTCCGCCATAGCCGCCTGCATTGCCTCTCTCTCTTTCTGAATAGCAGCCTGCAACACAACTCATTGTTAGCAATGTAATCATATTGGTTCCAACGCACAACATAATAAAGAAAGATAGTTAAGTCCAATAAACTAACCTCGATGGCGAGCTCGATTGGCCGTGGACGACGTGTTATCTCCGGACAAGAGCTCGTTTGGCGTGCTTTTATCTGCCGGAGAGTGCTAGGACAACGTATAAGGCCGTCTCCAATGGCGATCGAGCCATGTGGCCTACCGTTGCCAGCTATCATCACCAGCTTCAACTCTTCCATAATACTCGGTGTCTCCTTCGTCGATAGCAGAGACAGAACAATTTGTAGACTTTAGGTCGAGCATAGATCGCTCTTCGCCAAAGGTACGAAAGTGATACCCGTTGATGTTGTATTTTCAAATGAACGGACCTTATAGTCAAAACCATTAGCGACTTGTCTCAACTCGGCGTCCATAGACTCTGCATCAGTCTACAAGTTTAATACGAAAGAATGGATGCATTAGCCGCAAATTAGACCAAGAAATCAAATGGACCCTTAATGGTAATTAATTACCCTTTGTTTGAACCAAGAGATGAAACCGGGACAGTCGCCTCCATGCTTTGCGAGAAGCTCATACTCTTCGACGGAATCCTTTTCGATGACCGCTCCATCCGAGAATTCGGCGACGTATCGACTATATCAAATATCCGGGAATAAGAGTAGTTCAAAGCAATTAGAAGTTGTGGAACAATAAATTACCGAGAACTTACTCGATGTACGGCCGCACTTCTATTAGGTTGGTGAAGGTATAGAATGAAATGGTCCGCCATTCTTCGACATCCAACGATTTCCCTTTCGAAGCACCGGATGGTGCGAGCTTACCTTTGAATAGGCTGAGGTTGGATCGAACTTTTTTTGATCGCCATCATTGTACCGAGGCTTCTGGTTATGCAAATGATGATTTTTGGCTTCGTAGTGTGTTGTCACGAAGTTTGCCGCCTCCTCAGTTATGAATGCCTCGGACATCGATGCTTCGATTCTACGTTTATTTTTACACTTAGCTCGAAGCGTCTTCTGCATCCTCTCAGTTGAGTAGCACCATCGATTTTGAACGGGCCCCCCATTCTTGCCTCGGTCGGGAGATGCAAAATCAAATGTTGCATTGGATTAAAGAAGCCCAGTGGAAAGATCTTTTCTAATTTGCAGATCAACTCCGGCGCCAACTCTTCCATTTCATCTAGCACGCCAGGCGATAGTTCTTTCGCACAAAGAGAACGGAAGAAATAGCTCAGCTCTGCCAGTACTAGCCATTCATCTTAAGGGATAAAGCCACGCAACATTACCGGCATTACGCGCTCAATCCATATGTGCCAATCATGACTCTTGAGCCCAAATATTTTCAATTTCTCAAGACTCGCTCCCCTCTTTAGATTCGCAGCATACCCATCGGGGAACATCAACCGCATTTTCACCCACAATAGCATTTCCCTCATAGCTGGCCTTTCAAGATTGAACCATGCCTTTGGCTTCGCTATGCTTTGCTTTCCTTTCCGTTGTCGCAAGTTTTGCAACGGTCTATCACATAGAGCCTCTAGGTCGATTCTAGCCCTAGGATTATCTTTTGACTTCCCCTCTATCCGAACAATGTACCAAAAATGGCCTCCGCAATATTCTTTTCAGTGTGCATCACGTCAATGTTGTGTGGGCAAAGGAGGTCTTTGAAGTAAGGCAGATCCCATAAGCATGACTTGTGAGTCCAGGCGTGTTCCGTATTATACCCTTTGAAGTATTCTGGACGCAAAGGATCAGGCTTGAGAGCGTTTTACTGATCAAGGGTCTGTTGGCCTGTCAACGCAGCTGGTGCAGTGTTTTTGACAACTCTACCTTTGATGAAATTCTTCTTGTCTTTTCTGAACTTATGGTCAGGATCCAGGAATTGTCTATGCATGTCGAAGCAAGAATACTTGCGACCAGCCTGCAGCCAACGGAACTGAAGAGCTGCCTTGCATGTGGTGCACGGAACCTTCCATGCACACACCAGCCAGCGAATAGCGCAAACGCCGGATAATCATGCATCGAGTACATGTACCACACATGCATTTTGAAATTTGTTTTGGTAGCCGCGTCGTAGGTCTTGATCCCACTATCCCATGCTTCTTGCAACTCATCCTTAAGCGGATGCATGTACACATTCATATTCTTCCCCGGATAGTTCGGCCCTGGAATGATCAACGTCAGGAAAATGTTCTTTCTTTTCATAATCTCTCTGGGTGGCAAATTTAGTGGAATGACAAATACAGGCCAACAATTGTATTGTGCTGCCGTCATACCATACACATTGAACCCATCCATGCTGATGGAAACTCTAGGTTGCCTATGATCTTCCAATATATACTTATGTAATGCATCGAAGTGCCTCCACGCAAAACCATCTGAAGTGTGTACCAGCATCTTGTTCCCATCCGCATCTAGTTCAGTTCTTTTGCCCAATTTGTGCCATGTCATCTGTCTGTCCGTCTCTTCGACCATGAACAGACGTTGAAGTCTTGGTACGATTGGCAGATACCGAAGAGCACTAATGGGGATTTTGGTCTGATTCTTCTCACCCATGCCGTTGTCTACCACAATATACCTGGAAGAATTGCAAATGGGGCAATAGTTCAAGGACGCATACTCAAGCCTAAATAAGGCACATCCATTATCACAGGCATGTATCTTCTCATAGGGCATCTTAAGTACACGGAGGATTTTCTCTGACCGGTACAGGTTTGCAGGCAGTACATGGCCTTTGGGTAGAAAGCGTCCAAATATCGTCATCATCGCGTCGTAGCATTCTTTGCCTAGATTGAATTGAGCCTTCAGAGCCATTACTTGCGCGATGGCATCCAGCTGACAAAGCTCAGTTTGCTCGTGGAGAGGACGTTTTGAAGACTCCAACATTTCATAGAAGGCCTTTGCAGATTCCTCCGTCTCATCATCCGAATCCCGAGCATCATCAAAGTCTTGCACCATGTCTTCAATCCCGGTACCATGCTCGTCAGTGCGACAAAGAATCACCTCAGCTCTGGCACGTTGGTCAGACTCACCATGAAAAGTCCACACCGTATAATTAGGGGTAAAACCCCACTTCTGCAGGTGTTTACCCATTTCAAACTCTGTCTGCTTTTTCCAGTTGTCGCAGTTGGGACAGGGGCACCATGTTTTTTGCTGGCCATTTGCAAATGCGGCTCTCACAAACCCCCTGGTTTTTGTTAACCATTCATGGGTCATGTCTTTTTGACTAGGGTGACCAGTGTACATCCAAGCACGATCACTCATGTTGCCTAGCTACCTATGGGGGCACAAGAAATAAATATATAATTCATCATCTATATTCATACGCTAATCAAGTTTGTCAGTTTTATTACGTCCATGCAACCTACACGCTAATAGGTAAAGATAGGTCCTAATCCCACCCGAGTATGTGTAGATTGGGTTCGTTTTCCCATGCTGTGCTCCAGATGCGACGCAGAATTTCGGGAGCACCTCCCCGCTGTTCTCCTGATACACGTCTCGACAATAAGCAGAGAGGATGTGTACCCGGAGAACAACATGGGAGGCACTGATGAAATTCCGTATCGGATCCGGAGCACAGCATACGGGAAAACAAACCCAATCTACACATACTCGGGCTGTCCATGGATAATGTTGGACAATTCGAAAGGATGGCGGTTATAAATATGTAAAGAAATGCATATTTATAGATGTCGCCCTTTCGAACGGGAGACGCATACTGGTCACGCATACTCATGATTGAAGAAACCTATAGCTAGCAAGTTTCATCGGCACGAAGACCGGGACAGAGCAAATTAAGGGGGTAGGAGGAGAAGTCATCTGTGCTCACCAACAAACGCAGGGGCGGAGCTCGTCCAACGCATGTGGAGGTCGTCGAACAACTGCACATTGAAATTCACACGATCAACACAAATATGATGTTTTTATAATTAACATAATCGGAAAGTATGTGGCCTAACTCATAATTTACAAAACTATGACCTCGTGGGCCTCTAGAAGGCCGAAAAGCACCTTCTCGTTCAAAAGAAGGCAGAAGAGGTGTCGGGGGTCGGGGCTTAGTGGCGTCGGGAGTCAGTGCCGTCGAGGGTCGTTGGTGTCGGATGTCGGTGGTCGGGAGTCGTGTTAAATGCGTCGATGGTTGGGGGTCAGTGTCGTCGGGGGGCGAGGGTCACTAGCGTCGGGGGTTGGGGTCTTTTCGGTCAACAAGAGGCCAAAGAGGTGTCGGGGGCCCGGGGTTGGGGGTTAGTGGCGTCGGGGGTCAGGGGTAGGGGGTCGGGGGTCGAGGGTCAGTGTCTTCGGGGGTCGGGGGTCAGTGGTGTCAGGGGTCAGGGGTCGGGAGTCGGGGGTCGGGGGTCAGTGGTGTCGGGCGTCGGGAGTTGGGGGTCGGGGGTCAATGGTGTCCGGTGTCGGGGGTCAAGGGTCGGGAGTCGGGTGTCAATGGCGTCGGGGGTCGGGGGTCGAGGGTCGGGGGTTGGTGGCGTCGGGCGTCGAGGGTTGGTGGCGTCGGGTGTCGGGGGTCGGGAGTCGGGTGTCGGGGGTCAGTGGTGTCGGGTGTCGGGGTCGGGAGTCGGGTGTCAGTGGCGTCGGGGGTCGGGGGTCGAGGGTCCGGGGTTGGTGGCGTCGGGCCTCGAGGGTTGGTGGCGTCGGGCGTCGGGGGTCGTGGGCGGGGGGTCGGGGGTCGGGGTTCTTTTCTTTCTTCTTCTCCTCTCTCCTCTTTTTCTTCTTTTTCTTCTTTTTCTTCTTCTTCTTCTTCTTCTTCTTCTTCTTCTTTCTCCTCGTCCTCTTCTTCTTCTTCTCCTTCTTCTTCTTCTTCTTCTTCTTCTTCTTCTTCTTCTTCTTCTTCTTCTTCTTCTTCTTCTTCTTCTTCTTCTTCTTCTTCTTCTTCTTCTTCTTCTTCTTCTTCTTCTTCTTCTTCTTTTCTCTCCTCTTCCTCTTCCTCTTCTTCTTCTTCTTCTTCTTTTCTTCTTGTTCTTGTTCTTGTTCTTGATCTTGTTCTTCTTCTTCTTCTTCTTCTTTCTCCTCCTCCTCCTCCTCCTCTTCTTCTATTTCTTCTTTCTTTTCTCTTTCTCCTCCTCTCCTCTTTCTTCTTCTTCTTCTTCTTCTTCTTTCTTCTAAGTTTTTTCTTTTCTATCTATTTTTTTTTCTATTATTTATTTTCTATCTACTTTATTCTACCTAATAAACTAACTATATAATTTAACAGAAAAAAGAAAAATCTAACTATCTAATTTAATAGGAGAAAAACTAACTTTCTTCTATTATTTGCTTCTAAGTTTTTGATTTTCTATCTATTTGTTTCTATCTACTTTATTCTACCTAATAAACTAACTACATAATTTAACAGAAAAAAAGAAAAAAATGTACCAGCGGCGCAGGGGGAAGGGAGGCGCAGGGAGGAGGGGCCGCGCAGGGAGGAGGGGCGGCGCAGGGAGGAGGGGCGGGCGGTGCAGGGTGGTGGCGGCAAGGTTGATGGCTGGGCAGGGAGGGGCGGCGCATGGTGGTGGCGGCGCCGGGTGGGGGAGGCGCCGGGTGGTGTCGGCGCAGGGTGGTGGCGGCGCCGGGTGGGGGCGGCGCAGGTTGGTGGCGGCGCCGGGTGGGGGAGGGGCGGGCGTGCGGGAGAGGTCGTGCGGGAGCCGGGAGGAGGGCGAAGCCGTACGGGAGGTAGTGGGGGCCGGCAGCCGTTAGTGGGGTCGGGCCGCCGTCCCCTTTGCCGTCCGCCGTGGTCCTAGGCACACGGCAAAGGAGTCCCAGGCAGACGACAAAGGGGCGGGTGGGTGGGGGTGGGTTTCGGCCGTTTGGGTGGGGGGCTTTGTCGTGTGCCAAACCTTTGACGTCCGCATAGGGCTCCTTTGCCGTCCGCCAACGGACGGCAAAGAGATGGCCGACGGTAAATTTGAACTTTGCCATCAGCCACCTCTTTGCCGTCAGCACTATGACAGCCGACGACAAAGAGTACTTTTGCCATGCGTCAGCAGACGGCAAAGGAAGACAAACTGCAAAATTCTGAATTCCAGTAGTGTCTCCTTGACAGCAAGGAAACCATTGGTTGGAGAACTGCCCTGGGTGAGTTGACTCCCAACCCTGCTCCAGGAGAAGTAGTAATCTTTTTCGATTACCTTGAGCGCGGTTTTAAACTGCCCGGGTCAAAGTTTTTCCGAGACGTCCTCCATTTCCTCAATGTCCATCCTCAAGATCTCGGACCCAACTCCATCAGCAACCTATGCCAGTTCCAGGTCTTCTGCGAAGTATATTTGGAGAGAGAACCCATCATCCCCTTATTCTGGACCCTTTTCCATCTAAACCGCCAGACCGAGTTTCCCAATAGTCCCAACCATGAGCTCGGAGGAGTCAACATCCAAAGACGCCGCGAACGTGGGTTTCCGACAGTTCTTTTGCCCAGCCATCCCAAAGGCTGGGCCGAGTCATGGTTCTACTGCCGAGACACTTCTCCACCGGGCGAGAACCCTCTCCCGGGCTTCAGAGCAGACCGCCTGCCCATGGACTTCAAATTTCCCGATAAGCTCACAGAAGAGGAAGAGTCAGAGTTTATCCCAATATTCTCCGAGTTGAAATCTCTGAACAACAACGGGCTCATCGGGATCGACCTATTCTGCTGCTGGATAGAATGGAACATCCTTCCCTTGAGTCGCCGTGATGGGCTGATGTATGACTACGATGGTACAATACACCATCCACAGTGCGTGAGCCGCCACAGACTCTCAGAGAGAAAAATTGTCGGAGTCATCAAGAAACTAACCGGCGAGACCTTGGAAGAATGCGCCAAGATTGGTCTTAAAGCCTTCTGCCGCGCCAACCCGGTGCCACCAGTAAGAATCCAAGCCGCCCTTTGTCTTTTTTATGCTTAACAATGTTTTTGGCTTAAGATTTGCCTCTATCCATCAGAAAACCGATGTATTTTGGCGAAGGGGCCCCAAAGCGACCGCCCCGAAGTCCACCAAGCCGCCGCCAAAAAAGAAGAAGACGGTGAGCAAAAAGAAAGCCGCCACCAAAGATTCATCTTTTGTTTGCGACTCACAAGCAGACAAGGCATACTCAGAGGTAAGGTTTCCCCCTTACTCATCATCTATGTGTTCTGACTTACGTTTATACCATGCATCCTTATGTGTAGGGCGAGGACCATGAGAGCAAAAATGATGCAGTCGAGGTAATTTCCATTTCTTCCGACTCACGTTCTCCTTCCCCTAGACCAGCCAGGCGGATCTGCAGAAAAGTGCCCATGTCTCACCCACATGCTTATATGGACCCTGACTTCCTTTTGAAGAAAGCAAGATTTACCCCCACGTGCAAGACCCGTAGTCGCTATGGCGACTTAATCACCGGACTGCCTGACAAGACAACCGGTCGAAAACGCACCAGCAAGGTATATTCTTGTTTTCTCATACCCTTTGTCGTGTAAAATATGAATCGCCACTTTTTCAACTTCAAGGCTTTGTTCTGTCAGACTTCTCGCCCACATCTGGCAACTCGGCAATATCAGCTCTCCCGCCGATGATTCGTGTGCAAGGGTGAGTCTTCTTTGCTAATCCAATTTTCCCTAAACAATGATATGTGCTTTTAATCTTGATGCTTTTGTCGCAGGGCACAATAAAAGAGAAGAAAAACCAGCGACCCATCCTCTGCTCTCTGAACTTCTGACGCCTTAGGCACATGAACCTCTGTTCCTGAGACTGATGAAGAGAAAATGGCGGCTCATGACATTTTGGCTGACGAAATTCCCGAAGCCCGGGATGACTCGCCCGTCATTTTGAAGGAGACCGCTAGTAAGAGTAACCCGCCAAGCCCTCTCAAGGCGACTGGCGATCCAGACGTCGTGGTCACTCGCATTGGCTACTCCACTCCTCAGACTGCAGTGCTTTCCAAACATACCTCCAAGGCAACTCGCCTTTCTCCTGATGAAGACACAGACCCCCTCAAGCTCCCCCAATATGAGAAGCTGGAATCCGACCAACTTTGTTCCGGCTTCACAAGTTATCTGGAGAGGGATTTCGAGATGAACAAGAGCTTGATCTGTCTTATGAGGACTAAACATGAGGTACATATGTTTACATATGTTCCTGCATCCATTTGCCTTCCATGGGCCGGCTCATCTTTTTAAAAGACGAGCCAGGTCTTTTAAAAAATCTCCAACCTGTAGCCCCCAAGGGCCGGGTCATCTTTTGAAAGATGAGCCAGGTCTTGTATTTAGATAAAAAACTTCAACCTGTAGCCCCCAAGGGCCGGGCCATCTTTTAGGAGATGAGCCGGGTCTTGTATTAGGGAAAAATCTTCAACCTGTAGCCCCCAAGGGTCGGGTCATCTTTTGGAAGATGAGCCGGGTCTTACATACGGTATGATTTTGATGAAAATCATACATTAGCCCCCAAGTATCAGGAGTATTGCTTGCAGTAATGCTGAAACTTGTTTCCCAAAATTTGATGTGCAGGAGTCTGTGACACAGACTGAGTCGGCGGTGGCCAACTTAAAGAAAAATCTGGCTGCACAACAAGATACACACTCCGAGTTGGAGAAGAAATTCCACTTACTGCAGGCTGAGCTGGAAAAGATGAAGGCTGACCAGAATTTTTTTGAGAGGAAAGCCAAGGCCGATCAAGCCGCCATTCTTAAGCGTGCTGAGCAGACTGAGGAGAAATTGGAAGCCGCCCAACAAGATCTAACCGGCTTAAAAAAGCACGTCTCCAATATGACAGTCGCCATGTTTGGTAAGCGTTATCCTTTGACTATTTGATTAACTAATCTGGTATAAAAAATTATCAAATACTGACGTACCCTTTGCAGGTGCGCGAGCCGCCAATCTTCCGGACGACTGCCTGCTTAAGTTAAAATCCATATATACCTTCACTGAGCAGCTATACACCGGGGGCGTGCTGACGATCAAGGCAGTGATGGGCAACAAGGGACCAGTGATGAAAATCAAGCAGATGCTCGACTTCGTGTCTACATTGCCTCCTCAGATAAAGGAATTAAAAAGATCAGCTGTCCGAAAGGGAGTGTTGACACCCTGAGTTGATGCTTAGCATACGCCCCTGAGCTCAAAACCAAAGAAATAGTCGCCGGCTACCCCGAGCTGAAAGATGACGGGTCAGAATTCACTGAGGTGGACTATCACCGAACCATCGTAGAATCTCGCTATACGGTGACTCAACTGGCAGCCAGTTTAGATCTGAACAAATACCAAGCCGCCTATGACGAGAACAAAAAGAAGGTGACGCCTCCTTCAGATGAAACTGCTAGCCTGGTTCCGAGTCAGCCCAAGAATCCTTTTGATCTTGACATGGACCTATCTCTCATCCTTGATGATGAAGATGAGTTTGTTGCCTTGTCCAAGTGTAACTGGAAGCTGGGCGACATACAAATCGAAGGCGGGGAGAGCTCAAGGCAAGGTGACTCGGCGACGGCCTGATTCGCCCATGGATCCTTCCTTCACTAGGGGATGACACCCATTCTGGCCGTGCGAGCCATGTAATAGCCTTGTTAGTGTGTGTGAAACACCAAGTATGTCGTATTGTTTTTTGATGGAACCACTGGTAGTCCCCGAATCTATGTATGACTCGCTACAATATTTGATAAACCAAGGAATGTCTCAATATGACAAACAAATTTTTTCCTCGTATGTTAGAAAAAATAGCACCAGAGTGAATAAGTGCATGGCCAGGAATAAACAGCCCCCTGGATCATGGCAAGAAATAAATCAGCCCCCGGGTTATGGCGATAAATATGAGCCGGGGCGAGTTATAATCAAAGCCGACTCAAAGATATGTTAAGAAACCTTGTGATCTTGTCGTCAAGAAGTAAAAAATTTATCGACTCAGTGAGTTTCGATAGGATAAGACGAGTTTGCAAAGCTCCAGTGTTACCGTTAAGAAGCTTTTGCAAAAAGCCTTGTTGTTTTAGACCGGCTGATGAGGCGCGAGTCAAGCTTGTGTGAAGCAGGTTCAATGAACCAATGGTTTCTCTATTTCCCATGTGTGACTCTGGCCGGTACCTTTTATGTTTTAACCAGGGCGAGTTCAGGGTCCAAATAAAGGATAGACTCGCCTTGAGTACATAGGTCCATGTGGCGACTTGTTCAACACACAGTCCAGTATAACCATTTGTAGTGCGGTAATTTTTCGCTAGCCAAGAGGGTATTCAGGCTGAACTCAATGAGTGGAAGCCCCCAAGTGACCTATGATTTAGGAATAAACCAGGCATAGGATTACAGAAGCGTATACGCTCTTACTACAAAATGACTTGGGGACTAATAGCCCCCAAGTAAGCCGACTTAATTCTCAAAACCATATAAGGCGCCTATGTTTGGACCGTGCGACGTGGAAACGTTGGTCCTCTTTGGCTTTTATCAAAGCCCAGTTTTGAAGTAAGTGCAGCATGGCGATTTACGCTCTTTGACTTTAATAGCGTCCATGCTTGGGCGACTTATAGAACAATAAAAACTCATGATTTCAAAAGCTGAAACGGCAAAGGACCCCGAAGTTCGTGGGTGCCGGCTTTATTGCTTTCATAATTGATGGATTAAAATTTGCTAAAAACTGATAAAGAAAAAAGTGGGAGCTCATGGCTCTAAGTATAGTAAGGCCGCAGATGGGCTATGTTCCAGGGGCGAGTTGTCTCAACCCCTGTAGTTGGCCGATCTGGGTGAAGATCCACCAAATAGTAAGAGCCGTTCCGAAGGTTCTTGCTGACGACAAATGGTCGTTCCCATGAAGGTGATAGCTTGTGCATACTAGTATGATCTTGAATCAAACAGAGCACCAAGTTGCCTTCTTAGAAAGCTCGGCTCTTGACCCGGCGACTATGGTAACATCGCCAGTCCTGTTGGTAAATCGCCAATCGTGATGCAGCCAAGTCACGTTCCTCCTCCAAGGAGTCCAGCGAGTCTTGTCACGCTAACTCGTTGTCCTGCTCCACGTAGGCGGCGACTCGTGGGGAATCATGTTTAATGTCACTTGGTAACACCGCTTGTGCCCCGTAGACCATAAAGAAAGGAGTAAAACCCGTGGAGCGGTTTGGAGTCATCCTGATACTCCACAGTACTGATGGCAACTCCTCGACCCAACATCATGGTGTATGTTCCAAAGGTACCATGAGCCGAGGCTTAATTCCCCGCAATATTTCCTGATTCGCCCTCTTTGCCTGTCCATTAGACTAGGGATGCGCAAGCGCGGAAACATCAAGCCGGATATGCTGTCGTGAACAGAACTCTTGCATTGCACCTTTGGGTAAATTAGTACCATTGTTAGTAATGATACTATGAGGGTAACCAAATCTGAAAATCAGTTTCTTCAACAATTTGACGGCCGTATCAGCGTCACAACTACTAACAGGTTCCGCCTCCACCCAGTTGGTAAATTTGTCAACCGCCACCAAAAGATGAGTCTTTTTGGTGGAAGACATCTTGAAGGGACCGACCATATCAAGCCCCCAGACTGCAAACAACCAAGTGATTGGTATCATCCGCAATTCCTGAGCCGGCACATGCATGTGGCGTCCAAACTTTTGGCAGCCATCAGATCGGCGAACGATCTCTCCTGCGTCTGCGTGAGCCGTTAGCCAATAAAACCCATGTCTGAAGGCTTTAGAAACCAAGGATCGGGACCCAACATGGTGACCACAGTCGCCCACGTGAATCTCATTGAGGATCGTACATCCTTCTTCAGAAGAGACACATCTTTGAAATACCCCCGAGGTGCTTCGTTTGTGTAACTCGCCTTTGTGTATGACCATGGATTTACAACGACGGACGATTTGGCGAGCTAGCAACTCGTCGGTCGGTAACTCGCCTCTCGTGAGGTACGCCATGTAAGGGATTGCCCAGTCTGGAGTGGCATGAAGAGACGCCACGAGTTGAGACTCGGGGTCCGGTACCGCTAAATCCTCCTCCGAAGGCAGTTTTACTGAAGGGTTATGTAGTACATCCAAAAAGACATGGGGAGGAACTGGCTTACGTTGTGAACCAAGGCGGGAAAGAGCGTCCGCTGCTTCATTAAGCCGTCGGTCGATGTGATCCACTTGATAACCGTTGAAGTGACCCGCCACATCTGACACAGCTCGTCTGTAAGCCGTCATCAGAGGGTCTCGTGAATCCCAGGTGCAAGAAACCTGCTGCGCCACCAGATCTGAATCGCCCAAACATCTCACACGTGTGAGATTCATCTCTTTGGCGAGTCGCAAGCCATGGAGCAAAGCTTCGTATTCTGCTGCATTATTGGTACATGGAAACATGAGCCGAAGGACATAGCAAAGATTTTCACCTTGAGGCGAAGTTATCACCACACCAGCCCCCGAGCCTTCCAACTGTCTGGACCCATCGAAATAGATGGTCCAATACGTAAGATCTGGTCTCTCCTCAAGGATTTGTAACTCGGTCCAATCATTGATGAAGACCATGTGTGCTTGAGATTTGATGGCCGTTTGAGGCGCATATCGCACCTGATGGGATCCGAGCTCGATGTCCCACTTAGCAATATGTCCAGTAGCCTCTCGATTCTGTATTATGTCGCCGAGGGGGGCGAAGCTGACGACCGTGATCGAGTGTTCCTAGAAGTAATGTTTCAGCTTTCGACTCATCATGAACACCCCAAAAACCAACTTTTGCCAATGTGGGTAGCGTTGCTTGGAGAGGGTGAGGACCTCGCTGATGAAATACACCGGTCGCTGGACCGGGTAATCCTTTCCTTCTTCCATTCGCTTGACAACTATTGCCACGCTGACCGCTTTGGAATTGGTTGCAATGTACAGGAGCATAGGTTCCTTGTCTGCCGGAGCCGCCAACACTGGCAGGTTAGCTAATTGTCGCTTCAAGGCTTCGAAGGATTCACTGGCTTCGTCCGTCCATACGAAACGATCAGTTTTCTTGAGCAGCTGGTAGAGAGGGATGGCCTTATCCCCAAGGCGACTTATGAAGCGGCTCAAGACATACGAAACGATCAGTTTTCTTGAGCACCTAGTTGACGTTGGCTGGTTTCCCAAGCGAGGTAATTGCCTCAATTTTGTCTGGGTTGGCCTCAATGCCACGCTTTGATACCAAGAAACCCAATAACTTTCCCGCAGGGACACCAAAATCACACTTGGTGGGGTTAAGCCTCATCTGGTAAATGCGCAGGTTGTTGAAGGTTTCCTTGAGATCCTCCAAGAGCGACTCCTTGCGGTGAGACCTGACCACGATGTCGTCCACATAAGCGTGGACATTACGGCCTATCTGGCTGTGTAAGGAATTTTGGATGCAGCGCTGGTTAGTCGCCCCCACACTCTTGAGCCCAAATGGCATGGACACGTAACAGAAAGCTCCGAATGGGGTGATGAAGGCTGTCTTCTCCTGATCCGCCACCACCATCTTTATTAGATGGTATCCTGAATAAGCGTCCAAAAAACACAGACGTTCGCAACCCGCCGTCGAACCAATAATCTGATCAATGCGGGAAGGGCAAAAGGATTCTTCGGATAGGCTCTGTTGAGGTCGGTGTAATCAATGCACATGCGGAAAGTGCCATTCTTCTTGAGCACCAGGACCGGGTTAGTCAGCCATTCAGGATGGAAAACCTCGACGATGAACCTAGTGGCAAGGAGCCGGGCTACTTCCTCTCCGATCGCCTTACGACGTTCTTCATTAAACCTGCGAAGGTACTGCCGAACTGGCTTAACTGTAGGGTCTGTATTAAGAGGGTGCTCAGCGAATTCTCTCGGTACACCCGACATGTCAGAAGGTTTCCATGCAAAGATGTCCCGATTCTCATGGATGAATTCGATGAGCGCGCTTCCCTATTTGGGGTCGAGACCCGCCCCAATAGTGAACTGCTTGGTGGAGTCGCCTGGCGTAAAGTCGATAACCTTGGTGTCGTCCGTTGGTTTAAACTTGAGCGGCGGCTAAGAATCGATGGTCAGCCTTTTGAGCGGCATCATGTCCGCCGGGTCGACATTGGATTGGTGAAACTTGAGTTCCTTAGCCGCGCAAGCCGACACGACATAAGCCGCGTCTCCTTCTTCACATTCTTGGGCTATTTTCCTGTCGCCGTGGACAGTAATAGGGCCCTTAGGTCCAGGAATCTTGAGCCTGAGGTAAACATAGCGTGGGCGGGCCATGAATTTGGCGTACGCCGGCCGTCCAAACGACGCATGATAGGGGCTCTTGATTTTGACAACTCCAACAAGAGGGACTCGCTCCTGTAGTTCGACTCCGTACCAAAAGCCACGTTAAGCTTAATCCGCCCAATCGGGTGTGCCGACTTGCCGGGAACAATGCCTTGGAAGACCGTGGATGATGGCATGAGGTCTTTGTCCAAGAGGTTCATCCGCCGGAAAGTGTCGAAATATAGGATGTTGATGCTGCTGCCTCCATCCATGAGGACCTTGGAAAGGGTGTATCCCCCAACTTGGGGAGCCACGACCAAGGCTAAGTCGCTAGGGTTGTCCACTCGGGGTGGATGGTTTTCCCTGCTCCATGTTATGGATTGCTCAGACTAGTGAAGGTATCGAGGGAGCACCGGCTCAGCTACGAAAGTTCTATGCTTCAACTTATGATCCCGCTTACAGGTGTTGGTGGTGAACACGTGGTACTGCCCACTGTTCAATTGTTTCGGGTTATTTTGGATCCCGCCCCGATCCTCCTGGCGCTGGGGGTTTCCTTGCGGGGGGGGGGGGGGGGGGGGTTGTTGGAAAATTCCCGGTGGGTGGTACTGCTGGTTATGAACTTGTTATTGGCTAGCATTGTGTTGCGACCCGCCCTATGGTCCTTGGTTAGGGAAACCCTCGAATGTGACCTGGCGTGACCCGGACGCGCCGGGTTGCTCCTGTCGCTGGCCCTGCTCGCCGCCTTGACTTCTCTTGAGCGCCTCGGCCCGAAATTCTTGCATCACGTAGCAATCTTCCCACGAGTGAGTCGCCGGTCCTTCGGCCGTGGCGTGTTGCGGGCACAAGCCTTTAAGCATTTCATGGTAATTACATGGTTTCTTCCCACTAAAGCCCCGCTTCTTCTGACGTGGGTTTGCGTTGCCGGTATTGGTATTACCAACAAATTCCGTAGGACCCTCCTGTTGCCGCTTCTTGCCATGCCCGCCATGGTGGTTATTGCCCCGGTTTTGAAACTGGGAATGGCCCTTGTGTAACTCGCCCTTCCTGGCGGCACTAATTTTGTCATCGCCCTCTCCAGGATCCTTGGTGTCGTCCGACTCAGCATACCTGGTAAGGGCGTCCATTAGCTCGCCCATGTCCTGTACCTTTCGCTTAAGTCTCCCTAGCTTCAGTACCAGAGGCTCATAATGGCAGTTCTTCTCCAGGATCAACACCGCCGAGCCGCCGAAATGCCTTCCGATGAATGAATAACTTCCGTGATTCGCCGGGTCCAGTGGTGGGCCGACTCATCCGGCCGCTGGATGCAGTGTTGCAGGTCGACGATAGTTATTGGGCGCTTGCAGGTCCCTCTGAAGTTTTTGATGAAGCGGTCCTCCAGCTCCGCCCAAGTGTTGATGGAGTTGGGCGGCAGGTTTTTCAGCCACGTGCGTGTCGTCCCTTCAAGCATCATAGTGAAGTATTTAGCGCAGACCGCCTCGCTTACGTCAAGCATATCCATCGCGAGTTTGTAGCTCTCGATCCATGACCCGGGTTCGAGATCCGGTAAGTAGTTGGGAACCTTCCTGGGCCCTTTGAAGTACTTCGGCATGCGTTCGTTGCGCAAAGCTGGGGCGAGACATGATACCCCAATGTGCTTGCCCCCAACGTCTAGGGGCGCGGGAGGTGACGGCATGTAAGCCGGGTAGGCCTGACGCGCCGCGGCCATTGGCTCGATGTGCCGCGCAGCTCGCGCTGCATGCACAATATCCTGGGCCCGCGTGTCGGGCATCCCGAGCGGGTCGTGTTGAGGGATTCGCCGCGGCCCACTGGTTACTGCGGGGAAGTCCTCATGGCGACTTCTGGTGTGACTTGCCTGAGGCGTGGAGTGTAGTCGATCAAGGCTATGAGAATACTGTGCATGCTGAACCACGACAATCTTTAGCATCTCGATGGCGATTCTGGCTTCTATCTCGGCCGTGGTGTTTCCGTAGATCGGAAGGGACTCCAGGTGGCGGGTTGCTGCGAGCACATTGTCCACGGGATTGGAGAAGTGACCCCGTGGCGTCTCGAACCGAGTCGCATGGGCATCCATTGGCTGAGGCGGCGGTGGATTTGGCGGAGGAACCGCTCCTCCCCTTGGGATGGTTTGTAAAGGTCGATCTGGACCCGCCCCGGGGGTGCACGGAGTGTCGAAAAGGAGAGTTGGGTGTAAGTCAGCCGGGATGCGCCCATTGTGTCTCCTTTGGTGAACGACGTCAGACGCGCGCTGCTGACTCTCGAGCCGCCATCCCTGAGTGTTCAGTCGCTCCGTCTCCACTACGACCGCGGCTCGCTGCGTCTCAATCCTGGCGGCTTCTGCTTCTATGTCCCGCTGGGCCTTGGCCATTGCCTCCTGCAACTTAGTTAGCTCGGCGTTGACAGACTCCTGATTTTCAGACGTGATCGTGGTTGCCATGAGGCTGGCGAACTCCGCCGCCAGCTCTGTCATCGTTTGTGCTGGGGTTTGGATGTTCCCCCGGTCTCGTTATTGCCAGTTGGATTCTGCTGAGGCTGCGCTGACCCCGCCATGTACATAGCGATTTGCCGGTGAGACCTGTCGAAGACCTCGGGATCCGTTGC